>NW_022145580.1:207500-807500 GCF_000002235.5 Strongylocentrotus purpuratus | reverse complement strand
TTCATTTGAAAATTTATCTAACATATAACTAATATACTTCTCTCAGTTGAATCGTGAAAAACATGTCACTTTTTTTAATGCACGGTTATGTGAGTTTAGGTTTAGTTGATTATTTATGTTAAAGAAGAATATTCTAATATGACAAAGATTGCATCATTTAATTCTATTCTTCTCTACACACCGCTTCATATAACCTTTTTCTGATAACCCTTAAAACATCTATCTGTCTAAAATATATATACTAATGTCCTTTGGCAAGACTTTAATCTTCATTTGCCTCTCGATCTCCACGTAGGTGTTAAATGGGTACTATGCAGTAGGAAGGAATTCCTTGTATGTTGTGAGCACCGATGCAGTAGCCTAGCCTAGCCTAGCCGGCATTATATTGGAGCACCTCGAGCACCTTGTGTGTTTTGGATATGTGTGCTATAAAAATATCAAATTTATTATATTTTTATTCTTGCAAATAGAGCTCTAAGAAGATGATGTTAACTGGGTATAATGTGTAGAGCCAAGGAATTGTGTATAATTAATTCATCAGCAAAACTTGTAAAATATACTAGAACGCTAATGAGTCAGCTACGAACCTGTGGGAGTGGGTAGATGGTACAGATGGATGATTAGTTGAAGAATCATATTGACACAAGAATCCTAATGATTGATAGAATCATGAAAGGATCGAGTGGACTAAATTGCTTGGGGCAGTACATGGTCCCCTTTCTCTTGATGAGAGCTATCAATTTTTAAGTACCAATAATGAGGGCTGAAGCATTCCCCCACACACCTTTAAGATAGATCCATGTATTGTTTCTGCATATCATGGATACTGTGAAACAAGAGACTGTTCACTCATGAAATGTTTGCAAGTATTTGACAAGTGGTTTAAGATTCACAAAAGTTATATGCCATAAATCAATCTAATTTCCTCTGATACCACAATGAATGTTTGCAATCACAACTGTTTGTTTGCTGTTGTTTCTAGTTTTGCAGTTTGACTTTTTGCAATGTGAAAAATGAGAGCGCATACCATGAATCAACCTCAGTTACTTGAATTAGAACTGTTTATTTTGTCGCCGCTTTCATCCCACAAGGCTGCTCGCTTTTTTGCTAAGTAGATTTAATTGTGACATTTAGAAACCAACATTGCACTAATGAAATGCTTTTAAAAATGCATATATGTCATCTTCACTCAACTTGAGTTCAAATGGAATAGAGACGAGATGAAATGTTTTCTTGAATGTGCGGTCATTTAAGCTGTAATTAAGGGCAATATAGGGGGGCTCTTTTTTGCATTTGTTAAGGATGCTTATTTCATCCAATTGATAGTCTGTATGTAGTGAAGATTAACCTTATCGAGACAAAGCATTCATGCAAAGGCGGGTGCTATACGTCTTTCAATTTTGTATGATCCAACCCTCTCCCATTTAAGATAGTAGTTTAAATCCTATTTTGGTATATGCATGTGTCCAATAAAGGTTTATAGTCAGTATCAAAGTATGCCATTCATGTCAGTAAGGACTGCTCCATATCTAGATAATACTTGAATGGGAAAATATCATTTTCTTTCTGGTACACGGTAAACAGCTTCTGGCTTTTTTTGTTAAGAAAAAAAAATTGTTGAAGAAAAACTAATTCCCAAATTTTATCCTTGAGAGCAATATTTGTAAGAAAAAATATTGACAAGAAATTGAATTACAATAAAAATCAAAATCCAAATTTTGTTTTGTAGTTTCTCTTTTTCTAAGAAGAATCCTGATGAATGAAATTGTCAGTTCAGGTGTATGTCAGGTACTTACCAAGACATGATAGTGAGGAAACAAGATTAACAACCTTTGAAGTTTCCCTTTTGGTAATGAAATGTCAAAACAAAAATAATTGTGTTTTGTCAATTTTAAACCTGTCATTAACCATAGACACAAGGTTTTTTCCCCCTTCAATCAAATCTTATTCATATTTTGAACGAAGTGTTCATGACATAGTACTGTTACAAATTAAAGCAGCAATGAAAAGAAAAATAATTTGGACCATCATTTTGAGAGCGTCAACCCTGTGCAAGAGATACTATGGCAATAGAGTTCTACATATGAACCCGGACTGCTTTTTTAATATCTCATCTTTGCTGAACAATGGGGGTTAATCAATGAATAGTTGCCATGGTTATTTGCATCTTTTCGCTCATTTCTCTTTGTAAATTTTTGAGGAACATTGAATTATGATTTTACCACAACTGCGTCATACTTGACTTGTGACATTTTAGTGTTGATGGCTAATTTGAGAAGTAATATTGATGAATGACTACCAAAGGTCAGTCTTTAGTTTGCTCTAAATACAAGCCCTGATTCATTAGCCTGCACTAATTTATTAATATTCTCTTCATTCTGGGATTTTTCTTTAATAATGTAAGATGCTAGATTGATATTTGAGACATAAGTTGGGAGACAGTAATGGTAATGGAAATAATATTAAGTAGTACAGATTTATGATGGATTATGCTAAATTATTTAATAAAATAATAAGAAGTATGTAAAATGTTAGAAAATGTACTGGTGTAGTTTCATTTATCTGTGTTCTGAGAAGGAAAATCAGCCATAATCCTTGTTTTTTCTTCATAAATGTCTTTTAGCTATTTTCATGGTGAATGCTGTTGATATTATTATTATTTTTCCATTGTTGTTAACATCAGGGTGATATACTTGAATCAAGATACAATTCCTACTCCTCAGTGTGGTTTGTAGAGATATGTCAAGGATTCCTCATAACTGGAATTTGGGGCAACTTTTACCTTTCATATGTGAAGTGCAAATTTGTCTCTGCTGGTATTTGGGGGGAGTCCCATTGTATAATCAGACCAAAGCACTTGTAAGATACCATGAATATTCCACAGCAAAAACAAAGTACTTATCGCCTCCCATCCCAAACTCAAGATTTAATGCTTTTATGAAATCAATGAAAACTGACCTTACACAGACGAAACGTCTTTCACGTTTTGTGGCTTCTGTGAAAAAAGCACAATTCAATCATTTGTGGTTCTTTTGCATCAGGTAAAGCCAACAGAAATTAGCTTTTTTGTAACAGAGAAATGAAATGGTTTGTGCATGCTAGAAATTTATAGGCACATTTTGAAGAAAAAAATTTATGAAAAGCTTGCATCTGAAGTTGTGCATAAATAATGTTGCAAAATCATATCTGAAAATTTGAAACAAAGTCATTTAAAAGAAATAAAAAGAAATAAAAAGGGAATAGGGGCTTTTATTTTTCACTCAGTTTAAACACTTACCACTGATGTAAAAATGTTGTTACTCTATAAATGTCTGTTAATGTCTACTATTACCATTTAACTTCTACTATGACTATATTAATTCTGTTACAACTGACTCTATGAATACTCCTACTATTACTACTTGACTACAACTTCATCTGTGATAATGAATATAACCACTGTTACTGCTGAAATGACAACGATGATCACAATAACAGCAACTATTTCTTCTCCTGCTACTTCTACTACTACTACTTCTAATTCTACTACAGATATTACTACTACTACTACTACTACTTCTACTTCTACTACTGATACTACTACTTCTACTTCTACTACTACTACAACTACTGCTACTACTAATACTATACTACTACCACTGCTATACTACTACCTGTACTACTATTACTACTTCTGCTGCTACAACGGCTCATTATTTATTTTACCATAACTTAAATAATTTCAGTTTTGTTTTATTCCTGTAACAATATTACTACTCTACTTCCACTTCAGCTGTGGTAATGGCTGCTGCTATGACAATAACAACAATAATGATGATATGACAGAAATAATTTCCTCCGCTGTGGCTGTTAGTACTTTACAACTACTACTACCAATACTACTACTCCTGCTGCTGCTACAATTTCTTTTACTACTAGTACCATCTCCACCACCACTACTACTTCTTCTACAGCTACTACTACTACTACTACTACTACTACTACTTCCGCTACTACTACTACTACTACTACTACTACTACTACTACTACTACTACTACTACTACTACTACTACTACTTCCACCACCACCACTGCTACTGCTACTACTACTTCTATCACTACCTCTACTACTACTACTACTACTACTACTACTACTACTACTACTACTACTACTACTACTATTACTACTTCTACTACTACTTCTACCATACTAACACTTCAGTACTATACTACTATTTGCTCTGCTTCTGCTGCTTCTATTGCCACTATTATTATTACTAGGACTTTTACTTTAATTATTACTTAATCCACTTAATTAACTAGTTATACTGCCAGCATTAAACACTACACCTACTACCACTTCTACAATACAAGAATAGATGACAATTACTACAACTGCTAAAACAAATATCACTACTTTGAATACGACTTGCTTACATTGTATGACCTGCAAATCAGGATAAAAATCTATCTTTAAATACAAATTCAATACTTTTGAATGCATTTCACTCTTATCGTTCTTCTCACAAACTTGCAAATAATTAGAAAGTGTGATTGAAAGAAAGGAAGAAAGAAATACAAAAGATATTTAGAATATGACTGAGAAAGTAAATGACTGAAGGTCAGGTTTGGGTATAGTAAGGCAGTTGCTCTCTGCAGATGGCATCGCATATCAATGACGTGTTATGATGAATGGTTATTGATCTAGCAAGCTATCTCCATTGATTGATGTGTGGTTCTATTCCTCTCCACAATCAAATCATCTCAATACTTCATCAAAGTGAGCACCTTCTTGTACTTTCTTCCCCTCATGTTTCTTGTCAGTTCTTTGTGAAAATCAATTACAAATGTGACTGATTTGTCATTTTATTCTCCCTTATTTTTTTTCTTCTCTTTCTCTTTCTCTCTCTGTGTTCATGCCTGTCTCCTCCTACTCTCTTCATTTTTTCACATTCTTTCTTTTTATTCTCTCTTTCTTTCTCTCTCTCTCTCTCTTTCTCTCTTTTTCTCTCTTTCTCTCTGATGATGACGAGGAGGAGTGTGTTAACAAATATTTGCTATTAAAACCTCAAAAACAAAAAACAAAAAATCCCCATAATATTGATCTACCAAGGGAGGGATGCAGCCATCACCAACCTAAATGGTCTCAGTTTCATTAATTTGTTTTGTGAGTGTTTAGGGAATGTTATTGTTGTTGTTTGTTTTTTTAAGTTATGTCTTGGCTATCACTGTTTATTTTAACTGTACTTTGTAAAAACCTGGTACGAGTTGGATTTTAAAAAAAATAGTTGAACGACCTGTGATTCTTTTTCAATTTTATTTTCTATTATTAAAGAAAAAATTATTTTTAATGTTCCATGTAACACTTAGACAAAAGAGAAACAACATTTGTAATTATATACAATGTTGTTGAAAATTTATGTATTACTCTTTTAACTATGTTCACAGAAAGCATGTCATTAAATGTTTTGTTATCATCAATAAAACAATTTAATACATAAATAACATCAATCTACATTCGACCATGCAAACATGCACTCAATATAATAAGGGGGGGGGGGGGCAGTGATGTATACTACAATTTCTCTGTTAAGAGCCAGAAGGGCATTAAATCATTCACTTTACACAGAGTTATATAACACCCTTCTGGCTCTAGAGCTCAATAGTGTAGTGTAGACAGAATGATGTAATTCCACATTTAAAACAGATGCTTAGATAACTCTGTTTCTAAACATTTTAATTTTGTGAAACCTCAATCGATGAGCTTGAAGATGAAGAGATGTGAGGAAGATGTTGATTTTGTTGCTCTTAGAATTGGCCTTTATCCCTTCTCCTCAGAGAGTGTGAGTGTCAGTTTACATTGTCCTATAGCTCTCCATTATGAGTGATGACGGACTCATCTCAAGCGGAAATGCGTTACAAATAATCTAAGATGAACCAAATAAAAGTCATCTTCAGAATGTTGAAATCTAAGTTATAAGGGAAGGATGGGGCTAAAATTCATCCCCAAAGCTACAAAAATAACCAACCTTTTCAAACTTGATTGTTGTCAAAGAAAGGTGTGTAAATGTTCAAAAATGATTTGTTATTCATATGAATCATCATCATTAGCATCATACCCAGCAGCATCTTTTGTCTCAACATCATCATCATCTTTATCATCATCATTATCATCATCACCATCATCTTTATCATCATCATTATCATCATCATCATCATCTTTATCATCATCATTATCATCATCATCATCATCATCATCTTTATCATCATCATTATCATCATCATCTTCATCATTTTATTGTTATCATCAGTATTGTCATGAGACTATCCATAACCAAAGTTGATAGAATTTTATTATTGCTTTAGAAATGCTGATGAAAATCTAAAATGCTTTTGCTGACTTAAAATAGATTTCCAGTGATCAAAGAACGCCGCCGGTAATTAGAGTACAGCAGTAGCTAAAAATAATTGTTATGGGGAAGTGATAATGAGGCTGCCTACCAGCAAGAAGAAAGTAATCAGATATATAACACAATTGGGGCAAGTATATATATATATTCTTCCCTTGTGAAAAGCTGTGATTATAATGTTAATTGAAAATTGAGGAATATGATGGAATTTATAAATTATGGAGATTGGAGTACCGTTATCTATAGAGGGCCAGAGGACATGATATCATATCATCTTTGGTTTAGGTTAAGGGTGTGAACTTGATGAGATTCTAGTCCATGATGAAATAATCAAAAACAACAACAGATTTTTATATAAGCATATTGCTTTAGCTTGTTCATTATATTTGCTATTTTCATAAATTTTGAAAGCTTTAAAAATGTCATCTTGTGAAACATTTAATGAAAATTGAAACCTAATCTAGCCTGCACTCCAGAAAATGGCTTTTAAAGGAAGTTAGTTTAGCTTGTTTATAAAAGTGGCACTTCGGAGCAACTATTTTTGCACTTCATTTTAAGGTTAAAAATGTCAAAACGAAGTGCTTGGATTGCACACTTACAAAGATGTGGTGCACCACAGCTAGTCCTTAGTCTGACCATAGGAGTACTTCATAGATGTGTAGCATCATTGAAGTATATATATATTCACAATCTGTTTACATTCTTAAATCTTATCAAGATGTACAAAACCAGGCAACTAATGATCTGTAAAGAGCTTTTGAAATGAAGGATGATTTTTGCCAATATCTCTTCAGCTGCATTTACGCTGCAAGCAAAAACCATTGGTTTTTCTCTCCTCGCTTCTGTGCTAGCGCAGTTCAACAGTACCATGATTTCATGTTGTATAAATCCTCTGATTGGTATTCACTGCATGCACATCATATCAGCTGCTGAAAGCTAAAAGGGCGTCATATTATTTTGTCACACCGAGTTAACATCCTTCTGGCTCTCAGCAGTTATTATTGCAGTCAAAGGGAATGTTATAAGGCCTGAAGTCTTCACCATGAACATGATATTACATGACACTAACAAGTTAACCAATAGGCAAATGGTCTGATCTTCGTTCATGTAATTTGAGAAGTCTACTTGGTTTTGGCCGGAGGATCTTGACCTTCAAGAAGGTCGATGACTTTCAGAGATGAAAAGCTCAGATTAAAATAGGGAAGAGGATGTCCTTGATGTTATTCCTTAGTTAAAATGAAGACATTGGCCTTCGGAAAACCCTGTCCAGAATCTTACTTCATGAGTGGCAGGATGGGAGGTGGGGGGGGGGGGGGGTCTAGGAACATGGGCCTTCAACTACCGGTAATGCTTCTTGTATGGCTGCTGTCGATGTTGCTATTTCTACGATTACTAAAACTCTATCGATCACTTCTACTACTTCTACTACTACTATTACTATCATTGCTGCTGCTGCTACTACTACTACTACAGCCACTGCTATTACAACCACCACTACTACTACTACTACTACTACTACTACTACTACTAACACTATTACTGATGCTGCTATTTCTACTACTTATATCAATAATACTACTATACTATTAATACTACTGCCACCACCATGACCATGTTGCCACTAGTACAACTTTTACTTCTACTATATTTCTTATATTATAAATTACAATATATCATTTTCCTGATTCTTTTGTGAAAATGGTGCTCATAACAACTTATTTTCTTCTCAGTTCATTTAGATTCAAGTTCTAGCATTTATTTCCAATGAGAGCTACTTTGATGTAATGCGTTTAGGGGGAAGGGGATACAATATTTCTGTACAGTTTGTGACTGTACAGATATTCAGCTGTAATTTCCACCATCATTACTGTACCATCCATTTAGTATATTCAATTAAGGGATTTTGAAAGTTCATCTGAATGTGCTCATGTGATTTTTCATTATAATGGAATGATATCACAATTTAATATCATTGGTTTATTAAAAAGTAATAACACCCAGATGTTTTAAGGCCAATCTTGAATTTTATGACCTTTGGAAAATTCCATTTTGATTTGAAGATTAAACATTGAAAATGTGCCTAAGTCACATTTCCGTCTTTATCCTTTCATAATCCATAGAATATATCTCATAAAGAATTGTTTATTGATTTTTGAATTGTATTGCATAAATAGCTGATAAAGATGAGTACAGCCGTACTAAGAATAATCATAGTTGCTACATATAAGTACATTGTAGGTCTTTATATAATGTGGCAAATGAAACATCAAAGGTACATGACATGCACAAAGTACACTGCAAATTAACTCCCTATCCATATGATGTGTGTACTAGGGCTGCTATTGATGATATACTGCTATATGAATGCAATCATTTCTTTTTTTTAATTTGTCAATCTGAAGGCTATCAATTTTCTTCTAAAGAACGACAAATAGATCTACATGAATGACCATGTTAACATCAGCATTGAGTGTCTGTACATCTGCCCAACATAAAAAAAATGGTCACTGTACTATATAATTTATATTCATAATCGGTAAATCACAAGAACGTAAGGCTTTAACTTTGTACAGAAATGAGTTTTATGAATATAAGAAGTGTGTGATTTGAAGGAAAGATAATCGGGGTGGATATTATGTATAAACGTCAACTGTACTGACTTTTGCGTGTATGTTTTGTAAATATATTATATACTGTATAAATGTATTGGTGGATTATATCATGTGTGTTGTACATGTATCTGTATAGACTTTGGTGCGTGTAAAAGATGTATTTTCTAAATTCTGTGGAGTGCAAATTGTATATACCTATCTATGAATGAAATGCTATGAATAAAATCTCTCTCCTTTATGTTCTCCTATCGTAGATGACCATCAGTTCGAATGATTTTGTTCATTGATGAATGAGAAAGATAAGGTTATTAGTTAATGAAGTGTATATACAGTGCGTATATATCAAAAGTGGACCCACTTTTTGTATATTTTATGCACTGTATAGGAGAACGTCATAGAGATAGAGTGGGAGAGTGAGTGAGTGAGTGAGTGAGTGGGGGGGGGGGGGGGTGGGTGAGTGAGTGAGTTATTGTGTGAGTGTGTGAGTTGTGTGTGAGTGAGTGAGTGAGTGAGGGAAATAGAAGGGGGCGGGTTCGAGAGAATGACTAACAGGTTTATGAAAATGGGAGGAAAGAGAAGAGAGCAAGAGAACAAAGGAGAGAGATACCCATAGAAAGAAGAGGAGAGAGGGAAAGAAGGGGAATTAAGAGAGAGAGAGTTAAGGTAATTCGATGCCTAGCAATGTACCGGTAGTATTCTTGACTTTCATTCCAAATTATGTGGGTTGTATCTGTCTTAAATCTATGTTTATATCTTTTTTTTTCAAGCTAATGACCCTTTATTCCTATCATGATTATAACGTCTCAACCTACTACTAAACTCCTTCTTCCATCATCATGCCAACCTTCTTATACTTTTCTATTAATGAACCTGAATACATTTCTTGCTTCCTTTGCTGCCCCCATCTTCACACTTCACATCAAGATTTACTGAAGAGCTATTCTTTACAATATAAAAAAGCATTTCACTTTGGAACGTGATACAATAAAATGTACAAAGAAGTATCTCATGGTGAAATAGCTGAGGTTTGACCATCATTTCGACAATGATATGAAGTAAGTCCAGTGGCCTCGTTAGCAAAGCTTGTCATGAGTATGGGTTAAATTAACATTTTTTAAAGGATCGGGAGGATGCTCATGACGTAAGCTGACACTTAACAGCTGACCTCCAGAAAAAATAGCTGTATATTCTCATTCCTAGTACACTGTTAAAACAAGTATTAAAAAACTGCGGGTTAAAAAAAATTGATTAAAAAACACTCCATCATGGTTAAAAATGTAGTGTTGGTTAAAATTTACTTTTAATCTTGCGTTGGTTAAAAACAGTGTTGATCAAAACTATTCCTTTTAACCTATGTTGGTTAAGTCCAAGTCGTTGGCAAACATTGTAACCCAGCATGGATTAAAAAACAAAATTCCGACCTAATGATAGCCCCCTTCCGGTTAAAGTTTAATCAATGTTGATTAAAGTACTGGTCACGTGACCCAATGGAACGATATCGAAGCGCGTAGCTAGCGATCGCTCAACATAATACACTGAACTGCACTAGCTACAAGTACACAAAGTACATGCTACGCGTGCGACAAAATTAACAATGGAGGTTGTCGCGAGGATGCTAAGGAAGTGGGGGTTTGGACGGTCTTATCTCCGTGTTTTCAGGTAAGAAATTATTTTGATATTATCATCATCAATTCTAGGATTGTGAGGAAGAGGTGAAATGAGGTTCTTGCTCAAATCAAAAACGATTTGTTTCCCGTTAGGCTGTACGTAGCTCAACCAGTAAGTAACTTTTTACTTGCACATTGCACAATGCACCTGGCTCTCGTAAGCACACCCATACACTCGTCAGTCTGCAAGAATCTTCAACTGTGAAGGAGGCACGGACCCAAAGAAAGAGGAGTGTATTACGGATTACCTACCCAAATTACATGCATGAATGATGACTAGACCTATGTTTAAAAAAAATAAATCTAATTATCATCATGAAGTGAAACGTTTTGAATATGCATGCTATTTGGGTAGGTCATCCGTTTACTTCCTGAATACTGATTGAGCTACAACCTACGGGCCCGGGACACAAAATGTTTTTAATATGAGCAAGAACCTTATTTAACTTCTTCCTTACAATTTTAGCATTGATGATAATCATATTAAAACAATTTCCTACCTGCAAACACGAGGATAAGACCTCCAAACCACCGTAAGTTTTACCAACAGTGGTTAAAAACTGTAACCAACAACCCACTAAAGCTTAACCAACAACGTGTGAATTAATCAAAGCAGAATTAACCTACAATGGTTACAATTTTAACCAACAACCCATGTAAGTTTAACCAACATCATGTGAATCAGCCCTAAACAAAGCATAAATAACCAACAAAAGGTTAAATTTTTAATCAACAAATGGTTAATGTTTAATCAACACCATTTTAACCAACATTGAGCAAATTTGTTTAACCAATAATTGATTAAAATTGTTAATCAACCACGGATTAAATTTTAATCAACAGGCCGTCGGTTAAAGTTTAACCAACGATTGTGTGATTCATATGGTAATCCGTGGTTGATTAGAATTTTAAACAAGTTGATTAAAATTTTTAATACTTGTTCTAACAGTGTATATACCGCTGTGGACACATGATGCTTCATTACACTTTATTTAAACATCAAATTTCCCTAAGGTTTTTGTCTTGTATGAATACACTCTATTAGTTATTTGGTTGTTGGAAGATTGATTGATTTCATCCTCATATGATGATATTAAATATGCATTGATTGTCCTCACCATGTCACTCTCTGGATATTGGGATGCAGTAGAGTGTAGGTAATACGTTGTTTTAAGTTTTGGCTAGCCCGGCACCAGTTTGGCGACTTCAAGCCCTACAATTAATGGCCATGTTTGCATGGCACCTTTTGAGTTTAAACTTTTAAAAAATACATTTTGTGAAACCTTTGAGTTTCAAACAATGACCCACCAGCAATTGGTTGACTCTGCATAATTGATTGATACAACAACTGCTTTAGAGTTTTAAGCAAGGCTATGATTACTAAAAACTGTCGAAACATCACAAGTAATTGAATGTGCAATCAATATTGAGTAAGGATCAACCATCCCGCTAGGTTTCATTTTCATATTAACCGGAGATCACTCTTTGATTAAGTTTCAACGTTGGGTAAACAATAAGTTTTAGAAACGACAAGTGCGTCTCCTCAGTCCTTCACTACATGACAACCTCCACACTTAAAACCATGCATGAGCTAAACTTGACATGTACGGACCGTCATGTTAACCCAGCTAATATAAGTAAGGCAAGAGTCCCATGTAAACCTTCGCCATTAATTGACAGCTCTTACTTGCACATAGTGAAGCATTAAAACTAACAGAGGGCATCATAAATGTCAGCTGGGATACATGAAATTTGAAATAAACTTTATCCCAAGTCACGCAAGCTGCCACCTTGTTATCCTGTTTGAGAAATCCTAGTGATCCTGTGATTAAGAAGGTGGGAATGAATTCATGCTAAAAACTCAAGTTCACTTTCAGAGGGAGTGACAAGTCCAGGCCTCTTCACATGTATCAGGCTTTAAGAAGTCTTGCAGTGGATCACAAGAAAATTGAAGAAAATCAATTGAAGTCAATCAAATGTCGGTCATGACGTGCTTTGTTTATATCTATAAAAATGCTTGCGTTAAACTTGCCAAGCTTGACCTGTTAAACTCGCCAAGCTTGACCCGTTAATTGATGTAAAGAAAGGCAGGCCCTAAAGAAAACATCAGGGTTTATAGATCTACATTGGAAGCTACAGTACATGTAACTCTGTTTCTTGGTCATACAAACATGGTAGACGTAGATGTGTTAGTGAAGTCTAATGGAGTATGAACTAAGACAACATGGAATTAAGGCAAGAATTTGGATCCTATCGTAGAAACATTATTTTAATGACGATGACCGACTTCGGGTTTAATGAAATTTCAGGTTTTGTGTTCGAGCAAATTTATACACTGCAAGCGAAAAAACATTGGTTATTCTAATATTCCGGTGTTTCGTTGGAAGTAGCTAAGCATGCGCAATTACTACCCATAAACACAACAAAGAACCCAAATCAATAAACCCACATCTGTGATGGGTTTTTTTATAAACGTCAGCTAAACTTGACTGATTTTGCAGTGTAAATGCTCACTCTCAAAACATCAGTGAATAGTTCCGGTTTTTGGTCACGTACGTACGTGACCTTCCTTGCTTCTGTGCCAACGCATGCAGGGCAGCAACAAAGTGGTGAATAGGCACAACTCACCAAAATAACAGAATTATCAAATACCAACGCTTTCTTATGGGTTTTTGCAGTACTGTAAATTGCAGTCCAAAAACCTAGTTTTTCAAAATGGTTTTGGGGCTGTGGAAACTATAGGAGAACTTAGGATTCAAGGAAATTGCTGCCTTGTCTTTGAGCAAATAATGTCAGAAAATGTTAGGTTTTAAAAACTGATAATAAAGCAAAGAATGGGCAATATTTGTTTTCCTTTTTAGTATTTCATTTATTTTCTCCTTGTAATGATCTTATTGTAAGCCATGGAACAATAATTTTTCCTTCTCCTTTTCTTTATCATGTTTCTCTTTTTTTCTCTTAAACTTCAAATATAAAATTATGAATCTGAAATGAGGTGTTCCTAACTTTAATGATGTTATTGATTCGGTTTATTGCAATAAAAGAACATGCAGCTGGAAAACTAAAATTGTTCAATTTACAAAGTTAATGACAACACAATTAACGATGAAAATATGAATCACTACAATGTACAACCATAAATCATGCATAATGAAACAAAATGAAACTCTCAAATATTACATATTTTAGGAAAGAACTTTAGAGGTGGGAATATGTTCTTAAGACTCAATGTGAAAGTGGTCCAGACAATCCACAAAATGATGATAATGACTTTCCTGCTGTTAGTAATCACTATACCTTCCATGTAGCTCCACACGAAGAAGAGTTGGCCAGCCAGCCTTCTAGTAGGTTAGAAGCTTGACAGAGAGATAGTTGGGCAGACAGTGTACATTGTCATGCAATTAAAATAGAAGGCATTGATGTATTTAATTGATTCTTGGGGAGATTGGGGAGGGGGGAGGGGGGGGGGGGGCAGGGGGATGATGATCAATGAAGTTTAGTATTTGTTTTTATAGTAAAATACAAACTTTGCCTCTCCTAATCACATACAGCCATCAAGAGTTAGGGGTGATGCAGCACATGTGAGATAGAATTAATTAGTAACCTTAGGCATGAATTACTACCGGTTGGTGTTTCAGGAGGAAACAACTCACTAACAAGGCTTGCAAAATAAACGATGATGTTCACATTTTCAAATCTTCTAAACACATTCAAATTCCGTAGGATCTTATTTATATTATATAGACCTCATGGTGAGTGTTCCAGGGCTTAATAACTCTCTGTTCATGTTGGTTCTTTTCGCTGATAAATTCAAACTATCATTCTTGCTCTAACATCTATTTCCCAACAAGTCATCATCACTTCAAATATCTCCCAAACTATCCTTTCCTGTCAATTCAAGTCAGAAAATATCAAACATTTTATAGGATATTTCTGTGAATTTTAGAAACATGCTGCTTCTATAACTGCAAGTAAGTCTCTGATTCCATGGGATTGGTTTTGTAATGAAAGTGTTTTAGATGTTTGGTTGCTAAAACCACTAATGGCCCCCTAACAATTGTATCATCTCCTCTCAAGCTCTTTATTGTAACCACCCCTTATACTACACCATCTTGGGCAATATTTCTCTCAAGTAGCACCGACCACAGAGTGCATGGAACACAAATCAGAAAAGTGCAGTTGCAATCACTCCATTTATGTTGCGCACATATCCATCCCTGGGACGCTCAAGGTTCGTACAAAGTATACTATCAAGATCTTGGCTTTAGCTGAACTGCTGCATGTTGATATTAGCAATCAAGGGTGGTTATCTTACCAGGTACCATTTACACATGGATGTAGAGAGTCAGATGTAGATTAATGTCTCACCAAGAGACATTTTTGATTTGGCGTGGGCTAGAATTTAACAAACAAAGAAAGAAGTTAATCCACAGTCTGGCAATATATCCACTAAACTGCAAACACCTCTTGTGTTGAAATAACAATATGACCCTACCATTGGCATATATCACACAGATATATCACATGATCAAACCTTTTGATTAAATGTTATTGAGGGCAGCGATTCATGGAAATCTTGAATAATATTGAATCTTTTGATCAGCTATTTGCAAATATCAATAATTCATGCTTTATATAGAATGAAAAATACTTCAGTGTACTAAGTCAGAGATCTAGTTTCTCTCTTAATTTTTTAGTGTATTGAAATGTTTAAGTTTATATCCGTCTTTCCTGATCTGCAAATATTTTTCATCTGCCTACAACCTTGTCGTTTCTTTGAGACTTGTAAAAAGAAATGTTGCTAACATATTCCAATATGTAGGTGTTGCACTCTTGAGATGCTAATGACCAAAGGCAGACATGCAGATGAAAGCAAGAGATACATCATGGAGGTTTTGTTGAAAAAAACCTTAAAATGGCATCTCAAGCTTTCAAGTGTCAGTGTGAAAATTTTTGCCTAAGAATTTGAAAGTAAAATGTCATTTCATGTTTGCCTGAGAATCTCAAAGTAAAATATCAATTTATCGTGCGTGGGATTGTTTTATTTCCCTTGTCTCAAACACCTTAGGGTTAATTCATTGTGTTCATTTCAAAGCTTTCTTATGATATGTATGGGATTTATTTTAATTTCCCTGAGGGAATCTAAATGTAGTTATTTTGAGCCATTCTCGTGATATTGTGGGATTTCTTGTCTCTGATTGAATTTTGATTTGATGAAATCATCTTGCAAAGCTTCTCAAGCTTGAAATGGATTTTTTAAATTGTAATTGTTTAGTACAGCTTAATAGATTTCTTTAACACTTTCTCTCTTAACACACTGACTGTTCCTCCTGCTTGGATATAGAGATTCATAGATGTTACATCAAGCTTTAAAAAACGCACACTAGTTTTTGCAAAATGGATTGCCTAGCTTTTATGTGCCTGATTTTAGTTTTACAGACATTTGTTAACATCCCATATTTCATGTCATTAATGTGACATTCCTTAAACTTGGCTGGTTTGGGAACATCAGATCAGCTTACACACACTTTGACCTAATAGATAATTATCTTATGTTGGAAGATAGGGCTCACAGACCTTTAATTCTGGTTAAACATTTGATAAGATATTGATGTTCATATGGAGAGGAGAGTTGATCAAGGAGTCGCCCTTTTACTCCTTTCTTAGAGTGAACATTACACAATGTTATACTAGAATCCATTATATTTCATGATGATGATGATGTTGGTGATGATGATTAGTATAGTGTCATTTAAGAAATAGAATAATGATACCTTGTACCCAAAGGAAGTAGCTGGAGCAGGGACCTTAATTTCATCATTCCAAATTTTTAAATGAGATTTACATGATACCCAGTTTACAACCTGAACTTATTCTAAAAAATATCATGATAGAATCGTATAATAGAATGAATAGAAGTGTGTATGATTAGATTGAGGAGAGAGCTCAATTACTCTCGGCAAATGAAAGAGATTTGATTAAACATGTTTGGTTAATGTTGAGGGTGAATCCCATTGTATCATTTTAGTGCCTACGTATGAGAGAAGGAGCTGTTTACTGCATGCGTCTTTTAGGTCTATTGAATGCCTATAACGAAAGGGCACTTATGTGTCGCTAATAATTATCTCTCTAAAGATGAATGCTGAGACTTTCCACATTGAACAGACAACTAATACCTCCAACAGAGTGGAATAATTTATAAAGACGCCCCTATTGATGAGTTACCGTGAGGGGAGCATGCCTTACAAATGATGAGCTAAAGGTCCACGCCTCAGATGATATTAATCTTGCATGCTATTTCTCACCCACTATGCAACATTAAACCCATGGAGATCATATAGAAAGCTTCTTATCATCACAACATGAGAAACATACACAACCATTAAAACATACTCTTGGGGGTCTCTTTCTAATCAATCGAAAATTGGAAATGCTCTCCAATTACTTTAAAGAAGCCCAAACTGCTCAGATTTTGATTTATTGTTTATGGTTGTAGTGTATTTCTTCAAGCAAAGATTGTTGATCACTTAAATTTATTATGTACTGGGACCAAGTACTGCAGCTCTCGTGTGGTAAAATTGCACACAGACTAAGAGACTGCATCTTGTTTTGTATCTAATATAGTTCATCATAATATAGCAGATATTAACTTTTTCCTTCGGGAACAATATAACATTTAATTCCCTTGAGGAATCATATATTTGTCTCAGAATACTATATGATGCTTTGGAAAAATATAATGTCACTCGACAAAAATATAACTCTCTCTCTCTCTCTCTCTCTCTCTCTCTCTCGGATCTCAAATGTTATATTTCCCCTCTAGGCAGTCAATATCTGTTTACTATTTATTCCTAACTAGTATGGAGAGGATTCTGCTTTCCACCTAGTTCTTTTTAACCAACTCATCATGTTTATCTCTTTACAGATAAATTAATAAAAAAATCATTAAACTTCTGGATCCTGTTGGCAATACATTAATTGAAAAAAAAAACTTTTAATGCTGATTTATAACAGTTCCAAATCTATATTGTAAAAGTTGCTTTATATTTGCAATTGATCCTTTTCATAAGGGAAAATAAAGAAGAAAACAAAATATAGCTGACAATCAGTTTGTGGTTATCCTTCCTCGAGTCAATGGACCACACAATGAACATCACAACACATGGGATCACCAATACTGTTCACTGATTTGTACAATTGAAATGGATATGATTCTTCCTGCTCGTCACCATTTGAAATCCTCCTCCCCGGCCGTGCTAAAAGTCATGCTGCTCAATTTGATCTACTAGTATACCCACGAATTGTTTGTGGTTGCTAAGCAACATATTGTTATATAGATGGGTGTGGGAAATGGCAGGGTTGGATGCACTTTCTGCAGTGTAGACTGAAGAGGTGTGATTATGTATGTTACATTATTTCCCTCTCTTTTACTGATGTTAGCATTCATTCTTATAGTCTGAGTTGCAGGAAACCATCAATGATTGCCCAGGGTTCATGCTCAGTTATAACATTTCTTGTCCTAAAGTGCAACTTTGTCTCATCGAATAGAAATATAATTGAATGTAATGAAAAATACATCTTTCATAAAGATGAGTGTTCTTTTAATGTTTTGGAGCATTAAATATTGGTTCGAACTGTTTTTGCTGAAGGAAACTATACATTGGCTTGTGTCATGGTATGAACTTCATAAGTAATGACGCCGTTAGGCTTTAGTGACATTTCATCAACTTTTTCAGGGACAAAAGTGGATTTGCTATTTTCTTCTCCCCTATTGTATGGATAAAATTCCTATTCAATCAGGAAAACCATGCCCCCCCCCCCCCAACTTTTGTTATCACTATATTAAAGGTATAATGTACAGTAGTTTGGGACTCTTATTTAGTTTTACTTCATGCCCCAAACAAAATTCAAAGGTAAGTGATTAATGATATTTTGTAGAAAGTATTCGAAATTTCCTGTATTCTTGTTTTGTACTCCTTAGTATGCGTAATAAAAAGCCTACCGGTACTTGTTTGTTTGTGTGTTTTTGAGGTTGAAGAGATTGTTAGAGTTTGAGTTTGGACTTGAAAGGTACCCAGCTGTAGTTGAAGTGATTGTTTCATGCATCGCAGCTTCTTGACATTCCTTACCTTGTGTTTGAAGAAGGAAGTTTTTTAGTAGGACAGAGATGAGATGAAGTTTAAGGACGTTTTTGTTCCAGAGAGAGAGAGAGATATAGTTGAAAATGATTTTAAAAATGATAGAATTAAAGGCCTGCAGGGTTTATGATCTTGTTTTTTATTTTCTCAGCATTCAGAACTAACATGTTAACATCAGGGAGGGGGGGGGGGGGGGACATGCAGCCTTCTCCAAACCAGAGTCTGTAGTCTACAATTTGAAGTGAGGGGCACTTGAAAGAAGAGTGCTTTTTAGTCAAGTATGGTTGTGAGTTAGGAATTTGAACTATCTACTTTGAGATGACTGTATTTTCTAGTCAGTGAAATTTCATACAAAATGTGCAGAAAGCGAAGGCGTAATGACATTTCGATTGAACAAGACTTAGTCTGAATTCATGATTACCCATGGATAACATTAGTCATACTTAAATGACCTAGCTCTGTTGTGAATCTGCTACATATCAGGTATCTAGAAAAAGAAAAAAAAAAAAAAATAATAATAATAATATTTAATTTTGATATAGCGCTTAATACAAATGTCTTTAAGCGCTTTACAAATATACTATTACCCCGTCATTGGATTCAATGCTTGCCCGCACACACTGTGTGCACAATCTCCACTCCCTGGGGAGCATTCCAGCCGGGCGTTACTTGACGCTCACAAGCGGAACAAAAGGGATATATGTAATACTTATTAATTCATTCATTGTGCCTTGTTGGTAATGGTTACTTTTATTCATCCCACGTACAACTCGGTATGAGAAGCTGAAAGAATTTGTGAGAATACTGAATTTCTTATGTCACCTTTTATTTTGAAATGAAGTCAACAGAACTGCAAAAATCGCCTGTAAGGTCTACTTTGAAAATAGTTTATGCTCTTTTATATTTTACGCATGAATGATAGAATCATTTCAAAATTCTCCCTTCCATAATAAGAGGAGGAACTGACCAAATGCAATTCCTGCTTATAAATGAGACTTTAAAATGCTGTGCAGGTATTTGGAAATCATGAGGATAAAGTGTATTATTTAAAACAATTCTTATGATTTATTATGAAGTTGTTGTTTGAAGATGTACCATCGAAGCGGACCAAGCTGACATTGTATTCTATAGGGTGCACTTGGCTGATTTATTGGCCTCCCTACTGCTTCCTGTTAGACCCTAGATCTGTCTCCTGTCTGAGAAGTACTATTGACCAACCTGTCAGATTTGGATGAACAATTCCAAACACTCAAGGTCCTCATTCTGGCCGCAAGTCATGTAAATTAGGGCCCTCGTTTTAAGCCCAACGCCTACCTAAGGTGCGAACTTGACCTTTCCTGACCTTCGTTGTACTAGCCACACCGACTATAGATGTATCCAATTGGAAGAACAAATCTTGTTAATTGTGGTACAAAAGGAAGTTGTATGATGAATTAGATAAATATAGTTTGTTCATTTTATGTGACCAACTGGGATTAGTTGGGATGGAAAATGGTGCAATGTAACATCAGTAATGACCAGATGTTTTTTGTTAAACTTGTTTTATTCATGATGTCCACTGAACACTGGATATGTGTTCGAAAGAAATTCATTCATTCAGATTGGAAGATGCACTTAAAACATAGCGTATCCCTAGAGTATCTGATTTGTCTCTTTATCTAGGTCTACAATGAATATTTAAACACATTGGATGAATCTGATCGTGCCCCCTCTCAGGGCAGCCTATGCGACTCGAGGATTAAAGGTCTCATTTTGCAGCAATACAAAACCTATCATTCCGATGATAAGCGTGAAATACACGAAAGCCAGTGAAAATTCCTATACCACCGGTCTATTCTCTATAATAATGTAGAAACCTTTACCCAGTGCTTGCTTTCCCCTATTCATCATTTGCGCTTTTAACCAAATTAGTTCATTTTACCACGGCTCTATGTTTCGCTGTGAATGACGTCCACAATGAAATTAGATTGTTTTGACTGGAGGTTTGCTTCACATTAAATTCAATTAATAAATGACTGAGTACAAATGGAAACGTCACACCAAATTTCCGTTTATAATCTTCTTGATAGTATGTGAAGGTTATAGCGTGCAATAGATTGACTTTTGATATTTCTATTAAGGGTACCATTGTGACTAGAGCTTAGTTTTATTAAAGTACAACAGAAACAAAGAAATGGTCCATGTTGCAGCATTTGATTTGATATTATTACTATTATATGTATATATAGGAATTTATTAAAATCAAAACATCAAAAGCCAAGAGCAAACAGTCCAAAGACTGACAACTGTCTCGGGTACAAAAATAAAATTTAAATCAAATATACATAATAAAATAGCAGTAATGAATGAATTCTTTATAGACAGGTTTCACTGTCCCAAACAGTTTGATGAAAATCCCTGGATGAAGGATATACTGCTGTTGGTGATGGAATCCTACCCTTTCTTCAATTATGAATGTCCTTAGAATTTGAAATACTCCATACTGTTTGCAAAACATATTTAGTTGTAGAGGTAGCACATTTTGTAGAAGCACACTGGTTTATCTTTAAATCAGGAGTGGTTATTAAAGGTTATTGTTTCTGGGTGAATTAATGTATGCTACAGGAGTTCTCTAAAAGTATTGATTCATTCATTCTTAATTACCTTCTTAATTGTGAAAAATGAAACCTTGTTAAGTTCTGATACTTTTATGTTCTTTGATAGAAAATTACTGTTCGAGTGCCATTGATCTCACAAGTTGTCATGTTGTTTTCCGGCCTATGCTGGGAAGAAATCAATTAAGTGGTTTGAATTTCACTTTTGAAATTGATTAAAGAAAAAGAAGATTTCTCAGGGGGTACATATTGAAATTCTTGTTTTTCTCCCGACCTCATTGCTTGCTTTTTAAGTAGCATGGTAGCGAGGTTAAGGGAATTTCCCTGAATCTTCTTGATTGATACAAATTCCCCTTCTGCCATGCCATGAATGCACTCACATCACATGTGAATAATGCCAAGCAATTAGGGCAATTAAACAAAGCATGAGAAAAACAATCCATTTTTAGACAACTCGTACAAAAATACTGACCCATATTTATATTGATCCCTAAACCATGCACGATGGTTGACTTGGCCTTAATGATTGTAGCCACAATGCATCATGCTTCCTGGAACAGGGGCATGTCATCGTCATTTCAAGTTTTCTGTATCTATTCTCTGTGTTGTATATATGTTGATTTTTGCACTTGATCTTTGCCTATAAATATTCTCTTGTTGAGTATGGATGAGTTGAAATCAATATGTTATGGGTGGCGTACAATAGGCTTGACAGGATACGAGACCGATTTTTAAGATGAGCTTCACATCCGGAGTCGCACTGATCATGCAAAACGCTGAACGACAAGCACGCAGAAGATTGCACTATTGTAGTAAGGGATCTATCAAGCATTGCCTTGTATGTAATTGTAGATGTGGGTACTCACCCTTAGGTTGGCTGGATTCAGATACATGTGTCGGTGAACATGGAAGAGTATCTAATGACGTCAAGAGTTTGCAAGCATCGAAATAACAGTTTGAAAATGAACGCCTTCGATCGCAAGGATGCAAAGAATAGCCTTCGAGAGGTTTTTTTTCTTCTCAGCAGAGGTAATTCAGTATGTTCTTTTCACCCATCAGCTTGATTAGATGATGTTATTGAATATTGATTCTTATTTGAATCTTTCACACTCCAAGACATTCATCATGGATACAAATTATCCCTATTTTCTTTATTTAGGTGTATGGTGGCCTGATGAAGCATTTAGAAATCAATAGATGGCATACGAACAACTTCCTCTTTCTCTCTCTCTCCCTCTCTCTCTCTCTCTCTCTCCCTCTCTCTCTCTCTCTCTCTCTCTGTCTCTTTCTCTCTCTCTTTCTCTTTTTCTCTCTCTCTCTCTTTCTATCTCTCTTTCTCTTTCTATCTCTCTCTATCTTTTTCTCGTTCTCTCTCTATCTTTTTCTCTTTCTCTCTCGCTCTCCCTCTCTTTCTCTCTCTCTCTCTCTCTCTCTCTCTCTCTCTCTCTCTGTCTGTCTGTCTGTCTGTCTGTCTGTCTGTCTCTCTCTCTCTTTCTCTCATTCACTCTCTCTTCTCCCCTCACTCTCCTCCTCTTCGTATTGAAATATGACAGTTTGAAAGTTGAAAAAAAAGTGTGCAGTGGATTACATAGACTGGCAAGATTATTTTCTTGAAATGAAAAGAGCAAAATAACAGCAATGCCCTGGAGCATGATTCATATGATGTGATAATCAATTATGTAATGAAACTTGAGCATGAAATATAGTAAAAATAGATAAATTACTCAAGAGAATTTGTTCAACTTTTAACAGGTATGTAATCAGTTCAAAGTGATACAAAAATACACACTCTCCCTTTGTGGCTGCACCTGGCAAATTCTGGATACCTTAGGCAAGGTAAAATCATGTATATTTTCAAACTGTTTTATTCCAACCTGCTTAGATCTTATTCTTATGGTCAACCATTCAGATTTCACAGAACCAAATACAGAACCAAATACAGAACCAAATAAAGAACTTTCCAAATGCAATCGTTCCAGTTTCTGTATTAAAGTGACAAGACATGTCAATATAGGCCTGATTCAAGAAACAAAGAATGTGTAAATAGTTACATGTTGTTTGTAAATACAGGTGGCAGACATTAGTTGTAGCACGGACAACCTATATAGAGTCACGGTAAAAGAACTGGATTTCCTTGTGGGCTTGCCGGCAGCAGTTGTAGAGGTCAGAGGTTATATCAATGTAACCATAGCTGTTTGTATGGCAGGTACGCTATGCTGATGATGTTTGATATATTCTTGTAGACAGACTGAGATGAGGATAAGCAGTTAAAAGACATCATCAGACATGGAGTCTTATCTTATAACATCATCTCCTCACCACTGTGCATTCCTCTACAACCTTTAGCGCCTTTTTACCACTGAATTTTTAATTATTAGAGGCTTTTCGTACATGGGAAGTTTTACTGAAATTCTGTTGATATATTTTTTCATCAAATGGGTCGTCAGATTGTCTAGTCCTTTTAAAGATATTGTAGTTCAATGATCTAACACTTAATTTTAGAAAATTCACTGTATTTCCCATTTTTTGTTGGGCTGACAAGTCTTTTGATTAGAATCAGTGCTGGGCTATAAGAAAAGGGACTTTATTTATTCAAACTAGTTAGCTAAAACAAAAATGCATTTTTGTTTTAAAGCTGTTTAGTAAATGCCTTCTGATCAACACAATGTTTCATGTGTGTAACTATAGAGACCTATTATATAGAAATTTTATTAGTCCAACTGTTTGTCTTCTCCCTAAGTGGTGAAGAATACTTTCATATCTGTATAAGATCTTAAATCTTTCATGAAAACACATTTTTTCTACCGATATGTGAAAGTTGTTTGTTTTTGCGTTGATGAGACAGGTATCGCATGGTTAACCTTTCCAATCAAGCAAGATCTCCTACCCATTTATCAAAATGTAAGGCTATCACCTTAGCCTGTAGTAAAGGATCTGTCACCCGCCACAAGTAGAAAATAACTCTTTTTTCTTCAAAGTTCAGTGTTTTAGAAGAGATTCAGATTTCAGCTTGGCGTTGTTCTTATTGAATTGGTCGTAGCAATAAACAATTAGCGCCTTCCCTGGAACGAGGTCTTCCTTGTTTTTCCACGGCTTTTGTTTCATTCCTGATACTTAGCTACCCTGTGCATAGCTGAAGGGTATGATTGGTCATCTAAGACTAACGCCATGTCTTCAAGATGTTTCAAGCAGATACTTTACGCCTTGTTTTTAGTTTCTCAAAAGGCCTTCGTCTTTTGTGCAGAAAGATAAGAATGTGCTTCATGTGTCTTTGGGTATCGGATAATTGCAAGGTGAAAATGTCATTGATTACAAGCTCTTGAGGTTTAGAAGGACGTAGGTCTGGAAAGAATGAGGTCAGAGCTGTAGAAATAACAAAGGGACGTGATCAAGCAGTGTCAAAGATTAGCTGAAGAAAAATAAAAGACCTGATCATGATATAAGTATAGAATTTGCATCATCTCTCTATTGGAATTTTCAATTTTTCATGGACCAAGGAAATTATATATTGTATAAGTTTTATAGCAGAGAATAATTTCTTTGAATTAATTCTATCAAATTTTCTGAATTGTGAGTTTGATCTTTTTTTAAAAATAAAATTTGTAATCTACCTTGCAGGATATATTATCAATATCAACTGTTTTCTAAGTGGTAGGGTTAATTTTTAGTGAAATTGATCCCATGTAATGGTTTTATGTAACACCTCTGTCTCCATCTTTGTCTTCATCTCTGTCTGTTTCTATATCTTTAGCTGACTGTCTCTGTGTCTCTATCTCCCTACCTCTCCTTCCCTATGTCTCTTTGTCTTTCTGTCTCTCTCATTCTCTGTCTCCATCTCTCTGTCTCCATCTCTCTCTCTCTCTCTCTCTCTCTCTCTCTCTCGTATGTTTGTCTGTCTGTCTTTCTCTGTCTTCCCTCCCCTCTCCTCTTCTCCCTCTCCCCCTCTCCACCCTCTATCTCTTTGTTTCATTCCTACATATCATCATAAGTGCCATTCAAGTCAAATTTTAAAAAAGTCCACTTGATAAAATTAACCTTCCTACCGGTATTTTGGTAATCGATATGAAGACTGTACAACCCTTTTAGCTCACCATGCTCACGCCCTTTCTTACTACAAATCAAGAGTGACATAACCATTTTATGGTATCGACTCACGTTTACCCTTCCCAACAAAAAGCACTAAGTGTAGCAGGTAGCATTACTGAACAAAATGTTATTGGAGTCCACCCCCCCCCCCCCGGCCCCCACATTCATGGAATGAGAGAATAAAACCTTGATCAACTGAATGGTTAGCTACCTGTGACAGATCTTTAAAAAATATATATCTTTTTTTTAATGATAGAAAAGTGATTCAATTATGTATTGCATTGAATGTATTATCCGCACAATTTTCTTTCTTTGTGCTGAAATATTTTCCCTCAACATTTTGTTCACGAAAAAGATGGGGGAAAATGATAATGATAATTGAGTACAGAGCGCAGAGTGTTGTTTGAAATGTTTAACGTAAAAAAATAAACAAAGAAATAGAAAGAGGAAGAAAGGACAAGACCTGTGATAATAACACTGTAATATTTGAAAGTAGAAAATCAATACATGTCACAAAGATGAAAAGTATTCTAACATAATAAAACATAAAACCATTTCTTCTAGGTCATAAGTGTTCGGATTTCCGGCAAATTTACTTGACGCAACAGCTTCCCTTACCAAATTACAGTTTAAAATTACGTATCTATGACTGCAACAAAAATACTAACTTGTATTGATTGCAAACGGTCTGGTCTCTCATGTCATCTGCTTAGAGCTATAAGGGTGTCAATTAAGATGCTTTTACATGGAGTTAACGTCCTTCTTGCACTCATCTGATGCTTCCCATTCCATTCCTTATATCAGTGCTTTGTATGGAAGGTTAAGGTTATTCAAAGCAGGACTATGTTATGCATCTGTTTCTGTATTAGACTTGGTGTCTCGGGATCATATAAGTTCACGTTTAGTCCTAAAAAACTTTGAACTTCAGACTTTGTCGTCTTGAAATTGAATAAAAAAAGGTGGAATAACTCCAGTTAGGTGTCACTGAATGATCTGTCGGTCGATGTAAACGATGAAAAAGGGAACTATGTGATTGAAGATTTTTCTTACAAACTTTTATTGAAAGGCACTCTCTAGGAGTTTGATATAAGTTTGTCTTTGCTAGTCCTTTTTAATAAGTATAAATTGATGTTCATTCAATTCAACTCAAATCGGTATTAATTAAAAACAATCAGGCATCAGAACACAAGTTAAATCATTCACAACTTATATTAACAGTATTTAAAAATAGCATTAAATAGTTTTAAACTACTGTACATAAAAAGAAAAAAACAAAGAAATGCCATAAATTACAAATAAAATTGTGTAGTCTTCAACATAAATAATATTCCAATTTTCTGTACACAAATACTTTAATAGTCACAGACAGAGTGTCAATTAACATTGTGATATAGGCAATCAATAAAAAATAATTTACTCATTCATTAGAAGCAAGATGATACAAGTCTTGGATGTACTATTTAAACACTTTTAACATCATTCCTTGATGTGACGATATTTATAATCTAAGCATTTTATTATAGTATTCTTATTGATCTATCGAAAATGAACGTTTATAGCCCTTTTCTTAAAATTCTTTGGATTTCAGTTGAACAATTTACTCACTTTTTCTGACCATATGAAAATATTAAGCAGCATGTTTAAAAATTCGGTTTAGAGATAATCATTATGTATCTTTTAAGCAAGTGACAAAGTTATTGAAACATTTTAAAGCTTGAGACTTTACATCCTCCCTTTTAGATTCAAATTGTGCAATTGTAACACAATGGTCATTTCAGGTATGAACAGAAGTTTGTTTCCATGAGATCATATCATGCAGGAGTGCCTGGAGGGAGAGTCACAATCAAAGTAGTTTGCTGCTGCTCACATAACGCTTTGGGTGTGAGATGATTTAATTAGATATCTCAACCACAAAAATGATCCTCTGTCAACATGAATATAAGTAGGTTCATTTCTTATTAAAGGTGTATGATTTGAACTCCCTGTGCTCCATATTCTCCCTCATTCCACGAAAATGAAAGTCAAGCTTTAAGCGATGTTTGAGTGATTCATATTCGTCTTGTTGTCATCCGATCATTATAGGTCATTGATATAGTTTACAGCTAGCCCACGGGCGGGCGGCTCTCTCTCTCTCTCTACCTTCTTGACACAGATACATCCCTCCTGTATGACAACCTTAATGGGTCAAGAGATGAAACAACATTGTTTACTTTGTATATATGCTTTAAAGTCTTCATCCAACCAATCAGCTGACAAAGGGAATGAAATGTTAGATCAAAATCAAAACACTTAGGAACCAAGTATCTGTGAAATTGTCTCTTTTTTGGCATATGAGCTTCTTTTTTCAAAGATTCCATGGGTTGCCAAAAATGTAATTCTATATTTTCTTTGCTCATGAATCAATGTTTTAAACTATTGCTTAGAAATTAGGGTGACAAGGAAAAGAGGCAAAGTACAACTTTTGAGGTATGACTTAATTGATTGATTATTTAAACATTGTTAATGAATTTTACCAGCCTGTTTATTATATCCATGTCTGCAAAGATGATAATCTCCAATTGAATTACTTTGAAAGTAAATATATCATTTCCAGGGAGGCACAGGCTCTTCTGAGATATCTTGGATACCACATAGAGAATATTTCATATATAGAGAGCAGTGCAGGTGTGGAATAGAACATAGTTCACAGTACTTTTGTAAATACTTGATGCTACCTTTAAAGAGCCTTGCCCTCATTTTATCACTCTCATGTCTAAGTGGCGATAGCTGGAAGAAAGCTGGAAGGCGGGTACTCTCTTGATCTCAATACTCATCTCACTGCCCTGAAAACAGAGACACGTCCACATGGTATCACCTGCTGAGTGCCAGAAGGGCTTTAAGTCATATCCTTTTACATGGACTTAACGCCCTTTGGGTTATCAAAACATAGTCATGATATAGAAACATGTTGTACATGAGACATCTCAATAGATCAGCTCCCACCTGTGCCTTTGTCTAAAGTGGCTGTATTTGATATCATTCTAATTGACATATGATGTGTTTTGACTGTGATAGAAGGGGTCTATATTACATTGTTTCAAGAGAGAAGCAGGATCAATGATATTGCTACTTTTATAAGGAGTCAGTCAACATCTGAGATTGAAATGGCGCTATGTCAGTTCTAGTGGCAACAGCCTATCAGACAGTGCTCGGTTGCTTCAAAAAGTTGAAGTGGTTTTATGTCCATTTGGCATTTAGACTAAAAATTATTCTCTTTGCTAGAAACTTTTACTCTCTTCTTTCCAAGTTTTAAAAGATGGATTTATGCATGCTGTACCAACAGAGGAAATACTTCAGAAGATACTTCATACTAAAACTCAAAAGAGAGAAAAGAAAATTTGAAGGGTATCAAGATGATGAAATTGCTATGTTAATATCTACTGTAGACTGTGAAGCAAGAGAGGAAGCACTAAGGGTCAATCAAGGTCAATCATGTGTACTTAGCATTTCATCTTGTCATTTAATATATCCTAGTATCCTCTTCATTCCCTTATTGACAAAATCATTTAAAAGACCAGCACACAATATTAAAGGCATCGTTTAACAATGTTAAATCTAAGATGCATGGCCCTACGTGTTATCAGTGTCTGTGATATGGTGTATTATTGAAGCTCTTAAAAAATTGTGCTTCAAAATGATCATGAAGTGCCTCAGAAAAGTAAAAATGTTTGAGTGTTATAAAACAAATTCTGACATCTCTAATTTCTTTTATAGATATCTTGATAATCAGACAGGCGATTGGCTGGTAAAAGTCACAGGATCCATGCATAAACTAAAGGCTTATAATTATGATTGCAACATGAGCTAAATCCAGGACTTTTTTTTAAGAACAAGCAATGATTTGGGCATCTGCTGTGTTTTTTAGTTGAGTATATAATTTTGGTGATGTATGAAGTACAACTAATAGTTTGTATTTCAAGCATTGGTCAGTAGCTTGGATGCTAGATGTCTACTTTTTCAGAGCATCCTGTGTCTCTTTATCAGCTGATCTACATTACATTGATACACTTTTATTTCATTCCGGCATCGGTATAGACTCCATGTACCTTACTCTGTCCAAAATGTTGGGTGAACAATTGCCCATCATGAGGGTAATTATGTGTATGACCAAATTTTGGGCCAACATTTATGCCCAACTTGGTTAAATTGTTTCACAAATCAAAGTTATATTTTGCTTTAAATTGAGTGAAGAACACCTGAGTTAGGATTAAAATTGCCCCAAACTATACAACTGACCTTTTGCAAAGAATTGCATGTATCTCTACAGATGATGCTAGGGTGTGGGGTAGGATCTTTAATCAAATCATTTGATCACCTTTCTTGCCTTAATGTAATGGAGTTTACTTTGCTTTAGACTTCCATGAATACGTTGGTCTGGATTTCATCTTAAGGAGGCCAGAAATCCTTGAAATTGTGTCTGGTTTTCTTCCCAACGAGGTCAGTGGTGTAATTTGTCTAACCCTCGCCTCTCCTAGATGCCATGCTAATGAACTCATATTGGATTGATATCTCTACACTATTTGCATTGTCCACCTTGAATTTGTTTTAATTCCCCCTTTATTTACTTCCCTGTTCTTTTCTTCTGCTCCAAGAAAAATGCAATTTTCATTTGCAGGAATAGTTTGGGAATTTTATAAGTTTAGGAGTGAAATTCTCCTGTAGCGATATATATTGCACTCTTTATTTTTATTTTACCTCACTTTGATATTTGTTATAAGTTTTTTGAGCTTTCTGGAGCTAAGTTCCTCTCCACTCCCTATTACATTTGTCAAGGTATAGTCTTCATTCATGTTTTCTTTCTCTTCTCCTCCCCATCCTCTTCTCTGTTCTATTTATCCTCTCTCATTCTCCCTCTCTCATTCCCCCTCTCTCTTGCTTTCTCTATTTCAATCCCTTCTATTTTTCATATTTTTCTTTTCAGTTAGTAAACGTCTTTATTTTCTTGTAATTTGATTTCAATGCTCTTTTTAGTCTATTTTTCATAGTACTGTCGAGTGTCTGCTTACGTTTCCTCAAATTCTCTCCATCGCTAAGAGTTTTTCACGGAGTAATTAGTGAGATGGGAATTGATAAGATCTTTGCTAAACTAGGTCATGAGACAATCCATTGAAAAGATTCGTTCTGGATCCTACTAATGACCTGATTATACCTTGTGAATGAGAATGAGACCAAAGGGGAAAGATTACATCAAAGTTAGACCCCATTTTAATCAGGCCATGTAATGTAAACCCCCTCAGAGATCAATCAACGCTTCTTCTTATTCCCTTAACAATGCCAAATACCCTATAGTGTGTCTCTTAGATTACCAGCTACTTAATGTTTCTGAAATTGTTTTTGAAACATAATGCAAATTTTGTCAAGTCATTAGTTATCTAAATGACTTTCTGAAATTCTACACTGTCTATTCAAGCACATTGATTGCTCTGTGAAAATCTCTGTGAAATACTGAGGAATATCCACATAGCTGTATGGTGTGGTTAGAAGAATGCTCCAATATAGGAAAATACTAATTATTAAGACCATCTGTGCTGTTGTGGAGCACTATTAATTAATAATTAATATTAATTCATAGTAGAACGGTCCACCTTGAAAACTTACAGGTAGGTTTTTGCAGTATATGATTTAATCGTCGCAGAGTATATGTATCAAAGGTTCTTTTAGTCTAATTAGTTTTCTTAGAATAGGCAATCAGGCAATCACCATCTGTCTCTTCATTCAAAAAGGGACTTAAAACATTTCTTTTTTGTAATCCAGATTTTAGGATTCTGTAAGTTTTCTTCTTGTTGTAAGCACTTTGGGCTGCTCTGGGAAAAGCGCAGTATATAAATAATGATATGATAATAATAATATTATTCATGACAGAGCCTTGAGAAATGTTGATGATGGTTTGTTTATGTTGTTTGTAAGTGAAATAGGGATTGGGAGATGGCAGGGAGGAACAAACTATCAGTTAGAAGCCAGAAAGGCATTAACTCATACACTTTAACAGAGTTAACACCCTTCTGGCTCCAAACAGATGAATGACATTTAGATGCATACTGATAAAAGATGAACATATACGAGATTGAAATGGAAAGATGTGTGGATACATATGGCACAAAAGAGGCCTACAAATAAAGAAGTTAAATATAGTAGTTCAATGTCTTTTTTGGAAGGGGGGTGGGGAGGAGCTAAAAGATGGCCATTTAGCCAACATGTGTGGAGTGTCATATATTTTGTCATTTTATGCTTTGATTTATCATCTGTTTTGATCGTTATTTAAAGTGGCATAAGTCATAACTGGCGCCTAAAGGCCATTCAAATTGTCACGTTCTGCTTCTTCTTCTCCATACACACTGCTTAGCATCGTCACATGTATGCTGCATCTCTGTCTATAATGTAGGAATATTGGGAACTTTGAGAAAAAGTGTCTATTTGTGCATTTGAGAGAGATGGGGGTGGGGGGGGGGGGAGACCTTTTTTCCTCATCTCTCTCTGACTCTTTTGAAGTATATAACTTATATTGGGTAGGATGGGGGATGGGGTGGCTTGAGAATTACGAGCCTTTTAGTGTGTTCTTTTAAACTCTATATATGTCATATCATATTTAAGGTGACTAATACTTTTATTACTCTTTTTATTCCTCTGTCTTTTTGTTTGATAAGACTATTATGATGACATTCAACCCCCAAGTGTATATATGTTATGTGCTTTGTCGAGTGGACCTGTGCTCATAGATAGAGTATCTTGTATCTTCTACAGACCAGTATGAACACATCCAAAATGTTAAGCCATCTCTTAAGGCCCTAGCATATAGCACAATCATTGATTTTACAGATATGGTTTGGCGAACTCTTTGACGTTCTAGAGTTTCTCGGGCATTAACTTGAGAGGAATAAATGTTTTCATGATGGATTTTCTCGTCCATCATTTGTCAGCAGCGGCCGAGAAATTTTTGACCAATTTTTCAATTTGGATGTTGAAATGCAGTGTTTACTTAACACAATACTCTTCAGATTCTCTGTTTTCATATGAAGGAATTCATGAATATATTTGAATTTAAAGAGGGAACTGGATGCATCGATGGAATAAAAGGTTTTTTAGTGACTTCCAAAAGAGTAGTGCATTCACTTATTGTTCTAGATCTACCTGTCTTTAGTTTAGTCCAGTTAAATGTCTGTCTTATAAATAGAAATTGCTTAAATTTAAGTGAATCTTTAGCAGTAATACATCTTTACAAAAAGGGTTTAACAATTAAAAAGTACTCTCAGCATCTGCCATCACTGATAAATCTCTCTAGCCTTGATATATTAGGGGGGGGGTTCTAATAATGAAAAGCCCTATATCTTATGATTTTATTCTCATTTGCAAAAACTATTGCAGTTAGAAAAACATGAATGTTGAATGCTGTATTGTTTCGTCATAGATATTTGGAAAAGCCTTACCGGTACACCTTTTCTTGATGTAATGTAAAATTTAATTGAAGTGTTACACAATTTCAAGAAAACTTGGCATATAGTCTTTATTCATACATGTGACAAACATGAATGATAGCTTCTTTCATCTTTCATCTGATTACCTTTCATTCATTGATACAGGACGAAATTGGTAAACCATTTGATACTATACTCCTCAACATCCATATCAATTTATCCAACTGTCTCTCTCTTGATCCCTTTTAGAATAGTTTGTAGAATCAGAGTAGAGATGATGGAAGCTGGAATGTGGAAAGGACGATTGTTTAAGTGCTTGTTCTAATCATGGCCGCTGGGGATAGGAATGAGAGAGATACGCTATGTTCGCACGGCATTGTCATGGTTTCCAAACATTAATTTAATGAAACCTCAAAGTTGTTAACCATGTTCAACTAACAACGACTAGGACAAAAATAACAAATACTCGGTTAGCTATCATGGGGAAAGCAATCACTTTAACTACTATCTGGCGTAACCTCAAAGTTGATTGCATCCGCATGGCACTGTGATTTAGGACCTCCAGCTGGTTGTAGTTATCACGCTTACCTTAAGATCTGTCATGGTTTGTAACTTTGAGCTAGCTTAAAGTTACGTAACCATGAGTGCGCCCCCATGGTCTCTAACTATACAAGATAACTTTAAAATTAAAAACCACAATCTAAACTGGAAGTATTAAACAAACTGTCGTGTAAACCTCACTATAGAAAGAGAAACAGTCATGGATACAGTGTACTAAGTTAATCCATCTTTGCTATCTAATATCAATTGTTGAATGTTGTATTAAGAATATAACCTTCCAGACTTGCAAGATTCACCGAACGAACGGTAGGACTTTGACTCATTTTATTGGGAATCTTTTGGGAATCTTTTGGGATTCATTAATTATTCATAACATGAAGGTTTTCCTGGTGATTGATTGGTGTGTGCAAAATGACTATTCATGAGTAAATTGAAACTACAAGAAAAGGCAAAGTCATGAAAAATAGATGGCATGTAAAGGAGTAGTCAACAGGAAGAGGATATAATTATATAATGGGGCTTAAGAGAGGACATTTTAAGATTGAGAGAGAAACTTGGCATGTGTGTAAGTGATAGAAAGTGGAACTAGTATCAGCAATGTTTCTTTAACAGACTCTAGAAAGGAATGAATGTTAAGGTTAGCAATGATCTTGGTCAAGGCCAGAGTAACAATCTGTGTTAATACCTCTGGAAGAGGAAGTGGTGCCAGTGGTATTATCCCTTAAGGAATTGTCTGTCTGTTTCCTGTCGATAGTCTTTCAGTTTATTGTAAATAAGCTGAACTGTTCCCATTCCAACTTGAACTTTATTTCCCACTTTCAAAGGATTTAGGATCAATATAAAAGCAAGATAGCAGAACATTGAGGTATTTTTCCAGGTGAAATGTGTTACAGGCCATTCTTTATTAAACAAAACAGAATTTTAATTTAAAAATTCCCTTTGCCAATAATCATGGATGTTTTAGGGCAATCATTAAGTGAAATTTAGAACACCATATTAGTGACTGGTCATGTACAGTGATTTTTTATTCAGAGGTGAAATAAATGGCAAATAAAATAGTATTGATGGCATTTCTACAATGTTGGATTTATTACTGTAAAACATGTTGGTTGCAACCATCTGAGCAGAGTAGTAATGAGAATTTTTTTTTTTAAATGCTTTTTGCTCCTTTTTTTTGTTTACAAATAAAAGTTGTCCCATCTGGAATCACCATAAATCAGTTTTCTTCTTGTTTTTTTTATCATTTCAACAGGTTCATGAAACATACGCCCAAGATGTCTATGATAGGCGCAATGATGACATTGATCCCGTTGCAGCGTCAGCCGAATACGAACTTGAGAAAAGAGTGGAGAAAATGGATGTTTTCCCCGTCGACCTTGAGAAAGGTGAGTTGACCTTGAAGTGATGTTAGTCATAGGAGACGGAGAGACGATGAGAGAGAATGAAATGGAGAGTAAGAGAAGGAGCAATTATAGAGAGATAGAAAAAAAGGGAGAGATATATAGAAATGAACAACAATTAAATGGAGATATAGTAAAAGGGGTATGAAAGAGAGTTGGAGAAGTTGGGGGGGGGGGGGTAGGAAGAAATATAGAGAAATAGTGAGAGCAGACTAGAGGGATTAAGGGAGAGAGAAGGATAGTATGGAGTATTTAATGGAGTGAAAGAGAAGAAGGGAGAGATAGAAAGGGAAACTTTGAAAGTAAACATCCTGTTTTTAGTTGAAATGTAGTGGAACATGATAGGGGCAAAATGTAAGAACTTCAGCTTAAAAGCTAATGTAAACTGATAGCCCTGGAAATATACAACACCCAGACAAAGAGATAGAAAGAGAGAGAGAGAGAGAGAGAGAGAGAGAGAGAGAGAGAGAGAGAGAGAGAGAGAGAGCGAGAGAGAGAGAAGTGTATATGAATATTTCTTTCGTCATCTATTTAATAAGTTAGATCATAAATTCTAAATCAAATTAAGATGAAAAATTCTATACCAGCACATTACTAGACACAAACAAGGGCAGGTGGTAATGAATAATACAAGGAGTTAAAAGCATAAAAACACAGTTGTTATTCAGGTTTTTCTTTGAATTCAGTAGTATGATATTTAAGAATAAAATAAAAAAGAAGAATGTTAATGAGAGAGAGAGAGGAAGAAAAATTTATGCCGATGATTTTAATGTGTTCACATCTACTGCTGATAACCAGGACCCTGTTTCATAAAACTTGATATCAATAACCAGTTACAAGCTACTGTTATAAGCTACTGAAATCATGGCATCTGATTGGCTAAGAGCAAATTATTCATATAAATTTAGCATTTGTTATATAGATAAAGAGTTGTTTATGAAACAGGCCCCTGATTGATTGATTGATTGAAAAGGCTTTATTATGAATGCACTTTGCAGCCAAATGGCTCAATTATGTATGATTTATATTGGCAATAATGCATACAAATGTGGTTTGAAAAACAGATCAAATTTGAACAAGAGGCTATGCTGAAGGATGTTTAGCTATGTTGAGGGTTAGTTTACTAAATAGGATTACTTTAAGCTTACAGAGTCTAACTTACTTGATTGATCAGTTTGTAAATGAGATTATGAGAGGTGGCCTTGTCACTGGATCATGTTTCTATTTATGTTTCCTGTGATATATTGTTTTCTCACATAACCAGATGTGGTTCTCTTCATCATGTAGTGAGTGTACATTGATGAGTTGATTGATGTAAACAACTAATCAACTCTATTATCACATTCACTGCCTGCTCTGAATTGAACCCTTCATCCTCTATACAAGCACAGAATTCTTTTTAATATTTTTAATTCGCATATTCAAAACAGTGTGGCAGTCTTTATACATTGTTGACAATCTTGAGACAATATCATCACAGTGTGGACTGTGAAGATGGTAAACACTGTGGATACCCTTCATATGTTATTCAAACTCTTTAAAAGATATGAACACACTGTGGAGATGGAAAACAATGTGGAGTCACTTTAACAGTGTGAAAGTGGTATGAAAACAGAATGAGTAGGGAAATTTGTGAGCACAGTATGGAGACAGTGTGAACACTGGATGAAAACGGTGAAGAGTCTGGAAATATAATTATGAACACTTTCATTTCTCACTTGTAAAGAATAAGGGAGTAAGTTTGTCTTTCTTGAACATTTTTATAATTTTGGGTAACAGTAGTACTAGGTGTAGAACTCATCACTAACTATGGACATGCATGTGAACTGGGTAATTCCAATTTTATTACAACGTTTCCATGCTGGTAGGAACAGAATCCAAGGAATGATCACTTACCGGCCAATTCACATCAACCAACACATATCAAAAGCATCGCAGTATGAACAGAACTAATGTAAGAATTAGAGAACCAGCTGTGTGCCGGCTGTAAATATTAATATTTAGAATGTTTACTCATATCTTGGATTTAAGGATACAATTTGATTCCTGTATCTCCTTGTCCTAATATCTTTGTTTTATCCCGATCCAAATCTTTAGTCTATTTTGTGATCCCTAGATCTAAATGGGTTAATCTGCTTTTACTGCTTGCTAATGTTCTTTAATATCATCGTTGGTCATTTTGAAAACATAATGCCAGACATTTACTCTAAAAATGGATTGCAACTGCCATAATTGTGTCTTTTCCTATCATTTGATTTGATCTCCAACTACTTGACCCCCCCCCCCCCAAAGGCTGATAAATAGAATAGATATACTTTATTCTATGTTGCTTCTCTTCATTAATTGGCTCAAATCACTACAAACTTCTTAAAATAATTTTTCTCTCTTGGTTGATGTTTTTAATGATGTCCCAAATGTCGACAGGTCTACCTACAGACAAATACATTATGATTTCTCTTTCTATTTTTCTCTCTCTCTCTACCATTTATAGTAAATTTTGTTGTAGTTGCAGATGGTAACAGAAGATCTTGATGCAACATTTGTGCTTTGTCACTGCAAATGCGTATATGTTCCAGCTCGCATACTTTCAAAGTTGTCTGTGTTAAGACATCATTATCATCACTACTATCAAGGTCACCTTCATCATCCTTACTTGAATTCTCTGAAACAGAATCTAACTGAAGATTTTCTAAGGAATTGCTTTCCTCATTGCCAAATAGATTAAATGTAGCATTAGTTAGAAGGACTTAATCCAGTCACATTCTCTGTTGATTACTTCATGCTGTGCATCATCATACATCCATTAAACCTCAATGAGATTTCTATTTCATTCCAATTTTTAAAAGCTTTTCAATTTTCCTAATGGCACTGTCACAAAAGTCCATTCACATTGCTAGAAGTATTGTGGTATTCAATTTATTGTAGCTCATTAATGACAAGAACCAGAAAGTGTAATCACACTTTGGCAATAGATTTTGTTTTGTTTTGTTTTTGTGTGTGTGGGGGGGGGGGGTCGGTTATTGTTGATGTTGATCCAGAATGATGTTGTTCCATTGCCAAAATATGTATTACATCATGACAGAGTTGTCCACTAATACTTTTGAGCAATATCTTCTCAGGCAGGCTTAACTTAATACAGTAGAATAATATTTTTTGTTTTCATAAGAAACTAATTACCAATTGCTGGGGGGGGGAGTATTCTTTAATTCAATGTCTCAGTGTACTCAGGACTAATGGCAGTAAATTGTTCCATGATTTCATTGCTTGAAAAGCTCTGGGGTTGATTTTTAATGTAATGTCAACAAAAGCTTGCTGGGTTCTGTCCTTGCATATATGTCATTCTGTCACTTTCTGTCAAGATTCTAATCCCTCGGGTGTTTATAATTTCACTCGTCAAAACCTTGGCGATAATAAGCTGTCTTCTTGGCAAGGTATGATTCATTTAGTTCTCTTCTTTTTCTTCCTTTTCATTTTCTAATATCCTGCAGTGATCTTGCATTGATCCCATGCTGTTTTACATCATTAAAGCAAATACATGGGACTGAGGTTTTAATTTCTACCAGCACACTTCCGCACCACTCTGTCTTAGGTGACCATTAATCCAGAATCACGAAGCTTGAAATTAATTGCTTGCCTGATCGGTCCTGATTTTTTATCATAATTTTAATTTCCAAATTTCTCTAGAAAGTGCGCTGGAAAGAGAATAATAATGATAATGGTGTTCTTGTATAGCGCTCATATCTGTCAGACTTGACACTCCTGGCACTACACAATTACTACCCCGGCTGTAGCCTGGCTGCCATTACGACGCCTCTAGCATTTCAAGTCATTAATTCCTGCTAGAAAAATGCAGATGAAAAAAAAAAATCATGAAGTTTTTTTGATCATATTAAGTGACTGGATAATCACTTTATTTTATAAAGAAAATCGAATATTTTAGTACTGATTTACACACAGATAAAATATGATATTTTAAATTATACAATATAATTATTTAAAAAAATAAAAAGATTTAATGTATATTTCCCTGCATACTCAGGGGCCAAACTAGACATCATGCAGAAACACAAGTCCTATTTTTTTATCTTCACCTTTTTGTGTCAAAAAGAATATCAGCCATAACTCTCCACAAATATTTGATTCCATTACATGTACAGCAGTGGTACACTGCCTTTAGGCAATACAGAGGAATCATTCTCCACTATAACATGCACAGGGTATCCAAGGCTCCCCTTTTTACTTACATTTTCCACTTTAATTATTTCTTTAAAAAAAAAAAAATCATTTTCCACTCTAATTTTGCATGTGTGTACGTGTGTAGCATCATCTATCATTTTTTCATATTTATTTTTTAAAAGACAGTAAAATTGGAGAAAGGTCGTAGAAATTTGTGTTTTGTAGTTTGAGATAGAGGAGTGTACAGCTCATGTAAGACATCCATATAACATACTTAAGTAATCAAAGCATACTGCATCTTATCCATGCTGACTTGTTCATTAACTGTTAAAGGTAAGGTGTGAGTTTGTGTGCAGATTAATTGCATTTAGAGCGAAATACCTGCTATTCTTCTCTCTTGAGGATGTAGTCAATTGGAATTGCCATGTATTGTTTATATGTGGTTTGGAGTCATATAGAAAACAAAAAGCACACAAATTGGGTTTTAATCAAACATTCTTCGAAACACAGATATATTCATATGGGAACAAAGAAAGAGTTCACAAATAAATAAAACTAATTAAAGACAATTATCAAAGTAATTATTGTTATATTAAGAGAACAATTAAAGACCATAAAAGCATAGTTTAAAACAAATAATCTTGTGTAGTACACTATTCGGGGTATCCAGAACTGAACTTTGTCTTTAAAAATATGAGAGGAAGTGAAAAAGAATATAGAAATGCCAGGTTTCATAAAGAATGGACCGCCCAAGGGAGGCTCATGTAATCTAACCTTTTCGGGATGTTTTTGCTTTTTGATAAGTTCACTGACTGCATGCTCACATTGCCATGATCAAATAACTTCTAAAACCTCATTTTAATGTTCCATCAAACTCCTTTTTATCTTCGTATCCGTCAAGAAATTCTTTTTTATGGTAGTGGTTATAGAAACAACATTTCTGAAAATTAACCATGGTGTATGAAAAACGTGTTCAAAATGCTCACAGAGTAGTGTGCCAAATGTATGAATTTTAGATGAAAATTATATTTAAAAAAAAAAATTCTTTAATGAGTTTCATCAGGTTTTCGTTCTTTCTGTGGAAATAATCTATCTGCTTCAAGTGTATTGTTATATCAAATATTGGTAAAAGCCTTACAACTTCAAATCATAAATGATGATTTTAATGAAATCCTAACTGTGATCAGACTGAAGTGTAATTTTGCATTTATTTTCATATTGGAATTTTTGAAGGACTTTTATCTTTCATAGCTTGCATTTACATTATTAATTATTCCATTACAAAATGTCATATATCATTCATTAAGCCCTATAATACTGTAGAAAAACCTTCATAAATGCCAATATTAATAGTTTTATCAATGAGAGGAGAATGATGAAAGCACAACAGGGAAAAGTTTTTACCCTTTTTGGATTGATGTAGATGAAAGAGATATATCCTTAGGAGGAGAATGCGGTAGTTTTCCATTGAGCGTGTAATAGAATCTGCTTTCTCAGCCGAATACCTATGCGTTGTATAGCTTCTCATGATAGCCGATACGTATCTGTCAGTTTATAAGCTCGGACACTAAGATTAGATGACGTATTGCCGAATAAAAGAATTCTGCTGCTTTTTGGGTAGTGCAACTGGTTTTCATGAGATGAGAAAGAGAGATTCCAGGAGGATAATAAGATGGGTAATCTGATAACATTTCAAAATGTTATCCATCATCTTTGGTAGTATTCCTGTATTTTTGTTTATTATCATATTTATTGGAATCAACCGAAGAGCATTTTGAGCGGGGAGTCTGAGGATTTCAATTGTATGCCGGCCCACTCCTATATCATGTAATTCAACTTAGTCTTCTTGATACGAGTGTAATTCATCAAAGAATATTGTGAAAAACAGAAACACATTTTTTTAAGGGATTAACTAATGTCTCTAAAAGCATTAAAGGTATAAGAAAAATATTTTATTGTCTAACACTTAACAGATCAAAATTCTACATATCAGGGAGGAAAAAGTGAAAATTTTCAGTAGAATTCATAATCTTACAACATATTTACTTCTTAATTAAGAATTGTTGTCAATTCATAATTTTGACGCAATCAATTATAACTTGTCTAGTAAGAAAGTGGCAGTATATTTGAGGGGGTGGGGTTATAGTTAAAAAGCCTTTTGTCTGCACAATACCACAAGCAAGAAATATACCTATGAATACTCATAGGTATAAGGGTTGTGAACATCTAAAACAAAACAAAAATGCTATATTAGGATGATTGTGTCTTTTGATTGGGTGGACATATGGTCAGTTCTCTCTCTAGAGATATTAAAGCACAGGAGATGAGATGAAATGAAAAGATCTCAAGAAATTCCCTAGAGCTCTAGGATTTTGATAAGTGGATTGATCCCCACCTCTATCTCTTCATCTTGTATAGATAAATGATTGATTTCACAGAGTCATTAAATTATGATTGATAGTTTTATTAAAGTCTGATATATTAAGGTATACCCAAAGGGTCATAGAATAAGATAGGTCTTTAATAATGAAGCTTTATTCCAGCCAGAAATGAGATGAATAATGGTACAAAATGAAGAAGAATGCACACATCATGAGATTGTAGGGTTTTAAACAAGAATGTAAAGGAGAGAGATGGAAATAGAGAAGAAGAAAGGTACATGAATGAAGAAGAATGCACACACCATGAGATTGTAGGGTTTTAAACGAGAATGTAAAGGAGAGAGATGGAAATAGAGAAGAAGAAAGGTACATGAATGAAGAAGAATGCACACACCATGAGATTGTAGGGGTTTAAACGAGAATGTAAAGGAGATAGACGGAAATAGAGAATAAGGTGAGAAGTGAGAGAGGGAGTTGAGTTTATGTCAGCCTTTATTCCAAGCTCTTGATTTCTCAATTGCTCATGTCTGGAGTTGCACGGTTATTTGCGGACATGTAAGAGCATTTCAACAACCCTCAGTCAAAAATATCAAAGTGCTACCACTCAACACCATCGATATTTTCTCCTTTTCTCCTTTTCTTCTTTTGGTCTTTTGTTCATTCCCTATGTCACATATTCTCTCTCTACATTTTCCCTCTCTACATTTTCCCTTTTCTTTAGGATTCTTAATTTGTGTTTCAAAGAATGTTATTATAGGTTGCCATTAGAGGGTTTCTGCATATTTTTCCTGTGTCTGGTTCAGCAATGTGAAAGTGTAGAAACAGATTTTCAAACTTTTCAGTTGCAGGAATCCAGCAAACTTATCATTTATCAAAATGATGCTTTCATGCTATACTCTCCTAACACTAGATAGTAATTCTTTTCCATGAACACCATTAGGGTGAAAATTACCATTTCTTATTGGTAATTTGAACTTGTCCCCAATAAATTTCAGGGTACATTTCCAATTTAAAAAGATCTTGTAGGTACTTTTATCTTGATGACTTAGAATCTCAGGTTTTATCTGAGATAAAAAGAAATTTCAGAATACCCCCTGGAGTCTCTTTAACAGTTTTTTCATCAGTTTTTTTTTTCTTCAAATTAGTTTTCTATGCCTGATAGTCAAAACTTACTTTTCTCTCTCTCTCTCTCTCTTTCTCTTTTTCTCTTTTTCCCTCTTTCTCTTTTTCTCTTTTTCCCTCATTCTCTTTTTCCCTCTTTTTTTCTTTCTCTCTCTTTTTTTTTTCTCTCTCTCTTTCTCTCCCCTTTCTATTTCTCTCTCTTACTCTCTCTTTTTTTCCCTCTCTCTCTTTTTTTCCCTCTCTCTCTTTCTCTTTTTTCTCTCTCTTTTTCTCTCTCGCACTCCCTCTCTCTTTCTCTTTTTCTCTCTCTTTTTCTCTCTCTTTTTCTCTCTCTCTCTCTCCCCCCTCACTTTCCATGTTTCACTGTCTCTCTCAAACAGACACACACACTATACCCCTCTACACACACACATTCTCTTTTGATCTGCTTTGATTTGTACTATCCAAGCGATGATATTTCTTTTTCTCTATCTGTAAATCCAATTGATATTCTATTCCATCTCTTGAGTAATTTACATCATGCTAGTTCGGAGACCCCCAACTTTAATTTAAAATCAACACATTCATACAGGGTGCCCTTTCGCATCTTCCATATCATTTATAATATATATATGTTGATTCAGTAGAGGTTGCCCGGCGCCTAGTGGGATGTATATTCCTGATAACACCATACATGATTGTCGATCCAGCCCCACTTTGGTGCCATAAGGCTCCCGACTGATAAATGGTTATTATGACATTTTTATGTATCTGATACCGAGCTGTCTATGGATATCTTTTATTTAAAAAGATGATTACAAAACTTTAAGGAGGCAAGACTTAAAATCTTAACTATATTGTTGGTCAAAGCCATATTTAGATTAGACCGAGTGGTATATGTGGTAAGCCTATGGAGTGACAGAGTTCAGTAGTCAACAGATTAATACTTATGCTTAAAAGTCTTTTCAGTAATAGAAGTAGCATCAAAATAGGTTACATAAATCATTTGTTGGGAGAATCATTTATTAGAAAATACAAATCTAGCCTGCATTAATATAATGATATTCCGCCTTTATATAGGGTTTAATACAATATCTCTAAGCATCTCTAAGCGCCTTACAGATATACTATTACCTCGGTCATTGGATTCAGTGCTTGCCTCCACACACTGTGCACAATCTCCACTCCCTGGGGAGCATTCCAGCCAGGCGATACTTGACGCTCAAAAACTGTGTTGGATAGCCCAGCCTTGATAGATAATAATGTCTGTTTTTAATGGTGCTTTCGTCATTTAACTTTGGTAATTTATTTCACTTTCTTGTATTGTTCTAGGATCTGATGGTCTAGGTCTGAGCATCATAGGTATGGGAGTAGGAGCAGATGCAGGGCTAGAGAAGCTTGGTATCTTCATCAAGACGATCACCCCTAATGGAGCTGCACAGAGAGATGGAAGGTAAGAAACACTCCATTTCAGTTTCTTTCATCTTATACCCTTCATATATACACTGTCCGAGTCTGGACTCGGTCCATAGCGTTAGATATACCATGGACCTACGTTTGTTCGTAGTAGGTCCGTGGGTCAATATACCCACTTGATTCGCATCTCAGATCATGCTACCGGTGTCACTACTGGTCATACTTGGAGCAGCTAGAGCTCATCTCATCTGCCATGCTCGTTTGTTTCCATGGATGCAGACAAGGACGGTCCTAATATATCCATGATTTCTCATTTTTTTACCCACCAACCTGTTGTAAAAAAGGACAGGAGATAATTGAGAAGATATCTTGATCTTGAGATCTTCATTGAGTAGTGCACATATCATTCATATTGTAGAGAATGCAATTCCGGTGTAGATGAAGTTCAGACTCAACCCTTCTCTCAGAAGTCTTCAAGAGTCTGGCACTGAAAGTGGATCGATATATGATGCTGATACTGTTCTTATTAGAGTTGTTTCTGGACTGAGTGCATGCGGACTCGATCCTCTTCTACCCCTCTATATACCCCTCATATGAAAGGGGTATATATAGGCGCGTCTTCATCATCTCGAGATTGCCAAATAGCCCGCTATTTCTGATTTGGGAATTATAATCCCGAAGTTACAAATCGCATCTTCATCAGCTCGAGATTCGACCTCAAAACTTGAAACTCTTTTGCTCAGCGTTCTTGCATAGTATAGTGCGAGTCTTCGGTCTGGTGAAGACGCACCAGACAAATAGCTGGATATTTTGCCAACCACCCAAGATATCTTGGGATGACAATCCTGACCAGATATCCCGCTAATTGGAACTTCGGGCTGATGAAGACGCAAATTAGCTGGATAGTTTGCGATCGGGATAGTTCAAATAGTGGGATATTGGTAATCTCGAGCTAGTGAGGACAGGCCTTATGAGGAATTGAATTATTCCTGGTTGTTATTGTGAAAATAATAATAAGGCTAATATTTCTGAACATATGCTCAATTGAATTTATCCTTGAATATTTAATGACATTGCCTGGATGGCTACTTATCTGCATCTTCCATACATTTTACTACATCTTTTCTATTCCTGTATGATGTTGCCATTGTTATTTTGTTATATTACTTTTGTATTTTGACACTGTTGTATTATGTTGTTAATATCTGATTGCTTTGTAAAACATACAATATCAGCCTTTAGCGATTTTTTGATAAACCAATTAAAAAGAGGGGAAAAGGGGTCTGCTTGAAATCTATAAGCTAGGCTGATGTATAAAGTAACTGTTTGATTCAATATTCTGATGGACACTTTCAAATGAACTGTTGGGTCCGGCTAGCCTAAATAGCCCTAGGGTTTCAACAAATTGCTTCACATTTTGATGTTACTTTCCTTTGAATTAGGGCATCTACGGTTGTCTATATGATCGTATAATATGTTTGTATTCACATATTCGACTGTATGCAATAACACATCTGATGGAGATGTTCTCAACAAAGTTGACCTTATGAGGGCTATCTAATGAGGAAAAAAGACTTGCTGTATGCTTGCTTTCAATTTTGTCAGAATTTGAGGAGCATATCACAATATGTAGTTCTCCACCTTGTCAATATGGTCTCATTATGGCTTGGTGAAACTCTGCTCAGAAGGATATAGTGAGAATTGCTTTCTTATTGTTTATGAGCAAAGTTCTGCGCTTTTTTTTCCACAGAGCATTTCCTTGCCCATCAAAGAGCAATTGTCAACGTGTAGGCATATCTGTCATCTTAGAAACAAATCGTCTGTTTGGAGACAGAAGGGTGTTAGATATTATACTTTAAAACAGATTTAGCGCCCTTATGGCTTGAAACAGACAATATATTCTCATTATGGCCTGGTGAAACTCTACTTAGAAGGATATATTACAAATTGCCCTCTATAGTTTAGGCATGCCCTCTCTGTAACTGACCTATATTGCCTTTCTATTTTATCACAGACCTATAAAGCTGCACAGTATATATATCAGCAGTGGTTTTCTTCTAAAAGTTATCTTTTACTTTACTTTAACATATCTTGTACTTCCCGGGAAGCGTTTAGAAACTCTTCATCTCTTCAGCCTTCATGTGTGACAAATGTTATGGAAGCACACTCTCACAAGGTTCTTCTCTTTATTAAAATTTTGGTAATATTTCAATAGGATTAGATTATGAAATTTAAAATTTGCATTAACATTGTGAAACCTAGTGTTAGAATAAGCAACTTTGAGAAAATTGGGCTCTAAAACAGTAAGGATTTTGAGAAATTAAAATAGCTGGGACCATGAAAATCTCTGAATATGCAGTTCTGATATCTAATTTCCAAACGGGAATAGAAAATCAGTTGAGTTTAGTTAAGAAACATTTTTTTCAAGCTAAAGTAATATGAATCTCGAAAGGGAGCTATACAACATAAACAGTTAATATTCACAATTTCATAACTTTAGACTCAATTTCAACACGACAACCATCATTGAATATTGTAGGATCGTTTACACTTCCAAATTGTTCATTTGAACCATATTCATGACCCTATACCAAAACTTTGTATTACCTTTAAGAGTGCAATTTCAGAACCTGAATTTGAATCTGCCATTTCTCTTTACAGGTGCTCTATTTGAAATTGATATTCTGAACATTGGATATCAAATGGAAACCCTAACATTTGTATTACAAAAAGTAGGTGATAGGACCCTTTTAAGTCTGCCTTAAAAGTACTATGTCCCATTTGCAGGCCAACAAAAATGAAAAGGTTAAATTCCAACGGCATTTGAAAGGGCTTGAAAATGTCTTGTTGTGGAAAAATAACAACCGTTAGTTGTCAAATCGAATTTAGCGATCGCTGGCGTTTAATTAAATAGTCTGATTTTGAGACCCTTCTACTGAATGGTCATAGGTTTGTGCTGCGCAAATATTCAATCAGTTTAATTTTGGCCATTACAAGAATTGGGTTATTGATGTAGACAAATGTTCATGTATCCTTTACAGCTCATTTTATGCATGTTATTACCAAAGAAGAAAAGAGTCAGTCAGTCTTACAATAGTGTCTGACAGTGAAGTCTAGAAAGTAAACAGGTTTCCTTGCATATTTGAATACTAGGACACTGCTAACATTTAAATTCCATAATTTCACAGATATATATATATATGTGACATATTCATAATTCCTGCAAAGTTCTACAGAATTTGATGTTGGCTGCACAAGGGATACACTGCCTTTAAAGGGATTGTATCTTTCTTTGTCTCAGATTCTTAAAAAAATCCTGGATTTAGCTCATGCTGAAGTGATAATATAAACCTGTAGGTCAGTCAGGAATCCTTTGAATTTTACATGCCGATTGCCTGTCTGATTTTCAATATATTTATGTTTGGAATTTAAAAAATTCAAAACCGTTTTCCCAATGTTTTTTTAATAAAAATGAGTATGGTAAAACCGGACACTCAAAGATTTATACTTTTGAAGCACTTCATGATCATTTAGAAGCGCAATTTTGTTTAGGGCTTCAATATTACATGATATCACAGACACTGATAACACGTAGGGCCATGCATCTCAGATTTGTAAAACTGGATACATTGTTAAACAATGCTTTTGAGCAAACTGTGATATCTTAGCTCTGTGCGCATCATTGCATGGTGGACAATTATGAGCAGTATACAAGTAGCCAATATTATCATATTATACTATTAAAGAGAAGGTTGAGTTCTCGGAAGAGGTGAAAAATAATTTTTGAGCATTACTCATTCTTATTGTGCAAGTGTGGAAGAACATCAGTTAAGACATGTTCCCTGAAAAGCATGGCTCTTCAAATGCCTTCATATTCTAAATATGCATGTAACATCGTAAAAATCGGGGGGCCGGCTTTTTACGCCACGTGTTCGTGTAGTCCCATATACATCTTTCTGTGCAAGTGTTTGTAACTTTACCAAGACTTGGCCAAATTTCTTATCATTTTGATGATTCCAGAACCTTGCAATACACACAAATTCTTATATGCTAGATGATCAACATTTTCTGGTCGGTTCCACACCGTTTCTTTCACAATGCAATCGCATGACCAGAACTCAACTTCATCTTTAAGCTTAAGATTATTAGTTTGGAAGCCAATATCAAATTTAATATCAAGTTTATGATTATTAGTTTGGAGGCCAATATCATAGTTATTATTAAGTTCATGATCATTAGTTTTGAAGCCAATAAAACCATGCCTATTCACTATTATGAAAATGGAAGATTGGTTTTGATCTTAACTATAAGCATGGATGGATGATTATTAATGGAACTTGATCCTCTCAGACACCTCATCCCAAAGGGGTGATATAACTAACGATGCAGTTCAAACTACTGCTTGGGGGATAGTGAATAGGGGATTTATGGCTTGGAGAATAGTACTATGGGAAAAGTGGTCTGAAAGGTGTTATAGGTATGGTTGGTATGGTGAAGGTTGAACTAGAATGGAGAAGTAGGTTAAAGGTGTTTTTACATTAGCCTAAGAAAGCTCCTTGCTCAAGATATTAAAGGTAAAGACCAGTATTGGAAACGCCCCAATTTCAAAAAATGAAATGGAAGCTCTCATTACCAATCATGTGAAAGAATATGTTTTGACTAATACATGATGATAAAAAATTTGCCGGGAAACCGCCTACTAATTCATATATTTGGTAAATTTGTTTCTCTCATGGTCTGTGAGAGATATAGGGTAGTCCCATATACATCTTTCTGTGTATAGTGCTTGTAACTTTACGAAGAATGGGCCAAATTTCTTATCATTTTGATGATTCCAGAACCTTGCAGATGCTAGATGCTAGATGATCAACCTTTTCTGATCGATTCCACAACGTTTCTTTCACAATGCAATCGCATAACCATAACTGGTCTTTACCTTTATACTAATAGCTAGGCTCAAGAAAATAGTCCAAGGTAGATGGGGTCTCCATTCGCTTGACTGAGTAATCCCTGCTCGTTTCTTGATAGTTAGCTAGTAAATCTACAGAGCATGCATGGGCATGATCTTGATCCCCATTGCAGTGCATCTTCACTGCTCCATTTATTGGTAAAATAATGGGCTCTTTCACCAACTAACCTTTACAGTGATCCGGTAACTTTGTGTAAGATCCTTTAAAAAAATCCTTGATTTAGCTCATGTTGCAACCATAATTATAAACCTTTAGGGCATACATGAATCCCATGACATTTACAAGTCGATCGCCTGTCTGATTATCAAGATATTTATGATTGGAAATCGATATCAATTTTTACTAACAGTTTTCATAACACTACAGTCTGTTGGGGAAAATAATGAGGAACTTCATGATCATTTTGAAGCGCATTTTTTTTAGGGCTTCAATATTACACCATATCACAGACACTAATAGCATGTATAGTAGGGCCATGCATCTCAGATTTAACATTGTTAAACGATGCCTTTAACTTGCTTGGGATTATATACCCCAAGTTACTTAGTACATTATACATGTGTATTCCTAGCACAAGGACGAAGAATAACATGCTATTTGGTTCTTCACTATTAATTTGCTATATAAACTCTAAAAACTGAAATGTTAAATCACCATTTAAAAGGGCCGAGGAGTGACCATCTTTCAAAATGGTAGATTAACACTTTGAAGATGCTGGATCCAACACTATAAAGGTTGAATCTAGCAGGTTAAAAGAAACAATCTGACATTTTGAAAGAGTGCCTCGGCCCTTTTAAATTGACATTTAACATTTCAGTTTTTAGAGTGTAGTGTTAATTTCTCAGAAGTCAGAGTAGAACTGGCTGGCAGGCTGTTTTGAAAATTTAGCATAGTGAGGATGGGTGTATGGAGAATGAATGGACTAATTATAATCATCACAGATTATGATATATGGTAATTGCAGGGATAACCAAACAGAGACATCTAATCAATTTTGATTGCCCAGGTAATATTAATTACTTATTACCCTGGTAATATTAATTACTTATTACCCTGGTAATATTAATTACTTATTACCCTAGGTAGTATTAATTACTTCTTCTTTCGTGTCCATCATCTGTGCTCAAATGTTCTGCCAGGCTTTTGCATACTGAAGAGTCTTCTCATTTGCTGCCACTGACTAGGTCTTCCAGGCAGCATGGGTCATCTAGGACCAATTACTAATTACCTGACTATTAATTACTCATTACCCGACTCTGAAGAATTTCACAGCTGTTTGCAATTCTGAATTCTTGCTACTCTAAGATCAAAGAGATTGGGATTATCTTTAAATACTAATACAAGTCCATATTAAAGTATGAGTGTGGATAATTCGTCTTGGTAATACTTGAAAAGCAAGAGCTGTAAAGGGAAGATGAAGATAATGGTTAATAAATGAATAAGGTCTTTTAGAAATTAATGAGTTTCGTAACCCGACATCCCCTACCATTGACGTGATGTTATGCAGTGAATTTACATTCTTCATCACATTTACTTCTTAGTATGATGATATTAAAGATGTCAATGTTATTTCTAACAGCTGTTATATTATTTCACACAACTGGTGAGATATCCAACAGAGTAAGAAGAGTACCTTACCCAGCAAATCTACACCTTTTGATAGAGCAACGCCAATGTGTTAAATGTTCCTCTCGTAATAATTTGATGTTTAGTGTCATGTACTTCTGAGTTCAGCTCAGTTCATGTTAATGGTATAAGGTTGTATGTCCATTCAGTGGCTGATCGAGGTGTGCACACCAAGTCTGTGGAATAAAGAATCTATCAAATACTCACTTGCATCACATGTAATAAACATCAAATCAACAGCGTCTTTGAAAGTGTCACATATTTTGGATGTTAATAGTAGGATACCACTTTAGCACCTTTAATAATGTCTCAACATGGTTGATGGAGAGTTAGTGTGATGATGGAAGCTGGCTTGCTAAAAGTGCATCTCATTGATACTGGGCCCCACCCTTGCCATAGTACATTTAGCTTGCATGGAGTTACAACCATCTACCCCTTGTGATGATATCAAGTTCACCCTCCCATGCCTTCATCAAGATTACATTAAAAACATTTTTCACCCCTCTATGGGTACCCACATGCCTCCCCAGGCATTATGAGGGGCGCGACTGGGGGGCGAGGCAGGGGTGCACCATGAACCTAATAGAATTCATGGGTGCACCCTGGAAAAAAAAGAAATCTTGTCAAGGTTAATTTTCAAGAATTTTTTTTCTTCTTCAGATGCCATATCAATTTGTAAGCTCATATCCGAGAGGGGTTCATATTAAATGGATTTGCGTGGGGTTTATATGAGTTGGCCTTAGGGTGCATTGTAAATGGACTGCATTCTCCAGAGAACATGATGGAATAATGACCTTCAACAACCTTCATGTGTGTTGTGAGTGGAGATAGAGAATGAGGAGAGTACTACATGATTTCTATAAATCTCCCCCCCCCCCCTCCATTCATATGAAGTATGTAACTATATATGACCATTCAGGTTTTTTTTTTTATACTTGTCCCTTGCTATCTACAAATTACATTCTTGAATTGCATTGCTTTTAAAAGCTAAAAGGCTGGATTTTGAAAATGAATATTGTTTCCTAAAGTGACTTGAAATTGGTAGCTCCACATGGATTGGTTGGCCTAATTTTTTCCAAATAAATAGCATTTTTATCCCTCAGTAGATAGTTCATTGGTGATTGATGTAAATATATAAAGGGTTTGTTACGAAAAAGAAATTATGCTTTAATTTTTTAAGCTTCCTTGGATGTCTACTTAATAAAATCAGGGAAAATCCGTCTTCCATAATGGAAGCAACAGAAATTATTATTTAATGAAAATCAGTTGGCATAATTAACCAGGATAAGTTATGATATAAGAAAAGATATCCCCCAATTCTCTATACCACCTCGTTTACCCCTCATGTAGATCTGAAATGTTTCAAAAGATTAGTTAAACTTTATTCTTTCTTAAGGTAGAGGTTCTTGACATGCACTGCTACATGTAATGGATGGTATGTTTTCAATCAGTGTGGAATGTAATGGAATGATGCAACTCAAATTGAAATGTATCATTCCAAAAGTACAAAAACATCTAATATTACCAGGTGAACTAGAATTAAAACAAAAAGGTTACAGTTTTTAAGGGTATAAGGAACATTAGAATAGCATGCTTACGTGCTAATATCCAAGTTTGTGCTTTAAGCGGCTCTGTTTTAGTGCTAAATTGAGCATGGACAGTCCAAGTTACAGACATTTAATATGAGAAAGCTATATTATGTTCCAATTTAATTATATTAGTATTATAACTTAATATTCTTATCGTTTCCGTACCTGCAGCCATTCCACTAGAAATGTTGCCTCGTTTTGTGTTGAACTTCATACGTGGTGTACCTAAAAATACAAATGGATGAATTTTATTTTAGCTTCTGATTTAGAGTTAGACAGAGTCATGTGACATGATTGATAAAGTATCCTTTCCCCTTCCGGTCTGAAAAGTTCTATAGCTCAGAAGTATTGATTTTCTGTCTTTTCTAAATCAAACATATACAAAAAAAATTAAAAATTGTTTTGTTTTGTTATTCCTACTTCAAGCCCTAAAGTATTGTGGCATCTTTTACGTGTCAACTTGTGTGTGAAGCGTAATTGATTTTTGACATCTTAGACGCAAGGCTCGAAATTAGATGTTTCCCCGGGTCCTTCTGCCAACGAAAAATCCTACTGGACAACCTCAAAGTACTCCATTTCCTGCCTTGGTGGCTTTACATAAAACTCACTTTCATTATCATTTCATTATGACTTTTGTGTAGTTCACTGTAAATGATTGCTAAAAGTGTCTTTATTTTATTTTTATCATTATTATTATTTTTTTTTTTTTTTAAGGGGGGGGGGGCAACTTTAGAAACTAACTGTTATAAGTTGCCAAGCTGGCAACCAAAATAATATGTTAAGTGAGACCCCTGCTAATTACAGGAAGAAGAAAAAAAGTTCACAACTTTTTTCTGACAAGCTTCTCCCCCCCTCTCTCCCCCAAAAGATAATCCCAAGTTGGTGCCAGAAGGGATGTTCTCATGCCACCCCCCCCCCCCATCCTGATAATAATAATAATAATATTCCGCTTTTATATAGCGCTTAATACATCTACGATGTCTCTAAGCGCTTTACTGATCTGCCGCAATTTGTAATGACTTACAAAGCCTATAGCAATACCTATAGCTATACCTATGCCTTCTATGTAATCTCATACCATTTTCCATTTTTTATATGTTTTAAACGAGAGTATTGCTCCTTGTTATTCCCTTGATATGACTACACCAGACACACTTAATTGAAGTTGAACCGTTGTAATTGTTCTTGGAGCGATCGGAAGAGATGGGTATGTTTCATTTGATGAAGTGGTGATTCAACTACAAGAATTCTACAGATGCTTCTAGCACATATATAATTTCATTGTACACCCTAGGGCCTGGAGTTTATTGACATTGTTCTATCGATTTTCATTTCATTGCTGCCTTTTGTATTTTCTTTTCACACAAGTTTTCAGAACAATGATTTGGTACTTCATATATAGTCTTGTCAATACCGAATATTTTTGTTTCATTTCTCTGACTTTATTTGGCAAGTTATTCCCTGTCCTGAAAAGCTGGACATTATTGAGTTTAAAAAAAAATCTGTTTTCAAGCAAGTGAAGAGTATGTCACATGACCAGGCTAACAGGCCTATCATGTGTTAAGATTCAGAAGGTAAATCCGTCGCTGTTTTCACGAAGTGACGGTAGTGAAAAAAAAATTGCATTCACTTTGCGTTACGATTTTCCTCTCTACCGTCACTTCGTGAAAACAAGGACGAATCTATGTAGAAGTTAACAAACACCCTCTGTTTCTCAGCAGACAACAATACATTTTGTACATGTCTCAATTTCATGACCATATCTAATCTTTCATACAGGGGATTACAAATTGATGACTTTTTGGAGGTTAATTGTCTGTATTTGAATGATCAACATTGTTTTTATTGTATTTCTCGTAAGAATTTGTTTTACTTTGGTTTGAAATCTCGCCAGACATGACAATCAGGAAGATGTTTGAGACCAAGACAAGAAGTCAGTAGGGAATAGTGAAGATATAGATGATCTGTTGTGATTGACAATATGATGAGATCTCAAGGTTAGATGTGATCATAGTAGCCTTAGGTTGAATCAATACATGCCTCTTATATCAACTTGATGAAATACTAGCTCTTAGCTAGGCTAGGCTGCAATGACCAAGGTCCAATCTCACACAGTAGTGCTCCCTCTAGTGTTTGGGACAAGACTAATCACATCCAAGGGAATTGGAGATGTAGAATCATCTCACTGGTATAATTGGTATTGTATTGATGTAAAAAATATCAGTTATGTAATAATCACGACATGTAGCGTATCACATTTATAAAAAAAAGAAAAGAAAATGCTTTTGAGTTAATTATAGATATCAGCTTTCAGAGCATTAGAGGTTACGGTACATGTAGGCGCAGATCCATATCAGTTAATTGCATAGATATTGAGCATTGATATTTGCAATTTTAAATAATTTTTGTCTCCTATTCTTAATTCCCTCTCTCTCTAGGATCAAAGTGAATGATCAGATCATTGAAGTGGATGGAAAGAGTCTTGTAGGTGTGAGTCAATCGTATGCAGCCATGGTTCTTAAGAACACCAAGGGACAAGTCAGGTAAGATGGATGATCAAATATTCATATTCAGAGGGAACGACCCCTCCCCTCCTCCCCCCTCCCCCACATGAAAACAAACACTCACTGCCTTGAATCCTTGAAACTAGCATCTAAATATTCAGTTACTTGAATTCATATTAATTAGCCAACATTTAGACTGCAGGCTCATTTGTTTGGTAGTCCAATGTTGATTTCAACTTTATCCACATTGTGATTTTACAATGGAGATTAGTAATCAGCACCAACAACAGCACTATTCCTCTGACATATCACTTCATGTAGACATGTTGCATGGAGCTGTTACCTCATGAAAGCACATCACTTACATACACACAGTTTACTTTTAAATATGATGATTATTTTTTATTCATGAGGACATAAACAAATAAGCTAGAAACAATAATAGAGATTTCATTGGACAGTGATGTATGGTGTGCTGTGAAAGCAGCATTACCATAGCAACAATGATGCATACGTGGTTCTAAGAGGAAACATGAGATCCAAATTTCCATTTTGTCTTTCCTCCCAAAATTCTTAAGGAAAAGTTTTTTGTTTTTACAATTTTTTTTCTAGGAGAAAATGGTAACTATGACTGGAGTCTCATGTAAACAGAGATGTCTAGCTAAAACAGAAGGAACAGTCAAATTTGTTATTTCTTCATTTCGGGGGTGTATTTCTTTAAACATTGTTGATGTTTGTATGTTTTCATGCCACAGGGAGCTGTCATACCCTTTGTGGATGCTGCATAGATGATATCTTTTAAGTATCAAATTCATTGAACTTGACAAGAGATGGAAAACTGTTCTGCGACACTAGCTCAGTAGTTCTGTATTTGCTCTTCAAATTGGCATCACTAGTACTTTTCTTACAGTTACATTAGATTAAAGACTGGTTATGATTTGATTTGAGGATAACATAAATTTTCATAAACTCTGGCTATAGTTATCTCTGCTTAGTATTTAAAAGGTTATTAAAACTTGAAATAAATATAGAATGAAGCTGCGAGCAAAATGTTTAGTCTTGGATAAAGGATATGCCTTTACAATATATTCAGTTAAAGAGCTCAATATATTTTTAAGGGGGAAACAAAAAAACTGTAAATTAAAAAAAAATGTGGGTGCCTATGTAAACTTGGGAGATCATTAAAGGTGCTTGTAGTTTTTAGAATTCTGATCTGAAACTGAAAGCATAACATTTTTTGTTTACCAGAAAGATAACAATCAGCCTAACATCTGCTAAATTAATGCTTACTGTCTTTCAATTTATTGAAAGTTTCTTTTTTTTTAAGTTATCCTTGTTAAAAATGTAATGAAATGTTTTTCTCTAAGAAGCATGTCAAGCGAAACACTAAACATGTTAAAACTTACAATAGGACTCCAGCAAACCTACACAACCTTTTAATCCACACCTCATCAGAGCATGGGTGTGCCTTCAGCCAGCCTTCAGTCAGCATGGTCCTTACAAGTAGCCGTGCCCATCGGCCAGCAGTAATTACTTCAATTGGGGAAATTGTTGATTAGCGCACTACTGCTCAAAATAGCTTATCCGTAAGCATAGTCAGCCAGCTCATTAGTAAGGGGTTCAGAGGGCTCTAGCTCTGTAGATTATTACAACACAGCAAGGTAATTGATACCCATGCCCTTCCTTCTTTTCCATTTTATTATTGAAAGGATTGTAGGGGGGGGGGGGCAGGTTTGATGTAGAGGTGCATTGGGGGGGGGGGGGTGGCTGGTGATTTTGCTAGCATTTGGAATGATTCTGTATGTTTGATTTTAATAAGTAAATTTGAATTTGAATATATATTTCTTGTTCAAAACTTATCCACAGCAAAATTCAAGAGAAAAAAATGCATTCTGGCATGTTATTATTAGCAGGCGGGATAGATTTTATATATAATCTTCTCTAGTATCATCATCATCATTATCACCATTTATTAAAGTCAGCATTTTCCCTCTTACGAGGGGTTACTGACTATCACTTCCTGATGATGTACGTACACTCCCTCCTTTTACTTCTGCTTGTCTCGAGCATCCTCCTCATAATCCTGTTGGTGATATTTTAAAGATACATTTAATATCTTTATAGAAATTTCTCTAATATGATTCTATCAATACTAATATCAACATTCATCAAGCATGTCAAAGAGATAGAATGATATATATTTTTTTGAATTACAATTTGTTTTGATAGTGGTTGAATATAATATTGCCAAGTTTCAAGCATAATGCTTATTATTCAGGGATATTTGACTTTTTTCATTTAGTGATTTTTTTTTTTAGTACATTCAGTGTCATTATTTTGTACACAATCAAATTGTTGGCATAAATATTTTATTCTGTAGCATTTTCAGTTTGATAGAAGTTGATAAAATGATCACAAATCTTTAAATTAAACTATATTTTTGCTGATTTTTAGTGGAAGGTATGTGTTTAAAGTTTTGATATATATTTTACTTGTTCTTTGATGATGGTTTCATGTAGATGTAGGGCAGATGGCGCACTTTATTTCTTATCTTATCTTTTATCCTGTCTTTTCATTCTTGTGTAAGGTGTTTTCCGCATAGTAATATGAGAAAGATGCCTTCAAAATGTGTTTTTCTATGTTACACAGGGCACTCAAAATGTCTTGCAATACTTTGAAAGCTGTCCAGAAAGAAGAGAACCTACTTTTATTTAATGTTGAAGTAAAACTATCAGATTTCTTGCTTTTTTGCTGAGGGGTTTAATCATAATGTTGATCTTTTCTTTTATGTCATGAATTGATAGGGATGGTGAAATTCCACTTTTGTTTGTGTTAGATGTGAAAATGTATTGAAAGAGACAAAAGTTTCGATAACAAAAACAAGCTCTTGGTGTTCCCTAGACACTTCTAGATGTAAATGTAGCTCCCACTTTAAGTTTTCCTTACTTAAAAGTAACCAAAGTTTATTCTTCATTTACGTTGCAATTTCGCAACACCCCCGTGAAAACATGATTGTATCCCAAAACACTTTCTTGTAATGATAGGTTTGGCAGAATTAGATAGCATCATTTGGCATTTCCAGAAATAGCGTTGATTGCTGTTTTGTCTACCTTGGTGCATCTTGTTTATCAGCAAGTTTTAAAGGGATCGTACAGTAGTAGTAGTAGTGGTTATTTTAACTGACTGCTAAGAAAGCATAAATGCTTGTTGGTTAGCAACCAGAGGACTGATGGATTTAGGTCCTCTCCGAGGGGACCTGGTAATAAGGATGAATGATTAACTGCTCTACCAACTGAGCTATCGTGCCTCCTCTGATGAAAGTTAAAAGGGTAAAATAATTGAATTCATCAATTTCAAATTATGGATACACACATACAACACGATAGGAAAGACTTTCAAGAAATCAACCGAGGCAGTTTCAATAGCGTTGCGCATCACAGATTGACCTGTGCAAACATATATTACATGCACGTTGTCTGATTTCTATTGGCAATACAATGGAGGTATTGAAATTGTCTTTAAGCTCATTTTGTTACAGTCTTTGTGACAATGTCTATATGAATTTTGAACACAAGCTCAAATTTGCTTTAAAATGCCTTTAAAATCAAGAAACTTGCTTATACTTTGCTTGTGAAATGAAAGGTTGCATTGTAATTAGCATTACTGTTCAATATTGTTTCAAGCAGGGAACAGGGCAGGGAGGGCGTTGACTTCTGTGGAACTGTGAAAAGAGCAGGAAATAAATTATGAACAGGTCTATATCAAAAGTAATTATCGTATATTTTTCTGTGTGGATTGACTGCAGATAGGATATATCATAAGTTAATTAGTAAAGTGGATACCAAGTTTATGTTCTTATTTTGATTGATTAGTTTATTCTATTGAACATTTCTTGGCAAAAACATTTTTCAAGTTCCTCTTTACCCACTTCCCACACCTACCATTTATCTATGTTCTGCAAGATTTATCTTCTGTGTGCACCAATACTTTAGCAGTTCACCGTAGGAAACCGGATATGTTGTTTAATTTGCGTCATATGTATAGCTCATTTTTAAGGTAAGGCTTTCAGTGTTGTTGATTTAGATGTCATGCTTATGACAGCTCGACGTAGAACCCAAATATATTTATTTTCTGCTCAAATCTGATAAGCGTGTCATATTTCGTACAATCACTCGAGTGAAAGTTTGGCTTCAGGGGATAGGATATATGGAGGAGAGAGCTAGAGAGTGGCCATTACGGATAATCTTTCAACGGGAGTTTGTGAAAAAGGTCAAATTGAAAAACTTTAAATTCTCTATAAAGACCAACAAAAATCATTAAAAATCTACTAATGTTCCGACATCTCAGTTTTATAACAACTCTTTTTTCTTCAGTATCAGGACCACATCCTGCTATATCATCTGCTGATAGGCGGAATTAGGACTGTTTGTGAATGGATGAAACCCTTTCTGGCTCTCCAGTTTCAAATCATATCCTTGTCTCTTTCCTCCTTTTTCTACACACACACATATATATATATATATATATATATATCTGTTTTGGGTGTTTTCTATTTTGGTGGTACGTTCTTCATCACTCTATTCCTTTGTATATATATATATATATATCTCTCCCTCTTTCTGCATATTATATTTACCCTTCTCTATCTATCTTTTAAAATAAAGAAAGTTTGAAAAGGTGTGCTCTAATTTGGTTTTCTTCGAATGCAGAGGCTTGTGAAGTAGTGAACAAAAGAGGTACAATAGGCATTATGTAGATCTGGTATTTGGGTGTTATTTGTTGATGGATCTTCAAGATGTGAAGCAAAAATAGAGACCTATAATGCTGTATTGCATTTGACAGGTCAATATTTCTCTTATGAGAGCAGAAAATATCATCTGCTCTGGGCTGTGATATGCTCTTCTAATATCATACCAATATAACAACTGGTACTCTCCAAAATTCCACTTTGAAAATATCTGATTTGATATTTCCTGATCTATTTCTTTCTTTGGAACTATTATCATGGATGAATATTGACAGCCATATGTATATGAGTGACATTTTAAGGTCAGAAAGATTAATTTTTGTATATTTTGATCATTTTATTTCCGATATATGTTATCTTTCAATTTAGAGTACATTATTTAGTGTAGAACATGTACATTGGAATATAGATACAAAATGGACATCATAAAGTTAATACAAAGTTTGGGAAATTTTGTAAATGGACGGATTGCGATTCTTTGAAATGTTGATATATATTTAGATCCCCCAGAGTATGTATTATAAGCACTAGAAAAATTAGCCCCCACTTCTGTTTTCAAGGAAAAAAATGAATATAGATTTACTGGTACTCCAGGTAATTTTGATGAATTTCAAATAGCTTATATAGCCATCCAATAGTAGCTGTGACCATGACAATCTCAGAATATGCAGTTGTGATATATAATTTCCAAACGGAAATAGCAGATCTGTCAATTTTAGTCAAGAAACATTGTTTTAAAACTAAATTAATATCTTGACCTTGTGAAGCAGTTACAATTTCATCATTTTAGACTTGATTTCAACCGTGACAATGAACACTGAATATTGTAGGATCGCGTATGCTTCCAATATGTTCATTAATTGAACCAAATTCATGACCCCATACCAAAACTTTGTATTACATTTAAGATTTCCAAATGAAGGCATTTTGATTATGCCAGAGTTTTCAATTTGAATGATTGATAGTTATCTGAATGAAAAATTAAAAAAACTTGTTAGCTGGTAGCTTTTATTTTATCTTAGATACTTTACCAAAGATCAGCTTATAGATGGATAATCAATCTCTATTTACGATGCTTGACCCAGAAAACAATTATCTTTCAAGAGTTCCGAAACCACTGTAAGCATAGTTTCTGTGCTTTCAACTGTTATGAAAAAACTTTCCCATGAAATATTTGTTTCAAAAGTACTTGAAAATACAATAAATAACTATATAGAGTTCTGAAAGTGTTGAATGGAATCATAAAATATCTCCAGAGACCTAGAAAGAATATTTATTTGTTATCTTCTAAGACTTGGTTTCATCATGGTTTATGGTTTCATATCTATCACATTTCAACTTCCTCTGGAGTAGGTTTTGTCACGCAAGCTGGAATCGTGAGAGACTAAAAGCTCTTCAAGTTTGTCAAACTTCCTCAGACACGTAGCAACAAAAGAGGAGATTGTTCATCACTTAATTATCTCCTTGGACTTCTCAACTTGAGTTCTTCCTGCTAAGAGACCAGGTTCATTTACGGCGATGATCTTTATGGGTAGTTGGAAGAAAATTAGCAGATTATTTTGTCCAGTTCCTCCACCCCTTGTAGACATGAGTCAATGATTCATAGCTGTGTTTAGTCACCATCGACTCAGTAACCGCCTCTGTTTTGGGCCGGGAGTGAGTCCATTTTGAGAGTGCCATTTGTAAAGCGGAACAGCCTGTGTTTATATGTCAAGAGCTACATGGTAACCTTTAGCGCTTGATCCAACTTGGCTTAGTTTGGATGTCATCAATATACGGCTAATAGGACACTTCATCTAGCTGGGACGTACCGGCTGCGATTTGGAAGCAACTGTGATGCAGGCAGTATACATGCTACCTAGCTAGTGGACATTGCTATTTTGTGATTCTAAAGCCATTGGTCTCTTGACGTTGTAGCAGGAATACAGAGTGTGTGAATGAGCTTCGACATCCGTACAAAGTTGCTGCAGAATATGGATTAGAGCTCGCTTTCACCAGCTATATCAGATTTAGGATCAGGCATTTATTACATTTCATCTAGTCCACATTAAAAGTGCTGTCAACTGCATTGTTGCTTTCTATTAGATTTGATATCAACAAATTTTAAGCATTTCATCATATTCTACATCAGGAAGCTAGTTCTAGCTTGTCTATGGATGTTGAGTAGTGGTATCAAGTATCATTTTGTAAGGGAGAAAAGACTTTATCAATCTACACTTCTATTACTCAATGGACCTGGACCTGGAGTGTTGACTTTGGCTGCTTCTCATCATTTCCTCAATAAGAAACCTCAGAATCAACAAGCAAAGTCTAGCAGTACTCTGACAAAAAAGCCAATTAATGAGCTCACTCCTTAGGATGGTGAAAACTAAGGCTTGTCTTGCAAGCATTTCTAGACAATAGAAGTTATCATTGCTAGCTCACTGGCTTTCTACCAAACCAATTGAATCCATTTTGGTAGATCGTATGGCAACCTTCTGGTGGATACCTGGAATTCATTGAATGGATACGTCAATGTGAGATTTCAAACCCAATAGCAAGACACGTGATCTGGATCGTTAGTTATCTGGAGGGAGTTTTATGCCTGTGTTTTGTTGCTTGGTTCAACAGTGAATTAAACTGGTATCGATTTAGAGAAACCTGCAACGTAAGAATGGCAGAAGTCATCTACAGATCCACCTTTACCAGTAAACGGTAAACACAATCTCTCTCTCTCTCTCTTTCGATCTCGATCTCACTAAGATATGCTAATTGTTTAGTGTGTTGGTCATCTTGTGTTATACAGGTTGGTGTAGGGTATACACCTAGCTTACTCAATGGTCAATGTTTGGAAGGGGATACTCAAAATGACCAAATGTATGAGATATTAAGCATCAACAATTTAAAATATTGTTACTTTATTTGTTTTTCATGATTTTTCACCCCACATCATTTCTTGCATTTAATAATAAGTTAATTAGTTAAAGCATGGGTGACATGTCTTTATTTCCCATTTTGTGCAAACACGATCAGTGAAAATACATTGCATACATGCATAGCAGTATAGAGTATTCCAGAATTGTACTTTAAACAGACACAAACAAAATATCCATGCAATACACGGTGAGATTCGTAGAAGCATGTTGTCACGTCATATCAATATTCTTTAATTTAAGCTAAACACATTGGAAAGTAATTGGCATTTCAAACCTGATGGCCTTCTGGTTTCCTTTTATCAATATGATCGGCAAAATGTCAAGTCTCGATCGTCTGGTTATCACTGTTTTTCTGTTTTTTTTTCATGTCATAACATTCCTGCATGACTTATTCATGACTTTTTTTTAGATGTATGCATGCATAACAAATCTGTTTTGAGGGTGGTGTGGCGAGGAAGAAAGGTGAATGCAAGAACAGATGAATTGGAATATTGAAAATGATTGTGAGGAGAATTAGAAGTTAGTTGAACGAGAAAGCAAATGAGAAGAATTTGAACAGAAGAAAACTGTTGAAAATGATGATAATGCCAATGAAATGAGACATAGTAATAAGGTGAAGAAAACAAAATGAAAAGTTTTGTAGAATGGTGATGCTGAGAAAAACTTCTTAAAAATTCTTTTTTAGTAGACTGGAAGAAACAAGTCGAATATGTTTGCCTGTAAGTAAATATAAAGCATGATTACAAAGGGAGTGTTAAGGAGATATTTCCTGCTGATCGAGAGCCAAGGAATTAACTAACATTGTTTTTCATAGCCCTTGTAGCTTCAGACTATCGTATGTCATGATACGTCTGAATGTCCGCCACTCTTTAGAACAGCCCCAGATGTTTTAGCTCCTGTTTCACAAGAATGAACATGTCTTTTCTCATTTTCTTGCTCTATGAAAATATGAGATTTGAGAGAATAGAGAAAGGTCAGGAGACAGCTAATACTCAGGAGGTATCATTGAAGACTTCCAGTTAGGATTGTTTCTGACCTTTTAGTGAGTTTCATTGCAGAAATCATCTCCATTCCTCAGAGATGTTTTGTCATTTAAATCTAATGAAGACATAATCATATCAAAGGGAAGGAGATCTCATGTCATTATGAGAAACTAACACCATAGTTGGACAATTTTATTTGTGATATTTCCAGATTAGTATTATTGGCTGAAAATTAGAATCCAAAATGACTCTTTCAAAGTTATCTTCCTGACACTAAAGATTACTTTGCGTCACAGTTTCTAGTCCTCGAAACCCCAAAAGAAAACTTTTAGATATCATCTACTTTTTATCAAGCAAGGAAATAAACATGGTTAAACAGATCTGAATTATGAGGAAGTCTGTTTATGTTCCCAGTTATGATTGTCATTGAAATATTTGACAGTTTTACTAATAACTCAGTGGAACCTGTCTCAGGAACAAAGTTGTAGAAACATGCACATCTTTGGCATAAGGAATGATTGTCAATGATCAGACCCATTGCTTTAAATGTATATAAAGAAATGTGTCAGTCAAAAGTCTTATTTGGAAGCATTCACCTACGGGTCTGTCAGTTGAAGTAAGATATAAGATAAGAGGTGAGATAGTAGATTAGTTCATCACCATTGATGATTCTTAATGGGGGTACTCTTTAGGATAGGTGATTAAGACGGTATTATGTTTATGATAGTGTGAAAAAGTTAATGGAATAGCTAATGGGGTTGTTCTCATTGCAAGGAATTCTTAATTTCTCTTTACAGAAACTTTTTCTTCTTCTTATAAGGAACTAATGTCTTGGCTGTAGCCCTTGCTTCTCATGCTTTGTATGCAGATACGAGGGTTATTTTTACACTGTTGAGTAATAGAAATAGAAATGTTATATAGATTTTCTGTAGTATGAAAGGCCTGATTGACTGTCCAATGCATACAGACCTGGTATGACAGTGATGTGATACCCTCTGTATCAAGGCTATCTTATTTGCATAGATGCACCTGTCATTGTAGTGTATGTCTGGAGGAAGGGGTGGTGGGATGCCACAAACCTTAATCATTCTCATGTCATGTTGAATCTGGTTCCGATTCTTGAATGGCTGCTGGGAATATTACTTTAAACTTGACAAGTTCAGAGTTATGTCGTCAGCTCCAGTCTATCCGTAAGTCATATTGTTTCTATTTATTAATGAACAGCATGCGGGGTGAGATGACAATGGTATCATTGTTGATAAACAAGTTTGGAGATGATCCTTGGTATGGCATCAAACAACAGATCTTGTGGATCCAAATGCAGCTTAGATATTGCAACATGTAAAACTAACATTTCATCTCTTGAGGGCCAGAAAGGTATTAATCCCTCCAAAAAAGTGAAACTGGATGAGTTTATGCCCTTCTGGCTCCGAGCAGATGATTTATACTGTCAATGTAAATCATGGATATACCAGCTCCATAGTCAAAAGTTACCGTCCAATTAGAACAGCTTTTTATTCTCTACTGGTATCTAACAAATGATGTTCATGGCAGTAGATTTGTGTTACAATGACTGGTTTAAGTGTGGTGTGGTGTATGAATATTATACTTTCTAACAGCTTTCAGTTGTGAAAACCAGATACTTTTGCTCTCAAGAAAACTTGTGAATTTCAAGAGGGGTCTAGATTTGTGAGAATTTCATGCAAGGAAATACAAGAATTAAATTAAATTCTGCAGCTTGTGCAAGTTTTTGTTCTGTTTTGCAGTATGCTGAAATGTTCTCAAAGGTAAACTGGTTATGAAATAAATAAGAGCAAAACAGGTATGGGTCACATATTAAAGCTCACTAATTGTCCAAAAGAAATAAGATGGGGAGATCTAGATACCCAGGAAAAGGTCCTAATTATTGTGTGTTGAGAGCCAGACGGGCATTTAACTCCATGTCAAGATAAAAGAGGTGTAATTACCTTGTGTCTATCAGGAGACAATGAATGGATGGATGGGCCGGGTAAGTCATGCCTGTTGGGTGTGGTATATAGATGGACGAGATGATTTGTTTTTTAGTTTGGTTATCATCCTCTCAGGTGTGTAACCTAATACATGGAAATCAAATTAGCTGGGTTAATAGTAGATAGAATAGCACTCTCTGCTTACCAGACACAGGGGGTTCCGTCATGCAACCATTGGAAATGGGTCGTTAGCATTGAATTAGGTTTTGAGTGATATAGTCCGTTGTCAATTGGTTAAAAAATGGCTGTTTGGGAAATGTTTTGAGGATCGTTGGAAACATGTATTTTTGGGAAGAGAATGTCGTAATTAAGAATATGCAGGTTGTTTCCTAATTTTAAAAAGGGTCCAAACTTACTTTTCAGGCATTTACAAATCTTTTTCAATGTTTTATGTTTTTTGAATTACCCATATTTTAAATATTACAAACTGCTTCATGACTATTTTCCCCTATTCCCTGTACATATGACATTGAATATAATTCTAATAAAGTAATGATAGAGAAAATTATGTTTTATAGCTATTGTAGACAATTTAATTATATTTTATTTTAAACGCAATCAATGGTGAGAACGAGAAATTGTTATCTGTAACTATGGAATTTTTCAACAGTGTTTGAAATTGATTTGAAATGTTTACCAGTGGCAAATTCTTGATAAATGAAGTGGTATACTACAGATATGTTGAAATCATCTATAAGAAAGGAATATATGCAACTCTATTAAAACAAGCTTCTCTGTCAGTCCCTCCTATATCCTTATGCTTGTAAATGAAAAATGGTCCTTTGTGGCATTAGCTCCTGCATTCTAGGGTCTCATACCATTGAGCTTTTTAATAAATCTTAAGTTTGATAAAATGTGATTGTCTGTATAAAATATTATAAAACATTCACATGTATTAATGTTCTTGTAAAGCATTTTGAGATTTCATTGCTACACCACTATGCGCTATAATTATGTCCCAGGGATGCCAGTATTCAGGCTATAGCCTGATTTCAGACCCTGACACCTTTCCATATCAGGCTTTATCATGCTTCATATTATACATAACATACGAGGCTCCAACATGTCTGGGTCTCTTTACAGGCTCATCTGGAGAAATCAACTGGTATCCCTGTTATTCCCTCTCCATCGTTCTAAACAATCTCTTTTCGTCCTGGTGCCCTCTCTACTGATATTTTGGGGTATCTGTTTTAAATTACAAGCTATTTCATTTTTAGAATATCTAAAATATGATCCTTCTTTTTTAGTTGTTTAATATGCATACTGAAAAGCATTCTTGTATTTCTCTTTTTCTGTTTTGTTATGATTTTATTTTGTACACGTGTATTTTGTAATACATAGAATAGACAAAAAGAAATTGTAAATCACTAAATCGTCCTTGTTTTCACGAAGTGACGGTAGTGAGGAAAATCGTAACGCAAAGTGAATGCAATTTTTTTTCACTACCGTCACTTCGTGAAAACAGCGACGAAATATGGTACTAACTATTTAAGAAGCAAGAAAGGTTTAATTCTTTGATAAAAGAAAAAACGTTGTAAACTTGCATAACTTCATCATAACTGCAGCTTCAGTGCTGCAAAGTCCTTTGAAAAAGTTATGTTGATGCGGAAACTGGAGTACATAATCATCGTCGATATAATGATCATATTGTGTGGGGGTGATTTCAAATGACTGGACAGTATTAATCCCCATAAGCTACTCATTAATTAGTAATAGTAATATGCAGACGATACTGGACTTAATCATATCACATGATCATCTGGGGTAGCATTAACCTTAATATGAGAGATTTAAGGCATAGAAATAGACAAGATTATTAGAGTTAGAGCGATGGAATCAGAGGCACTCAAATGGGGATGAATATGAAGATATTAATTGTGAGCCAGATGAAGAATAGATATGTATAGATTGACATAAAGATAGGTATGTGAAGGGTAGGTAGATAAAAAGCATGCAGACGGATAGATTTATCAGTGGGATGATGAAGATTTTAAATAAAACAGAGAAATATAGGGAGTATGAGAAGACACATCTGATCAGAGCCAGAAGGGCATTCACTCCATGTTAAAGCATATGAGTTAACACCCTTCTGGCTCCAATCAGATGATATTATGAATCATTAGGTATGTCTTCATCAGCAAATAGGACATAGTACCTTTAAAGCAAATTTGAAATAGAAGTGTATCCAATAATTTAAATAGATGATGAGACCAAATAAAAATATCTATACCATCATTTTGTTTTTGTAACTCCTTATTACCTCTAGCAGGGTAAGTACATATAATAAAGCAATAAACCACCCACTTAAAGAGGAAGTATATCAAGAAGAAATAAATATGATGAAATGAAAAGAAATGGCTGTTAGCTTGCCACTTTGATTCCCTCCCTTGGTGCTTAATGATAGCTCTTTAGTGCTTGATATCAGAATATAGGGCATGCTGAAAAGACCTTCATATACAGTAGCAATCGAGATGAAAAGTCCCTTTGAAATTTGTCCCTTTTATCAGCTTTAACTGAACATTTTCTCTCTTTAATAAACATGGCAGCCCCCTCACATCCTTGTAACCTCAAAGAGAGAAAAAAGACCTTCTTTGCTCCTAGCAACAGGAAGACACGCCTACCTTTCCCTCGTGCACTTTGGTTTTTGTTTGGAAGGATCTTTGCCTCCGATGCCTGCCTGCCTCCCTCTTTGTCATTTGCTCAATATCCCTCTCACTGTTTCTCGTTGAAAGGAGATGCAACTCTTTTCATTCCTCCATCGATACGGCTTGTCCTATTTTCCCTTCAGACGCTCTTATTTCTCCTCCATCTTACAAGGCATCATTCAGCTACCCGTTACCATGGAAACCATCTGGAGTCAAGGCATCTGATCTTTTTAATCCTTGTTATTGGTCCTTTAAAGCAACGGTGAAAAGAGAGCGACTAGCTCCTCAAAGATTATTAGCCTTCAATGTGGGTGTTTTGTGTAGACTCTTTAATGTGCTTGGAATCTTTTGATGTTGTATTGAGTAACGGGGGTCCACCCACTGGTAGAATCCTTCATCTTAACCTCACTCAGATCCAAATGAGTCTTTGTACTCTAATGTGTCTAGGGGCTTTGTATCTTTACTTCTTAAGAACCTTGCCCATTCCATGCAAACTGCGTAGGTGGAAGATTTTATAACCGATAAATATACATATTTACTGACGAAAATACCAATTATCAGATTTGCTCTGTAAGCCTTGCCCTGTCTGGGGAGCAAAAAACAAATTTGATAGATCCCTTGAACTACTTCTTTTTTGTTTACTTCATCCTTGGTTCTAGTGGCATGCTGCCCTCTTAAGACAGGAATGAGCCCCCCCCCCCCCCCCCCCAAAAAAAAAAAAAAAAGAAAAAGAAAAAGAAGATTAGATATGTTATCTGTAAGGGCCAGAAAGGGGTAATGTCACTTTTGGAAGAGAATACTAGTGAACTCCCTTGTAGCTCTCGATCATCAGCTGGGATTCTGAGCGTTGTATGAAAAGAACTCATTTTAAGCCGTGCATCCATGACCCATCCTTTAGAAGGGATATTATGAGGTCATACTAGTTTGATATATACTCTTTTGTATAGTTTATAACAATAGTGATCATACTTTGATGATTCATACAGTATAATTCTTCAAGATAGAATATACCAGTCACCTAGCATTGTTATTGATAATTCCTTTAAATCACCTCCATTCATTCAGATGAGTCACAAGGGGTTTTCGGGACTATATTTGACTAGTTCATAAATATATTTAGATGTGTAGGGCTCATATTTGTACTGGCATTTGATTATATTTACAGTTTATTGGTGAGTATACTTTACCGGTATGTCTAAAATTGACTGAAGCAAACAAAGTCCTTTTTGATTTTGTTTTATTTTTTTTTTTATCTTAATGAAATCTCTCCTATTGTTATTCAGTATGGTCTTTGAGTGTAAACTATAGAGAGTAATAAGAAATGACTGATGTTTATCAATGTTTTATATCATTCCATGCAGGTTTCTGATTGGCCGTGAGAAGGATAGTGAAAACAGTGAGGTAGCAGCTCTTATCAATCAATCTCTCAATCGGGATCGTATCAGTGCTCCTCCATCTCATCCCGCTCCTCCTCCACCAGCTAATAGACATCCAGTGGTAGGAATTTCTTTTAGAAACAAATCTCAAATTTTAAATAAATCAAAGATTTCAGCCCTACTGCACTATTTATAGCTACTTGCGCCCTCTATATAGCAAACAATGCCTAATCGGTGACCATTGGTCCCCCATGATCCTCTTTTTCTTATGTTAAGTGAGAGCTGATTTGATGAGATAACCACCTGTCGGTGACCTTGCAGGGTGGTCTAATCACTCCTGTAAACCAGTACAGATGGGCTTTAAATTTATTTATACAGCTCTTAAAAGTTGGCTGACTTATCTAAATTAGATATATTTGGTTTTTATTTTTAATTTAATGTATAGCTTCTGAAATTGAAGAAACTGGAATAGAATTTCAATGAAATGACTTGGAAACTGATTTGGATAAGCCATGTCGTTGAAAAGACAAAAGAGGAATTCTGAGTTTTTTGTGCATGCATGAGTTAAGAATCCAAACGTGTAACTTGATACTGATCCTGTATTCTGATACCTGTCATCTCATTCATTAGGTCTTCTCACTTCTTACTGCTACTTGTTATTTTCTTTCAGCTAATTGATTGTTTTCGTCTTGTCTTTTCCCTTTTGCGTCTTTTTCTTAGAATTTGTCCCCATATTTCATGGACCCTTGTGTGTCATTTCCTTATGTCTTTCTGCTCTATGTTAGTGCTGTCGTCAACATTTTTGTTCCTTCTATATTCATGTCTACAGAAGAAAAAATGTTGAAGTCATGCATTGCCTACATTGTTTCCACCCTTGTTTGTTTGTTGTTGTGTTTGTTTTTTTTTTGGGGGGGGGGGAGGTGGGAATTAATTTTCACATTTAGATCGTAATACTGTACGGGACTTGAGACCTTTTTTTAAGTCAAACAAGCAATGGCGATGAAACTTTTCTTTTAGGACTTAAATTATTCAACAACCAACCAAATTGGATCATTCCCAAAAGGTCATATAATCAAAGCATCGATCACTTCTAGCGTAAAACGTATTATTATTCAACAGGATAGAGCCATTCAATGGTGGTTTTTGTCATGCACTGTTTTAAGTCCAAGTGGAGCAAAGTTACAAGAATTTTACTGATGACCTTTTTGATGACGTAATCAAGTTGAATGATGCATCCACACAGACCAGGAATTATAGACTTTTATCTACACAGTCAGGACAATTGTTGTCTTGTGGACATGACTAGTTTAAGAACTTAGGGTAATTACATTGTCAGTATTTGAAATTTAATTAAAAATGTATTTGAATGTTTCAGATATTTAATTATTCATAAATGTGAATTATAGATTACATTATTGTCTTTGTTTAGCCAATATGACTTTTTTCACAGTGTATAGCTATTCAAAGATCCCAGTCACTATTAGTGAATAGACTAATTTTCAAATGGGGTTAACAATGGCATTTGAGTACTGGTAGATAGATGGCTAATTATTCTACTAATTTGAATATTTGGATATTAGTCCCATTCCCATCATAGGACTATTTAAATATTAGTCCCAGGCCAATAATTTAAAATTTGAATATTTCTCCCAGGCCTGTTTATCATATCCTTGTTTTCCTCCCACCACCAGCCTTCCCCTGATGAGGATACCCCATCAGTAGAGATGCCCGGGGAATCCCCTGATGATAATCAGCTGATCCAGGGTACCTATGATCTAGATGATACCCTAAGCAGCGGTGGTGGAAGCTCAGTGGTCTCACCATCAGAGGCGACAGCTGAAGACTATGCTAACCTTAGGATCAAACTCAAGGAGACACAGTACAAGCTTGCCATGGCTGAGGCAGAGATACCCAACCTTAAGATTCAGGTAGGTTCCCTTCTTAACCTGATAACAACATGGACCTGTTTCACAAAGCCTTTTTTCAATGACAAATGACAAAAATCAGTGACAAATCTGCCGATAACCAATCAGAAGCAAGGATTTCAGTGGTTTATAACAAAATCTGTCATTTGTCACTGATGACAAGTTTTGTGAAACGCCCCCCTGAAGTCTCTTATTCCTATAGGCTTTATACAGAAGCCATCAGGTTGTCCCATAGGCAATGTGTTCACTACAGGTTGAGGTATACCGTAGGTTGCCTTCAAAGAAAGTTTTATACAGAACCACCCTGTTCCTGCCGTCAATGGCTTAACCCTAGGTTAAATGATGAATATAATCATTATAAATTGTACAAGGATATACCCATATTACAGTGAAAGCTAGGAAAGGTGTAAGTTCAAGCAAGGATATAGAATGCAACTGTTCTATTGAAACATTTGAAAGTAATTAAAATATCTTACCATGTGTTGCCAAAGTTACCAGTTTCTCCATGAAAACCTAACAGTTATAGATCATGAATATTTGATTAAAGATCCATCATATCAACCTGATGGAGCACTCCTGAAATCTTTGAGTTGATGATAAACTGAACCAGGAGAGATGAGTCAAGGAACATGCCTATGATTCAGCTACATGTGTATCAATTTAAAACTATATGGAAGAAGCAATCGTATGTATACTTTATTGTGTAGTGTTCACCTGTTGTACATCTGCTTGCAGAGATGGACAGGTGATGTGAGTGAACTAATCAATGTCTAGAAATCATCACTTACTAATAAACGTTGTTCATGCAAGATGTAATGACCTTTAAGAAAACAAATTTTTAAGTGAAAAAAAACTTTTTATGCAGATATGAATTGCAAGTAGAGGGTGAAAACAGTAGTTCTTTGAATGACCAACACTGAGAATGAATTGGTAGATGTTCCTACTAGGCCTTAAAAAAAAAAAGATGTTGTATTGCCCTTTAGGTGCCAAATCATGGGTCAGTCGGTTGGAAATCTTCTTTTTTTTTCTTTTTCTTAACTCCCTCTTTGGGCTGAAATTTCTCACTTTTGAATGCTTTAATATATTTTTTTCTAAAAATCAGTAAAAAAAAAAATTTTTGTTGAAACAAGTGAAAAGTTTTATATTCTATTTTACTAGTATAATTAAGAAGGGGAAAAACACAAAAGTTAACATTGATGAAATACCATTGTTGGTAATGGTTTACATTATACAGTCAAACCTTTCTTAGTGACCACCTCATTTTGAAGGCCGCCTGTGCATAGTGATCACCTGCATTATCTTCTGTGAGTCATAAATATGTTGTAGAACCTGTCTTTAAAGTCCACCTGTGTACAGATAGTAGCCCCCTGTTCTCCCTCCCTTGGATAGCCTATATAGACATGGCCTTTATAGCCAGTCTAAGTGTATCTGTGTGTTTGATGATAGGCTCTGCAAGCCCAAGGCTGGGAGACAGAGGAGAAGCGTCTGAAGAACCATATAGAAGCCCAGGATCGTCGGATGGCTATCCTAGAGAAGGGTTTGGAGAAGATACAAACCCAAATAGACAGCATGAAAAATGCCCTCAACGATTCCAAGGAACAGCACGCCGGTCTCGAGAAGAAATACCATAAAGCCAAGAAACTCATCAAGGATCTACAAGCAAGGTAGGTTCAACATAGCCATTGTGGCGCTAGAAGGATTAATTATACAGTAGGCTTGCAGATGCACCATGTGAGAGAGAGGGAGGATTGAGGAGTCCTGAAAAGGACTATTGGTAATCTTTCTTGAGGTGCATCCGCAAGCACGGTGCATCCGCAAGCCTACTGTCTATCTACATCACCATGCAAGCCGATATTTACAAGCAGCAAGGATTAATTAGTAGAGAATTGATTGTCTGCTTGAGGAGATATGTTTTAATGTATCATGTAGCTCCAAGGGAAAATATTGTCAAAAGGGATACATTTAAAGATAAACTTGAGTTCTGGTAATGCGATTGCATTGTGAAAGAAAAGGTGTGGAATGGATCAGAAAAGTTGATCATATAGCATGTAAGTAATGATGTGTAATGCAGGGTTCTGGAGTCATCAAAATCATCATAAATTTGGCAGAGTCTTGGTAAAGTAACAATCATTTACACAGAAAGATGTATATGGGAAAACACACATGGTGTTGGGGCTAGTACTACCCTGATTTCCTTATCTTTCTATGCTCATTACTCGGCCAGTATACATTTTCTTCCAAAATTGTTTGGCACATGACATTTATTTGTAATCTTGAACATTCAGTGTAAGTTTCGTTAGATTCTGTGAGAATTCATCTTCTTTTTTTACCAGAACTCAAGTTTATCTTTAATGCTAATGTGCCATCTTTCCGCTTAAAACCATCTCTAGTCAAACAAAACTGATTTTAGTGTCAAAAATAGAGCATGAAGGAATATTCATATCTTAGGTAGCATGTTTTGTCTAATTTTTCTTATGTCTTCTTTTCTTTTTGTTTTGTTTGTGTACATCTCTTTCTTTTCCTGTTTATCTTTTGCTATTTCGTCACAAAGTCTTATCCTGAAATGAAGTAGCATTCCTCAGGGTAGGACAAGGATGCTCTCACTTTCACTGTTTTATGAAGGACAGAGGAAACCTCTCAAGAAATATTATTGTAAGCTGTGTTCTTAGAGGCAAGGCTTGGCCTTGGTAGTCTTTCAGGAGACAGATCACAAGATGAAAAACATCTTCCAGCAATCAAGTAGAGAACGATAAAAGGATTAACCCACTAAGGGTCAGCCAACTAGGAACTCTTCAATCAGTTTCAGGCTAAGCTTTAGGTTTCATATGCTGCAAGTATTATCAATAGAACTTTGCTTTTAAAGAAAATGTAGACATCTTGACTTGTTGATCATGGAGTAGACTTCAATCCTCAAGCATTGTGGATTTGTTTGGATCATTAAAAGGTTAAAAGAAATCACAAGATATTGAAACTCAAATACACCAAAGGCACAAACATAGGTATGCACCTGTGGGACTATTGATGAGGACTCTCAGTCTTGATACATTACATAAGTCTAGAGTTCAAGTGCTAATGACACAAATACAAGACTATTTCCAAAGTAATCCTATATGACATAGCTTTCAAAGGAAATGCTCTTCCCATTGTAAGTGTAGTGAGAAGATAAAGATGGTAGAAGATCCATTTCTTTCCCTGAACTCGACCTAAATCCTGTGTTTCAATTGCAGCAGTATCAGCGTGGGAAGATACCAAGCTTAGCTGTAGGTTGCGTGTCAAAGAAATAGATATATATGTGTTGCTGCGATTGTCAGAACAGGAAGTGGTATTGAATGATAGTTTGTTGATATGCTTCTTCACTGCTACAGATCTTATGTAAACACATATTTGAGATGTAAAGTGAGAAAGTAATCTACTGCCTTCAGATGATTGTCTTGTAGGAAGATATAAGGCCTGAAAGGGAAGGTGAAGGTGGTTTATAAGTGAAGGTGAACAGCAAGATTCAAGATTTACAAGAGTTACATTTACCGTATTTACTTTAACCTCTGTTATATTTGGTAGTAGATAATGGGCAATTCTGTTAAATGTATGACACAAGTTCTTTATCCATTTATTTCATCAAAATATGATATTGCCATTGACTATTAAATGAAGTGATATCAAGAAACACATCTACCAAAGGTCATATAAAGAGACTTTTATTTTGGTGTGGAACTTTTGGGCAGAGGAATTGATGTATCCTACAGAGTGGACCCAAAACACTGTATAAAATTGAACTGGGTGATTTTGTTGTTGTTTTAACAATGAGAATTAGACATATTTCCAGAGTGACAGAACCATTTTCACACCTACGTATGTCATTTCATATTCAGTTGAAAGAGAATCATTTTGACAGTTATGAATTCCTTCTTAATCACAAGAGACATAACATGTGGACCTGTGCAATCAATCAATCAGTCATTCTCGTTTCTTGGGGCAGCTCAGAATGCCTAATTGACTTTAGTTCAAACTTGAGAAATGAATAAGTAAGGATAGCAGGCTATAATTTGTGATACACTTTAGCAAATATATAAAATAATCAAAATAGGAGGATTTTCCACATACAATACGATAATCAGAAATTCCCCTGGCATTATAATTGCAAATGTTAGAATATCTACTAAACTAAGAATGACAATTAAATGGTAATAATTTTGTATAATTAATTAATTTTTAAATGTTTATAGTTATTATATTGGCAAAACATTGAGCGTTGGCAAAACATTGAGCATTTGAAATAGTAGGGCAAGTACTTTACATGAAATGCGTGGAGTAGATTGCCAGCACTTGTATAATCAAGTGTCTGGATTCATGGTTGATTTCTAATTTGACGCATCACCAACACTTATGGGAGGTTACAGGCCTAGCCAAAGGGTCCTCAAGACTTCTATGATGTCAGATACTTACACTTAGGTAAAGAGAGAAGGAAGGAGAGGGAGAAGAGATAGAGAGAGAGACAGAGAGAGAGAAGGGAGACAGACAGGAGACAGAGGCAGACTGAAAGATAGATGGAGCTAGACGGTATTGAGTCAAGACAGAAGAGGAGATATAAGAAGAAATTAAGAAAGACAGAAAGAGAGAGAGAGAGAGGGGATGGGGTGGCAGGTACATTTTAATATTATAAAGGTCAGTGTCGTAGGATGCATAGTAAAGTTCATGGTATCTAATCTTGTAAATTGAAAGGGCTGTCATTTAAACACAAAAAAGTGGTGAAGAGAGAGAGAGAGAGAGAGAGAAAATCGTTGTCGAGTAATTGATAGGTCAGACTCGTGAATTTCTAGCTCCACAATCTGCCCTGAGATGAGAGATCATAAAGATCCTCTGTCCCTCCGATGTGATGGATTAAAGTATCCCATAAGATGACATCCTCTTTAAACCACAGGGTATCATTCAAGCCATCCAGTATACCAACTTGTAGCAAATTTGTTAGATGGCTGTAAACATTTGAAGCTTAGCTGAGATTTGGCTAATGAGAACAGGGCCATTGAGATGCATCCACATGTTGATTGTACAGTATGCTAGGGTTATGATGTAAGCAGTTTAAGTTCAGTTTACTTTTGGCTAATGAGAACAGAGCCATTGCGATGCATCACTCAGTAAAATGTAGGGTAGGGTTATGGTGTAAACACTTTATGTTCCGTTTATTTTTGGCTAATGAGAAGATAGCCATTGAGATGCATCACCCTTGAAGTAGGTTGTTGGGTAAGGTCCTTGAGAGGCGGTGCTTGTGGTCTGGTCGAGGTGGGCCAGCCAGTCAAGGAGTCATCCTATGTTGACCGGTCTAGAGTCTAGGGTTGAAACAAGTGTTTGACCAACCATCTGAATGGGTCTAAACTGAGTCATGGTTTAGGACTCTCCTCTCCTGTGTGTACTTATGCCTCCTTAACATGCACACAGTTCATTCATGCTTCAATGGGAAATGTTTAAAAAGCTAGGTCAAATGATGTTGCTCAGACGGGACAGGGGCTAGCCAGGTTGCTCTTACGTCATATACAATTGTTTTCTTCTCAGAAGTCAAACTTCTGTATGAAAATGTTGTACCTCTGAGTGTGACATGCTTATAAATTAAACATGAACATTCAAATCTAAGCCAACTTTTATTTACTCAGATAGGACGGGCTAGTCAGAATTCTCTACTTCATCTACAGTTGTTGTCTGCTTACAACGTCAACTTCATGTGGGAAGTTTAGTTTCTACCATTGACTCCTGAATGCTGTCTTTTTTATGTAGTTTTTAAACTGAAGGGAGTTAGCACATAAATCCTAAGTTTGTCTTCAGAAGCCTCTTACCCTATAACCAGTTTTGCCTTAGTCCTCCTAATGCAGACAAGTGTGTATATGATGTATTTTGAGCTAGGTTTGCCTGAGGACACACTGACATGGAACATCCACTGATCAGTGAAGAAACTATAATGAAATCATCAACATTGCCCACTGTGTGTTAAAACTTCAATTGATGACCCAACGTCAGTTGGAAATGGCCATAAACACTTTCATTATCTTTATGTAGTAGCATTATGAAGAAAAGGCAAAATACTGCATAAGCAATTAGAAAAGCAATGTGACACAAGGGATATATAAGCGGCAAATAAAAATTGAACGTGGCCATAGGTTGATGACTAATGCTCTTTAGATTGTGACAATGACTTACTTGAAAGTTGTTCTTAAATAGATGTGCTTCCAGCTCATCTTCAGGCCACATCATTTGTTTTTAGGATACCTGTAGGGTCTGTTAGAAATCCTGGATAAATAGGGAAGTTTGCTTGCAGAAGAAAAAAACGAACTCTGAAGATATGACTGAGATATACACTGTGTTTGTGACAGCATCATTTTTAAACTGTAGAAAGTCTACTAAGAAAGCAAAGAAATTTGTCTTTGTATTTTAGTTAGATGGTCTTTGCCACAGTGACGGCATTGACTTAGAAAGATCACACATTCGATGAAAATAGTCTTTGGTAGATCCCTCTGAATTTTAGTTTCTTTAGTTCAGTTTTTATTGAATGAAATAAAAAGAAAGACGAATAGATGACGACATCGTTGGAAAAAGAAATAACTTTGCCGGTGTGTTAGGGGGTGTATGCATCACTGAGAGGCACTAGTGGGAGGCTATAGACGTCACTGGCGTGGTATTGGGTTTAAAGGATCATACTTGGATATCAAAGAAATGGAGCAGTCTACTTTGGGGAATGGGGCTTTGTGTCTGGGATATGAAAGCTAATTGACTTACAAATGCGCTAAATAAACCATGACGTTACACTTTGTGTTGTTTTTGTTTTGATCACCAAATGCTTGTGAAATAGAACGGATGGAGTAGGTAGGGCAAGTGGCCCCAAGATGGACAGTTCAAAATGGAGATGAAGAAGCTTTACTTTGTTTTGATGAGGAGCCTGGCTTCATGTGTCAGTCTTAAAATCTAGTTTAATTGATGTAAGGGGGCGGGCGGGCTGGGTGAACCATTGTAAGATGTCTGCTTCATTCATGTAAGCCATGGGCTGGCTGGCTGGCTGGCTAGCTAGCTAGCTGCAAACCTTGCTTGCATGCCAACGTTTTTAGATTGCAGATTTGATTGTTGCTGATGTTATGTAGCATCCATTGAGACATGGTTGTATTATGGACCTACTACGGTCCATGGTTGTATTATGGACCTACTACGGTCCATGGTTGTATTATGGACCTACTACGGTCCATGGTTGTATTATGGACCTACTACGGTCCATGGTTGTATTATGGACCTACTACGGTCCATGGTTGTATTATGGACCTACTACGGTCCATGGTTGTATTATGGACCTACTACGGTCCATGGTTGTATTATGGACCTACTACGGTCCATGGTTGTATTATGGACCTACTACGGTCCATGGTTGTATTATGGACCTACTACGGTCCATGGTTGTATTATGGACCTACTACGGTCCATGGTTGTATTATGGACCTACTACTGTCCATGGTTGTATTATGGACCTACTACAGTCCATGGTTGTATTATGGACCTACTACAGTCCATGGTTGTATCATGGACCTACTACGGTCCATGGTTGTATTATGGACCTACTACTGTCCATGGTTGTATTATGGACCTACTACAGTCCATGGTTGTATTATGGACCTACTACAGTCCATGGTTGTATCATGGACCTACTATGGTCCATGGTTGTATTATGGACCTACTACGGTCCATGGTTGTATTATGGACCTACTACGGTCCATGGTTGTATTATGGACCTACTACGGTCCATGGTTGTATTATGGACCTACTACGGTCCATGGTTGTATTATGGACCTACTACGGTCCATGGTTGTATTATGGACCTACTACGGTCCATGGTTGTATTATGGACCTACTACGGTCCATGGTTGTATTATGGACCTACTACGGTCCATGGTTGTATTATGGACCTACTACGGTCCATGGTTGTATTATGGACCTACTACGGTCCATGGTTGTATTATGGACCTACTACGGTCCATGGTTGTATTATGGACCTACTACGGTCCATGGTTGTATACAGTCAAATCTACAAGTAAAGACTGCTCAAGGTAGACAAATGAGGTAGTCTTCATTGGCTGGCGGTCTTTTTGTTCCAGTCTCCAGTAGGAGAGTTTTCAATGAGAAACCTTGTTCAAAGGCAACAGTGATCTGGTCCTTCTAAACAGGTTGATCTTTCTATACAGGTGGTTGCTACATGCAGTAGGTTTGAAACCTCTCTCTGTAATCAGATGATCATATTTTGAGGATGATTTTTCAGATTGCATGATGATGGTGGAATTTTCCAGTTATCTGATGTAATGAATAGATAGCTGTTGAAATTACTCTCATTCTATTATTTTGAATAGTATGTGATACTTTTTAGACATCTTTGTAAGATTCACTCTATGAGCTATGAGTATTGTAATTCAGAATACAAATGACCCAAATTTTAGGGCTAGCTTAAGTAGGAAAATCATTAGATACATGAGGCATCATGATAAGGAAATATATATATATATGAGGTCTTATGGTGAATTTGTTTAATTTGTATTATTCTTGGTTTCTTTGTTTGTTTTCTTATCAATTCTATTGATTTAATTCCTGCATTTATCTTGAAATAGAGTTTCTTTAGTAGAATAAAGATTCCATTGATCGTATTTGGTGTGATCAGGTTTGATTTATATTTTGGGGGGGAATCCAGTAAAGAAAAGGCTGCTGACAAGAGAAGAGAGATATTTACTAATTGATCTAGATCATCTATATAGGTCACTAAATGATGCTCATCCATCCCTTGACTCGAAACGAAAGATGGATTCTGTTCGGATCAGGTGAATGTAAAGCCGAGAGGCGAGAGAAGGTGTTTCTCTGAATCAATCTACATTGCTTGGGAATCACCTGAAATTGGAGCAATAGTTTTCAGGCAAATCAAATTACAGGTCTTGAGATTGCGGCTCTGGTAATACGACCCTTTCTTACTTTCTCCAAGTCTGCGAACGTCCTGCTGTCATTTCCATCTTCTCTCCGTCTGTCCTATTTCTCTCTCCGTCTGTCCTATTTCTCTCTCCGTCTGTCATGGAATACTAGCATCCTGTTGCTGTTCTTCTTCCATCTAATTATCTCACCTGTCCTGTCTCTTATACCTTGTATTTCATGTCAGGTTGATATCTAGCCATTTGATATTTTCTTCATTTAGTATGTATCAATATGGGAGGGGTATGCTTATAACTCATACTTTCATGCAATTTGGACTTTTTTGTTGTTGTAATACGTCCTTTATACTAGCTCTTTAAGTTCTCAACAAAGAGGGCACATAACATCATTTCCCAGGTATGAATAACATTTCTTATTACTATAAAGAATATCAGTTGCCATTTTGTTCTTTCTTATGTACATACCATTTAATTTTCACCTTTCTTTTTTATATAGAATCTTTCCATTCTTTGTATCATTGTTTTAAAACACCATTTAATGACAATTTCAGATTTCCCTGTTTGAAGAAGTAGAGTTCCTTTTCATTTACTAAAGTTTATATTACATCATAATACCATGCACAGAGAGACTTCAGCGAGTGAGTTGAATGATGTGTAATATAAATAATCTGTTTATCACATATTGATGGATGTTCCTCAGAGACCTACTGCATCGATATGTTTGTTTTCATGTAGAGGAACATTTGTAATATATCTCTTTCGCGGAAGAAAAGAGTTGAAGGTTATAGGAATTTCACATTCCTTTTTTTCTTCCAGGCAACTTCGGGAGATGCAGCAGGGGAAGCCAATTTTATTCTTTCATACTTTGTATCCTATGTGCCATTCTATTGTACCTTCTATTGTATGTTTGAAAGATACTGGAAGATACAGTAAATTATATATTTATTTCAAATTCTTGTCATTTTTGTCTGTTCCATCACAGGGAGGAGGAATTAGAGGAGAAAGAACGTCTTCAGAAACAGATCGAAGATGACAAGGATGAAAGGCACGCTAAGGAGGTGGAGCATCTTCAAGCAAGGGTAAGTAAGGAAGATAAAACAAGATGTGCTGATCAAGAATGATGGAAAAACATGAGAAGATTGAAAAATATCATAAAGAATAAAGAAAAATAATGAAATTGATACTTGGAAAATGATTAATATATAAGCTGTGAGCTGGAATCAGGTGTTTTAAGTTAATGGCATGAATATTGTTGATAAAAGGAAAGATATAAGGTTATAATAAAGCAAGAGAAATGAAACATAATGAAACTTGAAAGCAAACGAGAACAGAATAATAAAAGTATTACTTGGAAAATATTGAAAAGTTACTGAGTGGGAGAGATAAAGTTTATTTGGTGATGACGAGAGATGCACTGAGGAACAAGCCATGATGTAAGTCAGGAGAACTATCACCTAGAAATGAGAGTTACAATGAAGCAAGGTTGACAAGAAACGGCATTAACTCCTATATGCCATTTAGGCTCTCCATAGATGATGTAGAAACATAGCAATACCATCTCAAAGTGACAAACATACATGTATCATCCAAGAAAGCTTGTTAAATTATGAGCAAGGGTCGTCCAGTTGGGAGTGATTAAGTTTCTTTCATTGAAGGTTTGGAGGAAATGACATAGATGTCAAAGAATGAGAAGAAAAGATTTTATGTGGGTCAGTAGTTGAATGGACAGAGGAAAAGAGACCAACGGACAAACAGATACATGCAGACAATAGGATGAGACAGCTAGGAAAGAGAGTGATGAGAATGAAGATGAGAGCTGTCATGTCAAGCAAGTATCGTATTTTATGCAGGTCAAGGAAAGATGGTGAAAATGAGAAATGAACTTCAAAATAGATCTCTGGGGAGCAAAACATTTCAACCCCCTTTCACATTCTGAAATAAGAGCACTGTTAATGTCATGAGTAACTTGGAAGATAGGTTGAACTGGCTTCTGTTAGCTCATGTCAATTTGTATTAAGTTTGTTTTTCCCTTTGAGGAGGAACATTGACTCTCTAAAACATAAGTGTCATGTCAGAGGACTGTCTCTTTGTGATGGGCCATAGGTATACTTCCTAGCACAATTATATATACACACTTATGTAACAGAGCCCCTGTGGGGTAAAGATTAATTAAAGTGCTATTTCATAAGTGTGAATCGGTTATATAAGAGTTCTCTTAGAGGCACTTTCTACCAAGTGACTACGGTACCTCTTAGTGGTAGTCCATGGCAGTACTTCCCGTCACAGTTATGATTACAGACTTTCACATCAAGGTTTGTTGGGATCCAGATTAAAACTTATAATTCAAGTGCGAACGGGGTGTCATATTGAGAGCGAAATCGTGATTGTTCCAGTATTTTCTGTCCATCAGCTTGAATAGAATGGTTTCATATTACACGGTTGACAACTTGACATATTTAATGAAAAACTGGTTCTTGTGTCATTTGTGTGTTTAGTTGGATATTAGGACATGCTCTCAGGGCTTTTTTCTAAATTAGTATAGCTTTTCATAGAAACGTCATGTTAACCTTGAAATGCAAATGAAATTCAGTCAAGAGAGATATCATTTCTAGATATCCATCTTACATGTTATTAATCTCCCTAGGGGTAAAGCCTCTGGTTACGGGTGAAAGCTCTAATCTCCTAATTTGTTCAGCTCTTCTTTTGGCCTCTTCCAGGTTTTCTGTAGGGTGAAATTGAAAATTGTGTCAAAATGTGGCTAAGGGAATAGATACGTTCATATAGGTGTCACACTTATATCACAAATTGTACATCCCTGTTTACACCAGCTTTATCTTCAGTAAGATAATTCATATTTTCTACATATGCATAATGTTTTTTCATACTTGCATGTTTTGATTTGAGGAGATGGTATGCTAATAGTAATAAAATGGATATTCTCTAACCTTTTAACAATATTTTGATAAGTTAATTCTTAAATTGACAATTTAGGCTATGTTTATGTAATAATAAAATAATAACGGTGACTTCTTATTTAGCCCAAATGTCCGTCACCTTGTGACGCTCTTGGCGCTTCAACATTATTACCCCTGTCATAGCTGGCAGCCAATTATGTACTGCTCTGGCATATCAGGTAACCATAACCTGGGTGAAGAGTGGACGTTAGTGCCAGGGAAGATCTTTGATATGTCCCCAAAATGTCTTTTGAAAGGTCATTATAAGAGGAGGATGTCTTTTCTATGTTCTGAACTGAGCACTCATGTGTGAACAATCTCATGAAATGATATAACATGATATGAGAAAAAAACAAAAATGTTCCCCATGTTGCTAGGTTATTGAGAATTGAGAACTTTGACACAATTTCCAAATAGCGTTTTAGATCAAATCTTGATCCAGATAAAGAAGACGAAGACAATGGTCGAGCAATATCGTCTTGACGTTTTAATGGGAAAGAGACGTAGCTCTGGGCTTTTCAGTATAATTAGATTGGATACAGAGGCCTGGGTGTATGGTCAGATAGAGAGAGAGAGAGAGAAAGGGAGAGAGAGAGAGACAGAAGGGGGAATTGATAGACGGATAGAAAAAAGAAGAAATGGAATAAATTATTGATTGAAATGAGAAGTTGATACCATTACTTGGCAGATTAACCGCGGACAGTGACCAATGATGCTATACCTACAGGGTAGGTGATATTGTCTGCGGTCAATTTTTTTGTAAACTCTACTGTGGAAGCATCTTTTTTGATAAAACAACGATTGATAGTTCGTTCTCACCTCATTTTCTAATATTGTACAATCAGTTTCTCTTTCTCTGTCACTGTTTATCACCCTATCTCTCTTATTTCATATATCCCCGCTCTCTCTCTCTCTCTCTCTCTCTCTCTCTCTCTATATATATATATATATATATATATATAAATAAAACTATCTAGAGAAGAACTCAAAATAAATTTGTAAGTTTCAAGTATATCAAAACAGATCACTTGTTTCATCTATCTAATTATCTCTTTACATTTTCTCTCTTTTTCTCCTTTTTCTCCATATATTCCTCTATATCTCGCTTTGCACATCATTTGTATTTTGCCATGTCTTTCTACTACTCCCTCTCCCTCTCCCTCCCTCTCTCCCTCCCTCTCTCTCTCCCTCCCTCCCTCCCTCTCTCTCTCCCTCTCTCCCTCTCTCTCTCTCTCTCTCTCTCTCTCTCACTCATCTTTATGCTCCTCTAAAATGATTGTATCTACTCTCTCTCTCTACTTTGTTTTTACATTTCCAACTCTCATTACGTCCATCCTAATAAAGCCAACAGCTAGGTTTGACGTCATTCTTTAGGAGCAATGGAAACACCTCCCTTCAGTTGTTTACTGTGTATTGATTGTCATGTGATAACATTGAACTGTAATTCACCAGCAATTAGTCTCTCATTGTTAGGTCTAATACAGAAACTGAGCTCTCCATAGCCTTGCTTGGTTAGGAGTAATTAGAAGGGAGAAAAGTAAAATCACGTTCAACAAGTTCTCATAATGAAACCTCTATCGTCATATCCTGTAAAGGAAAAAATTGTTTATATGTCACCATGCTTACATTGGCATTGTCAAGAAATTATGAAATATAAAACAATAGGAGAATTGACATTTTAAGTAAAGCATGTACATGTACTCTGAAGCTCTTTCCTCTTTCTTTTTTGTTAAACTTGCAATTAAAGAAAAAAAAAAAAAAATCCAGAATACCGTAAATCACTTGGTACATTTGCAACAATTTGTTTTTCCGTTTTCCTTTCTCTGTATCATTTTTTGGTTTTAATTGCAATCTTGTTTCCGCAGTGTTATTTCATTGATTTTAGATCATTTCATTTACATCTAACTCTCATTTGTGTTTATTGTTCAGATACAAGAGTTAGAATCATCGATGAGCAATCAGACTAAACTAACCAATGGCTGGACAGCATCAGCACCTCATAGGGAGATAGTAGGGGATTCCCCTTCTAGTTCACCTGACAATGGTGGTAAGTTACAGGTGGTAGAGGTATTTTACAGAACGCTCTTTTTATGTTATGATTATTTCGTCTAAAGTTTTGGGGTCTTTTATTGTGCTGAATAATCCATGCTCACTTCCATAGAATAAAAGAAATAGTGAAAATCTAATAATCAATTTCTGGGTCAAACTCTAATTTCATACCGGTAGTTCATTGGATATAATTTGAATAGGTTTTTTTCCCCAGTTCAGGCTATTATTTATATGTAATGACTGACTTTTAAAAAAAAATTAGGTCATTCATTTTGTTGAATGGAATTCTCCATTGGCTAGATTAGGATTTAAATTATTGGGTCGCAAGATCGATGGTTCATGTTTAAAAATTTATTGCTACTTTGATTTTTTTTTTTTGGGGGGGGGGGGGGGAGGATTTTGTTTAGTGCAGATTGTTCATGCAGAGTTCATTGTCTATGGTGAAGCAGATAGTGGTGTACACATCAATTTAGCACTTCACTGCAAAGATGTGTCCATCTGCGCTCACCTTCAATATTCATGTTCATGTTTATATTTCTCACAGAATAGTAGAATAGAACAGAATACTATCTTCTTTTTAAAGAGGGGCAATACAAATTTGCACTCATTTAAACTCAGAAAGTCAATGGAGAATATATTATGGCATTATTATAACCCTCTGTCAAGAAACATTTAGTCAAAATATGATTCCATTGTCAGTAATGACAATTAGTTTTTCATTAGAAACAAAAGTAGCATTCACAGCTCTGTAAAAGTGAAAGTTGAAATGGTAGTTGCTTCAATGTAAGATGTTTTGTTTGATGGAAAATTTTACTATGATATTTTTTATTATCCTGCATTTGTGTTATATATTATGTACCCGACCACTATCATTTATTTGATTATTGTTATTACCCCTAAGCATGGATCAATTGAATGTTTGATATAACATACTTCAAGTTGGAAGAAGAAAAGTTTTTTGATTTAAATACTCTTTTAGATTTCTTTCAGTAATATTTCAAAGATATTTATTTATAGATCTAGTTAAGTGTGGTTTGCATTGCTTATAGATGTATGCACAAAAGGTTTAATATCATTTTTCCCCCTCAATATTTTGTTTTTGTTAATTTTTTTTGCTCAGACAAAAATGTGCAAAGTTGAAGTCATACGCTTCACCACTCGTAAACGTCATTATTATTATCACAATCATCAGTTTTGTCATCATTGTCATTGTGTTCGCCATTGGTCTTCACAGTTAATCGGCGTCATCATCATAAATTAATCATGATCGATATCATATCATTCATCATCATCATCTTCACCATCATCATCATTATCAATATCCATCATTGTCACCATCACTACCTCCACCACCATCTTCACCATCATCATTTTCATCATCAACACCACCACCACCACCATCATTGTCATTATCATCATCATCCCATTTTCTTCATCATCATCATCATTTTCTTCATCATCATCAGCAGCAGCAGCAGCAGCAGCAGCAGCAGCAGCATCTACTTAGACATAATTACTTCAGCCAACATTACAACAGTATTTCTAAAAGCCACTGATTGTCGAAACTGTACTCTTTAAAAAAAAACTTAGTCTACTTTAGAAATCTAAACCAAGCATTCCTTTCTTTAAATACTCTTGCATTTTTCTTTCTGTGGTGTGTTGTAAAACCTCTTTCCTCCCCCCCTCCTCTAGATGAAGATGTTGTACTTCTAAGGCAGGCGCAGGTTCCATCTTTTGAAGCTATATTGGAAGCACAGGGAAAGGAATTGATAGTAGATGAAACATCAGAAGGTATGCCATGGAAATAAACTCTCCTAACTGAGCAAGCTTCTTCATTTTCAGCTCTGATCACGAACTAACCAACTTGATTCTAAACTACTAACCTTGAATCTTGGCTGTATTCACACATATCTAGCTCAGGGTCGACACCGAGCTGTGACCCAGTTTAACTCATCAAATTCATGTATTAATGCTCTTCACTTTAAAGGCAATGGGAAAGGAGAATTGGTGTGGACTTTAAATGACCAACCTTGGAAAATTGGAAAATTAATACTTGGAATCAAATTGATGTGAATCAGCCAGTGTATTCTCCTACTAACTGCTCTTGAACTCTTGTCTAACTCTTTTTAACCAAAGCGCATCTTTCTCTAATCTTTGCTCCTTAAAATACTACTATTTTTAAATATAGTTCAGCTATTGAAAAATGCATTATCCTCTCTTCTGTAATGAACACAGTTTATAGTCAATGACATTCTTTAAAGTTTTCTAAAAAATAGTTTGATACAAATGGTACTTTTGGTACTGTGGAAATCGGATAGTTAAAATATGAGTTTTTGATTAAAATGGTTGATAACATGGTTACTTAAATTTAGGTGAATTAGACATGGATTTTAGAGATGTAGAGGATAAAAAGAATTCTTGATGCTACTAATAAACTAGGAAAGATTCCTACTTGTGAGGGAATGTCTAAACATAGAATTAGTTTACTTCCCTGCATTCGCATTTTCCTTATTTCTAGCCTGATGCATTTAAGCTCTTCTTGCACTATATAACTGCTCCTTGCTTGACTAACTTCTTTCTTGCTCTTATAAATGAACTTAATTCCCCTGCACAGTCCTGAATTCCTAAGTCATTACTTTGTTATTGAATACCTTTTATAGAGTTAATGAAAATAGGATTGAGGTGGATAAAGGAACTGAACAATTTACGTATTAAATGAATTATTAAAAAACCAATTAGAGTAATATCGAGTTCAGTTCATGTACCTTTTTGCATGCCCTAGACTCAATATTACTTCAATATCAGTGAGGATACATGCACAAACATTAGCAGTTCCTGCTATCATAAATTGTATAAATGATTATTGAAAAGTTTTTTGTGTGTTACAATGCACCATCATGACTAAGAAGAATCTAGAGAGGTTTAAGTCAACTTAAAATTGAGGTGAAGGAAATCTTTTAAAACTTTTTTGTTTTTGTTTTTGGTTGATACCTGTCATTTGAGATTTGTACTACAACATTGATACCAGATAAGTGCTTAGAGTTTGTTTTGATAATTTTAGTCTTCTGAAATGTATCCCTTCCCCTTCTTAAAATAATAAAAAACATTCAAGATATAAAGATGAAAAAACATGTAGAGAATCTAAAGACACATAATGCAACATGACAGCAATAGCAAAGGGACTATAACAGAACAAAAATGACAACAAAAAGCTTTCTCTCTTTCAACTAACATGTCATTAAATCAACTATTTATTATTTAATTATTCCATCGCCATCTGTCTGTCAAACAAAAGCTGTTTTCTACCTCTGCTCTGCTTTGCTTTTCTTTAAACTGCTTCCATCATAATGTTGATTTTATTAAACAATGTTTGTTATATGTTTATTTTGTATCGCGATGTTCATTGTATTTGAAGGAAGATGTTTGTTTGCTGTCCAGTATCCTTATGTATACTCTACCATGTATACAGTATCATGTTTAATGTCGTGTTATTAATACATTTCATATCAGAATCATTTTCAGATTTTTAAATACATTATTTAATAAGCAATCATGATTATTACCATGTGAAACAAGAGACTAATTTTTCTCAATTTTTTCAAGAGTCAAATATCTTGAAGAAACGATAGTCACAATACTGATATATAATTTAAATACAGTTAACATAACATACATGCTTATAGTCAAGAATACATTATTTTTTTGTTTGGTTGATATATTGGTGAAATACATGTAACTTTATGTTTTGATGACATTCATATTAATATATTTAATATCTTATTGTTGAATATATGTCCACTTATCACAAACCTCATTCATCTACTTTTCATCTATCTCTATATCTATTTTCTCAATTGCAATATATCTCTGTCCTATGCCGTTGTTTACTTTGTCAATTCATGTACAACGCTCTTCCTTCTGAATTTGTCTTTTCAATTCATGTATTTTGTTCTGTACTAAATAGCTTTTGACTCATTGTTTTAATGGCTTTTTCATAACACATCCTATTGTTTCTACTGTTTTTTACATTGATAAAGCAAATCTAACTCTTACATACTGCAAACTACTTCATACATATGCTTTCTTTTATTTATTTCTATTTTAACGGTACTATTAGAGATTTAAAATGCAATGAAGCCAAATCATTCCTCAAGTATTCACTTGGGATATGCAGTAAATAGCAAAGAATATACAGGAATGCTAAATATATTATTCATTGCTGATATAGTATCGAAAATAATATCGCTAGTGACATTCGTTTGTCTCGCAATGTATGGTCAACAAGGGATCTAAACATGAAGTGTAGTATATATCAGTTTCATGTTGCTTTTTCCACTCATGTTAAACAATTGCACAACAATTTTTTACCAAACAAAATTTAAAAAGTAGCAAAATTTTGCTTTAACACACCAATAATAAACCTTTGCTTTAAAACTTTCAAAATGTCTTGCTAATATATAACATTATGAAACAAATACATGGGTGATTCAACATTTGTTAATGAAAAACTTTAAAATGTTAAAATAGTTACATTTGTCTTCACCTGATAATGCCACATTGCTTGTATATTGCTATTTCATATTCTTATATCATTCTATATCTACATCTCTCTCATTTTATTTTTTTCTTTCATTCTTATAATGATTAATTATTTTCATCTCTATTTCTTTTTCATCCTTTTGTTTAATTGAATCTTTTTCCTCGGATGTTCTGAAAACATTCCTCTAATCTCTTTTCTTCTTCTTCTGCAAGTTAATTATTATAAGTTCATCTTCCCTCTATCTTTCTCTCTCTTTCTCTGTCTCTCTCTGACTCTCTCTATCTCTGTCTCTCTCTCTGTCTCTCTCTCTCTCTCTCTCTCTGTCTCTCTCTCTCTGTCTCTCTCATTTCACCATATTTCTCCTCCATTTTGAATCATGATATATATCTCCTCATCATCATCCTCCTCCTGATTAACACTTGTTATGTAATTCATAAATAAACAGACTTTGAATGGGACTTCGACATGGGCCATCTTATTTGTGGTAAGAAGCTAGAAGTGTAATCGATAAAGTCAAGATGACTAGCTGATCGAGTCATAATCTATTGACTTGATCCAACCAGTTCCAATGCATGGCATGTGTGTCTTGATTTGGACCTCTGAAGGTGGAATGATCGTGGAATGACGTGACTTGACTTGATGTTTAGTTTGCATGTTTGTACGAATCATTCAACCTCCATTGCACATTACCCTATTTGTACATCAAATCCTTTTTCCAACAAATTGTTAGATGTCATACATTTTTCTATAACAAACATATTAAATTATATAAATGGTATACACTCTGAGTCTAAAATTCCTTCACAGTAACAGGGCCTTGTTGTATAATATTGAAAAAATGTGGAATAGGTAAGAATGAATACATCAATACCCATTTACACAATCTAGGGATTTAAGTTATTGCACAATTTCTGGATGTCAAAGATTTGATTAGTAAGTCAGAGATGCACCATTTAACTGAACTTTTAATGGCCTACTTATTGATGTAGCCTTTTATCAGAGTAAGTGATAAGTTAATACTAATTTACTAGTTCCATCAAAAGGGTTGGGTTGGAAGATGTGTTACAAGTTTTTTTTTTAAACAGAAAATCAACGTACAATATTCTCCTACCAGACTCCTATTTGCCTCCCATGTACCCACATACCCCAGTGACCCAGTCCAATCATTTATGTTTATTTTAATTTTGATATATTCATGTATTCATCAGTTGATATCTTGTTACATGTAGCATGTCACACACTATTGGTATGTGTTTTATATTGAATTTTCAGAATATTTATGGACATAAATCGCAGCTCAATGCTTTACTTTTGTTCATTTTAAAGTCATATACAGGGCTGTTCAGCAAGGATATTCTTTCAACTTTGCTTCATTTGTCTTGTTGCTTTTTTTTTCATCCCTCAAAAAAGAAAAATCATTGGGGCTGTCTTGGAATTATTTGATTAATTAATACTACTTAGCCAGTAGGTAGAGATCAAATTATTATTGAATATGACAACTTTGTAATTATATATTTAGACCACAGAAGAAATGACACTTAAAGAGAATTTGAAAACACATAGATATGGAGTAGAAAATAACCCATCTACCAGTATGTTGTTTGTGAAATTAACAAATAGGTAACAGAAGAGACAGTATTTCTTGTTGATAGTGTGTGAAGATAACCTGTTATATTTACAGTTAGTATTGAGAAACCTCCCCTGATGTCAAGTAGTTTTGCAGTGTTATTATAACACAGGAGGTGGATATCTAGTTTCATTGGTTTAATAGGAAAGTTCACAAGTATTTTGTTAATATAATGGGTTTTAAAGTAGCCCCACGAAGAATCAAAAGTGTTTTGAATTGATGCAAAACTCATATCATTGCGAAAGGAAAGCCTTGCCGATCAAATACAACAACTCTTCTCTTCAAAATATGTTTGGGGCCCGCAATAATCAACTCTCAAAAATGTTAGTTTTGAGATCCAGGTTTTCTGCCTTCAGCGGTCCTTTGTAGAGCGTCAATATTTGTGACGTCACATACGGGACACGGCTGGCTAGCTGCATACTGCTACACGGCACTGAGCTGTTTGTCCAGTGTGTGACGTCACTATTCAGAGCTCGCTATGCTTGTGTGTTTGGCTTACGTTCAGGGGCGTTTGGGGGTCTAAGAAGAGTCTTGAAAAATTGGATTTTACGCCTTTCCATGATATCTATATGATTTCTCAGCAAATTATTCGTGTTTTTCAAGAGAAAATCTTTCCATCCATATGTAATTTGTTCTAATTATGAGTTGTTAGTGAATTTTCTTTGTGTAGCTCCTTTAAAGGAAAATATGTTCAGAGGTAGTATGCAGGGCACACGGGTACATTGTTGATTTTGATTAAAGTCAATCTTTTTTAAATTATCTAATATCTGTAGAGAGCATGAAGGATGCTGACTCTGTGTAAAAGGATAAAAATTAAACCCTTTTATTTCTCAGCAGACCATATATTGTCTTAGAGTATTATGTAGAAAGAGAGTTTAACTACCTTCTCTAAATCACATTTAGCAATGTAGTTTCAAAAATGGAAAAGGATTCACATAATATCATGTAAAACTGTTACTTAACTTATAGTTGGAAACTTTTCATAAGGTTTCATGAAATGCCGGGAAAAGAATTCAATATTTTGAGATCCCCCCCCCCCCCCATCTGCCCTGTTAACTTGGACTGTTTCTATTTTTGCTATTCCAATTTTCACTTGCTTGTAACTTCTTTCTTCAGATGTTATCACTACTCTCATGAATTCAGCCAGGTACAGGTTCCTTTATTAAAGCCATATGTGGAATGGTGTAGTGTATATTGCCTGTCTCATCCATTGAACTCATTACCATGGTTACGTACCCTCCTGATGATCTAAGGTCTGTTCTCTTCTGACCTCTCTCTCTCATCAGCTCCCCTCCAGTCAGCTCCACCCTCGTCTCGTGTTCAGGAACACGACGATGACGATGATCAATCAGATAATGAATCAGACAGTGATCTCTCAGGGACGGAGGGAACGTATCATATCTCAGGGTTACCAGATGACGATGAAGAAGAGGAAGAAGAAAAGGAGGAGGAGGAGACGGAAGGACTAGGTAGTGAAATGGCCTATGAGGTTAGTTTGCGTAGAAGACACAGACCTTGTTTAATTTATAAAATAAGAGGTAATGATAAAAGCACCATTAAGTGGACAAAAATAGCTGTTGATCAATTCAGTAAAGAAGGTTTTTCAGTCAACAAGGAAGATGTGAATTGGTGGTCAAGTGGTTCAGTTTCTGGTCTCCTATTACTGAGACCTGTTTTCTAATCCTTGATCTCATCTTTGTGAACCCTTTACCTCCTTAGTTTACTAACAGCACATGTAATTGAAGGCCTTGGTCAACATAGGTCACACAGGTTTAATTAGTCTATGTGGCACAATACATAATATTAATTAAATTTAAAAGTCTAGAGAGATTCTGTTTCTGGCAAGCAAAGAGATAAACGATATTCCTCTTTAAAGACATAATATTTGATCAAGACTCAAAGATCTGAATAAACTCTAACCCATTGACACACGTCTTGTCATTTATAGTATGACAAAGTAAAAGTAGAATTGTAGTTATGAGAAACAATGTTTGTTAGCAGATTCTGAATGAAAGATGTAAGTCATTTTTTCAGAAGGTTGTTAGAGTTTGATTTGATGTTTTCTATCTTTCTTCTAACATCCAGGTGTTTAATGCCTTGATGCCCGACTCATCGCGTCTCGATACGAGCGTAGAGAGGTCAAAGATCTCCTTGGTAACCAGCGCTGATAGCCAATTGGCCAGGAGAAGTAGACCTTCACTCTCACATCTACGAGACAGGGCTCAATCCAGTTCAGAGGTGGGTGCTAAACATGATAAGGTGTTAGTGTTAATTGTAATAATGATGGTTATAGAGAAGGCATTATCAAGTGAGGAGTTGGGTGTTGATATGAAATGGTGCTAGTGTTAATTGCAATAATGGTGGTTATAGAGACAAGGCATTAGCAAGTGCAGAGTTGGGTGTTGATATGATATAGTGCTTGTGTTAATTGCAATAATGGTGGTTATAGAGACAAGGCATTATCAAGTGCAGAGTTGGGTGTTGATATGATATAGTGTTAGTGTTAATTTTAATAATGATGGTTTTAGAGACAAGGCATTATCAGCTACAGAGTTGGGTATTGCTATGATGTAGTGCTAGTGTTAATTGTAATAAGGCCTAAACAAAAGAGATGTTGTATTGCCCTTTAAGTGCCAAAACATGGGTCCGTCGGTCAGAAATCTTTCCTTTTTTTTTAACTTTTTTTTTTTTAAAACTCACTCTTTTGGCTGAAATTTTTCAGTTTTTAATGCTTTAATACATTTTTTTTCTATAAAACGGTAAATAAAAAAAAGTTTTGTAAAAAGCCGACCATAGATTTCAAGATTTTGGGGTCGGTCACAAAGGGCAATACAACATCTTTTTTAAAAAGGCCTAATAGTAGTTCTAGAGACAAGGCAATATCAGCTGCAGATTTGGGTGTTGATATGATATAGTGCTAGTGTTAATTGCAATAATGATGGGTTATAGAGAAAGGGTGCATTCCAGTAAAGAAGTGGGTAGTAACTTGATGTGTAAAACAAATATTCTATATGCTATCTTGAAAAGTTTTTATCTTTTTATCCAATCAGCTAATGGATGAACTCGTACCTACAAAAGAAAGCCCACCAATCATAGCAAAGAAACCTCAGCCAATGGAACGTACGCAGATGGTACGTGTCCTTCCCACAATGCCCCCTGGTACTACCAAACCCAGCGAGGTATTACGTAATCAACCGGCCTCTCCTAAGCTCGGCAGGTTCAGAGACGAAGGTCAGAGTTCACCTCCGAGGTCACCGAAGATGGGACGCCCTCAAGTGTCAGAAAAGTGAGTCAATTCTGTCCGCGTAGCACATCAAATATCTCTAACTTTTTCCCATGTTATTCATGAATATTTTTGTAAGGATTTCAGTGATTCAATTCATTTGTTCTTCATTCTAGATTCAAGATTCTTTCTATAAGTCTGTTATCATTGTCACGTGGTTCATATACTAATATTGTGGTTATTTCATAGCACTATTTTATAATCTCATTTCTATGTTTGTCTTACATTCCTTTATAGCTGTCTCTTTGCATTACCAATAATTTCAAACCATTTATTTCTAATATTTGTAATTATATTCCCAAAGGTATTTTGCCTTGATGCTCATATTTTTTATAATTGCTATTCAAAAATGATCTAAAGATAAACTTTTAAAGCTTTATGGCATAATGATTTCCCATTAATTTCTTCACATTGCCAATGCCACTCACAATGTATATCCATGTATGTATTCTTTGGCTCATTCATTTCTCTACCCTGTATGTAAAACACTTTTCTTTCAATAAACATATCGATGCTCTGGTAATATGAATTAACACCTAGCTCCTGTAATCTCTGTTCATGTCGAAAGCTCTTGTTTGTTAAATGCTCTTTCTTTGTATCTGTGTATTTTTTCGATCCTGTTATGTAACAATTTGTACAGAATCTACTACAACCCGTGGATAAGAAGGTAAAAGAAAATCAGCAAAATGGATGTGCGCACTTTGTGTCTTGTGAAAGCTGAATAAAAAGATTGTAGAAATAAGCATTACCTCAAACAAAGATAATATCAAAATACCTTGCTCTAATTATGGAAATGATGTGACAGAAATGGGTCAGATATCATTCAGATAAATTAAAAATGTTATCGGCAGTAATAATCCAGACATATCTAGACAATTTTTGGTGGTGGTTATTTTACCTGACTGCTAAGAAAGCATAAATGCTTGTAAGTAAGCAACCAAACGGTTAACGGCTTTAGGTCCTCTGGTAATGAGTATTAAAGCAACCAAAGGGCACTAGCGCATCAGCTTGGTTTTGAACCCGGGTCACCAGAATACAAGACCACTGCTATACCGACTGAGCTATCGCGCCTCCTATCACGCTGAATAGACATAGAAAGCAAGTTAAAAGAAAAATAATAAAAGGTTGTGTTTATACATCCATTTCCATCTATATGTTAAAGACAATGATAATTTCTTCCTCCTTAAAGCTTTTCATTATTTTTTTAACTTTGTTTTTAAAAATGGATTTGTGCTGAATTCATATAGAGAATTACTTTAAACTGCAAGAACTTGAATAAACTTTTATTTAAATATAAATAGGTGCATTGTCTTATTGCTTAGTACTTTTAAAGGGTCAGGAAATCATTTCTTTATTTTGAACCTCCTCTTATCAACAACTATAATTCAAATATTGGAGCAAGGTGTTTCTGATAGAGCAGCAACACTGATTAACCCAAGAACAACTGATTCTAAATCATGGAAAATATGCAGTTCAGTGCAGAGTGACCAAATATAAACTTATATGTATATATGATGTCAGTATTATAGGAATGCATGTTCTCTGTCTTGTAGTGTGTACCTAGATGTATCTAGTACAGTGAATGTTATGTGTTGTGTATGGTGCTGTATATGGTGTATACAGTGTATAGTGTTAGTAATATTAAAATTAGGATATCACACCTAGGGTTGAATTAAAAAACAGTAGTAAGATGAATATTGCTAAGTAAGGATAATTATAAAATATGACAAATAGTAGAAATTAATAGTCTAAGAGGGTGTAGTATGATAAAGTCAAGAACATAAATAAAGATTGATCCAGGATGCTAGAAACAAATGAGTTAGAAAAATAAGAAGAAATAATAATAATGCTAATAATAAATTGTTTCTTTCATAGCGCTATATCCAATTTAGAACTGATCAAAGCGCTTTACAACACAAATAAATCAATGAATTAAAACTTAACAAAAATATGATAGAAAATGTAAATATTAAATTTTAAAAAGGTAGAGTAGCTCTTATGATGATTATAATAAAAACAGGAGTTGTAGTAGTAGTAGTAGTAGTGGTATTAGTAGTAGTAGAAGTATTAGTAGTAGTACTAGTAATAGAAGTAGTAGTAGTCATAGTAGTTGTCATAGTACATGTAATTGCTGTTGTAGTAGATTTGTTTATTAAAAGGGGGTAGTAGGATTTACTAAATAAAATCTAACTTTAAGCACAAGTATTCAATTAGATGTCATTCCTAATACTGGACATGTAACTCTTATTAGCGTGCAAAGTAAATATTCTTTCACTTGAAAGTTTAGTTGGAAGGCACAACTCATAATGTAGATATTTGAACTTTTCAGAACTAGAACTCTAGAATGTATGATGGTCCATGTACATGTATTACTGTGTGTCTTCTCTATAATATAATGTCTTTGTGTATTGTGCGAGTTTGAATGTTGTGTTTAAGTTTGATATGTAAACATGCCCCTAACTAGGATTTATGATATATATGTATATATATATATATATATACACGATAACAATTTAAGAAGTCATGTAAATGGTGGGTAAGTTTTATAATGCCAAAAATTAGACAAATCAGATAGACAAGGCATTTTTTGTGCAATTGTCTCTTTTTACCCAGGGAAGATTGTGATTGCACAAGTGAAATCTGGAATAATTTTAAAGCGCCTTGGTTGCCACAGCGCGGCTGATGTTCAGGCACTTTCCAAGAATCTAATCGTTATTACAATCATATGTGGTAGACTATAGATAAATTTGCAGTCTTTTTATATGTGTTTATATTACAGCTAGGAGTCACTTGTGTGTTACTCATGTCAGTATTGTATACTAATGATTTATTGTATTTTGTAAGGGGAATTAACACAGATTTTATCATCACTTGATCCCTTTATCCCAGATGTCATGTGTATGTTATAAGATTAGCCACAATATATAACATATACCTCTTCACTTTCATTATATATTAATCAAAACAATAAACTTTGCATCCCCTATTTATCTCCACTCTGAATTTAGCCGACACTATTTCCCGTAAGTTTGTTGACCTTTTCAGTCAGTGTATCCTGCTGCCACTATTCCACATTGCTTTGCCAATTTGCGTATTTATTCCCTAAAGATACTAGATCATTTAAGATATTATTCATGCATGACTGCTGTGAATAAAAGTGTCTCCTACAAAGAGAGCTGTATCATCAGCTGTTTATAAAGTAAAGACATGTACCTTTATATGGTTGCAAAGCTATAATCCTGTGTTCTTTTATTTCCCCTTTTTGCTCTTCGTCATATTTTTATGCATATATAAAAAATCAAAGTCTTTATATATACTTCATGTTAAGTATTTGTAGTAATTTTTAAGTGTTATGTAAAATTATATTTAGACTCATGTCTGTTTCACTCATACAAGATAGAGATTATGGTTTTTGCTTTCTTCTTGGAGATGCTTTGCTCTGATTAGTGTTATTTTGTTCAAAAGGAACAAAAACAAATGATGTAAAACTGCATTATGAGAAAAAATAGGCATTATTACAAACCTATCAAGTAGTTATTTCAGGTGAATGCAATTTATAAGCTCATAATGATTTTGTAACTTAATATACTTGTTAGCATATATTACAAAGGATTTAGTTGTAAATAGTTATCTCGCTTCTAGCATAGTTTACTAGGCTTGACGACAATGTTGAAAAAATCAACATTTCATACTTTGCTGTTTTAAATGCTGTTATATCTCCTGTTAAGACTTTGTAGATGTTATATACATGTTGAGCAGTTAATTGCTTGTATTTATGCTTCATGCTAGAGTGTATCCCTTCCAGTTGTAGCAGTACTCATTATTTATTCTAAAGAAATAGACTTTGGTTTGTGTTCAAACATATTTATTCCTTCTATCATTTTGTGTATAGTCATATTCATTTACTAATTAACCTATTTGAGAAATTGTGTATGAAGCTGAACATTTATCATTTAATGTAAAGCATTGCTATTTGTTTTTGTTTGATCAATTCTGAACTCTGCATCCCTCCTAAAATTAGTTCTTTGCTCCAGATGTTGTTTTGTTTGTCCCACAGGTATATGCCATGTTCCTTTTACAAGCTCAATGTTCCCTCATTTATGTAACCATGGCGATATATATCATGTATATGAAAGAATATGTTCTAATTTAATATTTTCCCCTTTTCTTTGACTGTGTACAGAGAACCAGATAACAGTACAGACCACATAGCCTCAGGTTACCAGAGTCCACCATCTCCTGTCCCTGTACCCGTCACTACAGCAACATCATCATCATCAGGCCTTCCACCAGCTATGCCTATCTTGAGGTAAGTCAATGCTCTCATCATCATCAGGTGGCCGGAGTTTGAGGGTCTCTCATCCTGTCAATCAAAGATGATTCCTCACACTTGGAACCATACTCTGTAATTGTCTGGTGAGAGCCAGAAGGATGTTAACTCTTTGTAAGAGTATATGGGTGGAAGACCTTCTGACTCTTACAAGACAATTATTATATCCACTCAACAGATGGGTCTTAGTTATAGATTATTCATGACTTAGTAATTTAAGGATTGATACCTAAAACAGTGGTGTTGTGGTCTAGTGGATAAGTCACAGATCACAAGGCATAATGTGATTTAATTCCTTGCTTTAGCACTATTAATCAATCAATCTACATGTACATTGATCCACACTTGACCCAGGTAAAGTAAATGGAGACCGGTAGGAATTGATTCCTTAAAGTTTCAATACCTTCATTTGGGCGGCTAGGCTGAGCAGGGGTAATAATCCAAAGCTCTTTGGGAGCCCATAGAGACATTGATAGATACCTGATACGAGTTTTCGAGTTTCAAGTTTTTATTGTTCCACATTTTACACAAAATATAGACATACCGGTACATATAAAATAAAAAATTATACAATACAATTGTAGTATACATGAGCACGTCTCAAAGTTATACAAGAAGTTAATATTATGAAGTCAAGATCTCTAGCACACTGTCTTCTTTTCAATGCTTGCTATTAAGCTCACTGCTCTTAACCACTGAATCAGTGTGTCTCCTTAGATCTGTAGTTGGATGATAAGTTGATTCATTATTCCTTGTTTGATTGATTCAGGTTACAGCAACCAAACACAAGTGCCCATATAGAATCGTCCCCTTCATCGTCTTCACCAGAAGGAGTAGGGGTAAGCCTGGTCTCATCTCGCCCCCACCACCGGCATAAACATGAAGAGAGGGCTGTAGATGTACCCTTTGATCAGCAGCTGAGTCCTGAGTTATCTAGTCAGGGTAGTCGTAGCTCTGAGGATCCTCCTATGTACGCTCCTCAAGGTATGTATCAAGGCATTTCAGCTACTCTTAAAGGTAATACAAAGTTTTGGAAAATTTTGAAAAATGGGTGGATAGTGAATCTTTACAATTTTGTTATATTTGGATGCCCCTGTGGATGTATTGTAATCACTAAAAAAATTAGCCCCTAAAACTCTTCTGTTTTCGAGAAAAATTGAATATAAAAATTTACCGGTGCTCCCGGTAAATTTTGATAAATTTCAAATAGCGCCTATGGCCGTACAATGGTAGCTGCGACCATGAAAATCTCAGAATATGTAGTTATGATACATAATTTCCAAACGGGAATAGCTAATCGGTCGATTTTAGTCAAGAAACATTGTTTCATAGCTAAATTGATATCTTGACCTTGAGAGGGAGCTATACAACATAAAGAGTTTATTAATTATAATTTCACAACTTTAGACTCGATTTCAACCGCGACAACGATCATTGAATATTGTAGGAACGCATATGCTTCCAAAATTGTTAATTTGAACCAAATTCATGACCCCATACCAAAACTTTGTAATACCTTTAACTCTCTGCATCCAGGAGTGGATACGTGGAAGCTCTTAAAGATTGCTTTGTGCTCTGATCTGGTTGAAAGCAAATTTTCTTAAAATCCATGTTTCCTCTCCTTTTTGTGTGCAGTGTGCTCTGTCTTACAAAACCTTGCTACTTTAAATTTTGTATCTGTACTGCTTGTGATCTGCCAATGTTGCTACTTTCATTATGCAGGTTCTTTTTTATGTTTCCTCAGCCTGTATTTTAGTAGTTTCCATGTGAAATCTCTCTTTCTTTTAATTAATTTCCAGTAAATGTTTTATCAACCAACCCATCTGCCATGAACAGTCTATCCTTTTTCTATTTTCTTAAATCACATATTATACACCCTCTCTCTCTCTCTCTCTCTCTCTCTCTGCCTATCTCTCACTTTCTCTCTCCCTATATCCTTTCCTTTTTTCTTTTTTTTTTGTAACTGAATTCTCTCTCGTGTTATCTTCTTTTTATGATAAGAAACTTAATTTAACTCTACAACATCCATTTCCTCCTTCTAATTGTCATAATTTCTCATTACCGGTATTACTTTCTCTTTTCAAATGTATCTCTAATATATTACTTTTTCAACTCCATTCCACTGTATTTTCTGTCTCTCTTGACCTATTTGTAACTAGATATCATCATCAAATACAAATCATTTGACCACCTGATACTATCCAACTGTACAAATATATTGGAATAAGATCCACAGGCATATGAAATCTCCCATTGACAAAAGAAACCTTAACTGCTCATGCTGATCCAGAAGCCTAGATTTTGTGCAAATATTAAAGCTTTAAATGATTTCAACAATTTGCTTTGTGTTTTCACATTGCTGCCAACCTTTCCTGCTCCTAAAGTGCATGATTATTGCCAGTGCGGTATTTATGTCTGTTTCATGTACAACGAACTTTAAAAGAAAATTAGTTTTAGTGAAAAGTTTTAGTGAAAGAAAAAAGGTTGATAATGTTTTGATTAGTCTGCATGTTTCTTAAAGTTGCATATCTCCAGTGCCATTTATATTTAGTATTATTTAACACAATTAGTGAGTATGATATTAATGAAATTTACCTATTCATCTCAGATAGTGAACAAAGAAATTTTTCTTTCACTTTAAACTCATTATTCAGGAAGACTAGCTGATAGAAGAGGAAGAACTGGCACATTTATTCACTATCAATAAATGGTGAAGATATGTGTAAAAGATACCGATATAAATGGCACTGTAGAAGACTATAAATTACTCTTTCTGCCTTTCCGCCTTTCCGTTATTAACCTATCTGTCATTGTGTATTTGGTCATGTCTGTCTGTCTATCTGTCTATCTGTCTTTCCGCTAACATCTCTGTAAAAACCCCAAAGGTGGTGTTGTTGGTGTTGCGTCTCGCTCTGCTCCTAAACTTTCCTCGTCATCTTCACTCTCCTCATCGTGGTCATCCTCCTCTTCATCTCTGTCATCATTTTCATCTGATGATGAGAGGGAGCAAGGTATGAATGAAGCTCTCTCATTAACAGCAAACATACAACCATCTTATGATAATCATATGAAATTGTCTCATGCGACCATTTATTATTCCTTTCATCCAAAAATGAGAAATCTCTTGATTGAACCATTAGGTAAGGGTTCTTTCTTGCATTACCAATATTAGTCACTGGTGATTTCAAGAGCTTTGTCCTCTTATGATGAAATAAATGGATAGCATACTTTCATCTTGCTAGGCAAATTTCATGGAATCTCCGTTTAGAGGGATTTTATAATTATTCAAATGGTGCCCTATAGTCTACATGAGGGATTCATTTAATGCATATACCTGTAAGAGGTGTTTGCTTTACCTCTCAAATGGTCAAATTGGGACAGTTTTGGGTTCATTCTATAAAAGCAGCATTAGCTGGCACACTTGTGTTGGGATTAGGTATATTCTTTGATAATACAAGGATTGTCCTAATGCAGTTCCATCCAACCCTACTATTAAAGCTTCTTAAGGTATGAAGTGTTAAACTGCAGCACTTTAAAAAAAAAAATGTGTAAATAAATGACAGGGTACATCTTTAGATTAAAAAAAAAAAACACTGCCATTTACTGTGTCATACCTGAGCAAGGCTTTACAGCAATGTTTGCGTTTGCTGTAATCCATGTCACCTTGTCATGTCATCTTGTGCGTTGGCTTTGTCTGTATCATGGGAATTATCAAGCTTGCATGTCATCTTCAATATGTCATCTCTTCCTCATCTTGCCTGTACCATCCTCTTTGTTATTAACATGATCACATTAAATTGCTGCTATGCTTGCTGTATGCTTATGATGTGGCAAGCTCATCATCATCATGTCGCTTATCTCTCCATGTTCATCTATGACTCGTCTTGTTGATACATTTTAGAAATTGGTAAAATGGCAAAGTTAATCATTCATAGATCTTAATGAAACTAGTCTGGGTTGGAATGATATTACTAGATATTATTTAATGCACCATACATGATTTCTTGTGTTTGGAGCCAGAAGGGTGTTAACTCTGTGTTAAATTAATTGAGTTAAAGCCCTTCTCTGGCTCCAAACAGATGATCCAATCATAGTTCTTATGTTTGTTCAAAAGGTAAATGTAATGTTAATATTTTAATCTGCACAATATATTGAGAATAATTTTAGTGAAATTATTTTTCAATAGAACTGGAATTTATGAAATTTTATAAGAATAGCATTAGGATAATAATCTGCACATTGAAAATGTTGATATTCAATTGTTTTCAGCATGTTGAGTATAAGATGAATGAATGTATTACATTGTGTGTGTTATCTTAGATGAGAAGAGACAGATGTTCTCAGCATATTCCCAAGATAACCTTGGTGGTATGCCTGGTGAGTTTGGAGGAAAGAAGAAGAAGAAAGGCAAATACAGCATCTCAGCACCACCACAGGTTAGTAGCATCACATCCACACATAGAACATTGATGGCAAGTGTCACTATAAGGCCTAAAAAAAAGAAATGTTGTATTGCCCTTTAGGGCCGGTCGGTCAGAAATCTTCTTTCTTTTTTAAAACATTTTTTTGTAAACTCCCTCTTTGGGCTGATATTTCTCAGTTTTTAATGCTATACGGTAATACAATTTTTAATTAAAAAAAAAATATATCTATTGAAAGGCCAAGACTATGCTTGAATTATATCTGTGAAGTGTTGCCTCGTGGAAGATACATTGAAACCAATTGTTAATTTAAAAGATAAGAATTTGATAATAATGTCTGATTGAGACTTCACTGTCTTCTATCGTTAACTGAAATCAATCCCATAATCCTTCAGGATGAACCTACCCAGAAGCCTCATCATATAGACGAGCGTCCGGTGTGGGACTGGAATACAACCCATGTATCACAGTGGCTGATGGCTAACAATCTAGCTCAGTACATCAATGATTTCTCAGCTAACTCTATCAATGGACAAATGCTGCTACAGCTAGACGGGGCAAGGTTAAAGGTTAGTAGTCATAGGTCAAAGGTCAATAAGATTCATTGAGAGTCAGAAGGGCATCAACTCTTGGTGGAATGGTTTAATTGAATAAATGCTCTTGTGACTCTCAGCAGATTATATGCATCATGTATCCTGTGACTTGGTATATAATACACTCATTTTTTTTGTGGCTCTACAAAAGGGGAATTTTGTAAAGGTTTAACAGTTTATGAAGATTGAATTAAAAAAAAACATGAATGCTATATATGAAGGTAGTGAGATATATTCTCTGCTTCACTTAATGTTCACCCTTATAAGTGAACAAAAACAAATGTAAAAAAAAACATAATGTAACACTCCCTCTAAAAAATTGTGTATACATTGAGATAAATTGTTTGAAAATTGAGATAATGAAGATATAACGAGCTTCATGTTATTCTTAACATAAAGAATATAAAGAATATTATTACTGGTAGTTTCAAAAAGTCAAATAAATTGTACGGACCTATTTGGTTATCAGGGTAGAAATTATTACTACAATTCATTTTGACCCATGCCTCTACTGATTTCTTCTTGTTCTTTCTTTCATTTCTCTTATGATGATCAGACGATCGGTGTGACGAACACAAACGATAAGAACACATTCAAGAAGAAAGTCAAGGAGCTGAAGGCTTGCGTGGAGAAGGAGAAGAAGGCACAGCAAAAGGAACAAAAAGCAAGAGAAAAACTACAAAAGAAAGCAGCCAAGAAAATGTTTGCAACAAGCCCATAGATGACAGTGTATATCAAATTTATTCTTATAGTGCACATCCCAAAGTATTTATTGCAGATTATAGTCAACATTTCTATCTCTTATACTAGGATGCATAAGAAAAGCTCTTTGGCTTCTCCCATTTTTATAGAACATCATGAACTTAATGTTATAGGACTTTAAGGTTTACAAAAAATCACCTACCTGTAGTAATTACTCCTGAACATTGCTTCTTAGACATTGTATTCAGATTTATATATGTACGAGTGTGTGTCCACCCAACATATCTTTTGGTAACTTTAAATGTTATGTCTCATGTTAGGCCTCATGTAGATCATGGGATCTTATATGATAGCTTTGCAGGGAGGATGAAGAGGTTGGATGGGAACCACAAACATGCCGCCAAGAACTCATTTTTTGTCATAAATCTGTTCAGAAACTATGTTCCTGAACAGTTCCTTAGATAGAATGTTATTCCACAGGTGCCAAACAATTTGAGTTTTAGCAATACATGCATGCAGCAGGCACCCAAAGTCTTTGCTATGATTATTTCTTCACATAGTACTCCATGCTTTAGAATTCTCATAAATCTTTATCGGTTCAAGAGACTGTTTTGCTCTGAAGTAGAATGTGATCTAATGATCTCCATCTTCTAGAACAAAAAGGTAAGTAGCATAAGGGTGTATGTCACCTGTCAAAGTATCATGAATTTCCATTTGGAAATATTTTATGACAAAAACAAATAAATGAGCTGAAATATTGATATTTATAGGAGTTTGAAATGATGCTCTTATAAAAATAGTCCCCTTAATTTCCAAAATCAGAATGTTTTTGTAATGAAGAAATTAATATATCCTTATGCTTCTTATCTTTGTGTGATGTCTGCCAACCTGTTTCTATGGTGATGGAATGAGGGGTCTCCTACGAAAATAAAATGTCACTTTTCTTCCAGATTTTGTATAGCATTTAAAAAGAGAATTTATAAATGTGTATTTAAGCAGATTGGTACTCTGGCCCATGTTTTTATATGCCGAAATGTATTTAGAAGAAGAAAAAAAAATCATAAAGGAAAATATACCTCGAATAATCTTGTAAATTAAATTGGTCATTGTATTGCTCATGAGAAAAAATAGATGAAAACTATATTTTGTATAAAGCAACCATTGTCTATGCTGTCACCAGCAAATGTGATATTAATGATATTAAAAGTCACAATGATACAATATTACTCTGTAGACTTGACTTTCATAGACTTTATTATCAAGCTGTAAACGTAATTCAAATAATGCACCTTTATCAAGCAATCATCTTAAATGGGTATAATAGTGGTGTACTTTTAGAGCTATTCTGCATCTGTTTTTCCTCCATTTCCCTCCTAACCTGAAGGGATATGTTCTATTTCCTGTAGCCTATTTAGACCTAGTGCCAATGATGGGAAAGATTATTTCAGTACTTAAAAACTTTATTTACAGGTAATAAATAATCATGCATTTACTCAAAATCATTTTGTAATTTTTTTAATTCTCAAGAAATGTAACAAAAACCATATGCTTTGTAAGATGAGTTTGTAACTTTTTATCCATTATCTGACTGCTTATGTGAGAAAGAATATAACTTAATGTTTATGAATATGGCTGTATGAATTTTATCTTTGTATTTTCATTTTGCTCATTTTACTTGAATGTGTTATTAATTTTATTTACTTTTAATTGTTATGAGATTCAATGTATGTATATTTCTGTTGATCAAATATTAAACAAGAATAACAGATGGGAAACAAATGTATTTAAAATTTGGAATCAGATATTATTGACATTCCCATAATAAATTCATATTCCTAGTATTATGTATGCAGATGAAACCATCATTCAAGTAATTCCAAGAATACTTGTAAGTAAGTGATTTTCTTTATCAATTAAATGTAGCATTGAATGTTAGGGGCATGAGATGCCAATGGAATTAAATGTGTCTGTGTTTATACTTATGTCATCTATTCATGTCTTTCACATGTTCGGATAGAGATCTTGCATTTTGAAGAGAATACTTCTAGAAGCTTATGCAACCTTGTTATATCACATTATGTCATCACAATAATGGTTTCATGTCTAAATACAATTCATCTTTTTTCTATTATGTATAATTCATAGGACTAATTTTATATCATCATGAGTAGATGAAAATTTATTAAGAATTGTTATTCTCCATCTTCTACTTTTTCTTTCATCTTTCATTCTTTGAAACCTTCATCTTCCTTTCCCACTCTTTTCGACCAATCATATAATTTACCAAGTGTCATTTAGGAGACTAATATCAAGAACAGTCTATGCATACAACCCAAACATTAATCAGTTTGAAACTGGTAAACATATGACAATCAATGTTTTTTATAAACTTGATAGCGGAATTGTTGATGCATTTTTTTTAAATGTGTTATTTGCTTGTCAGGCATTCCTAGTTATGTTTCTGTCTACTTTCATACAATTTGCCAAATATTCAATGTGATACAAAAGACAGTAATAAACGTAAGTGGGCAAGTGAGAGATAGAGAGAGAGTGTGAAAGAGATAGATATTTTTAATTCACTATTTCACATTAAATTCAATCCTTGATACACTCTTGATGTTATGGGGAAGATTGTCATGTCAATGTCACACTTAGTCTGACCTTAACTCAATGTTCATCTATTGATATATAAAACTGTGGGTTTAGTCTAGATAATTGTACATTTGTATGAAATGGTAACAATCAACAAAAGAGGCCTTGGTTTTTTACACACATTTATAAGGCTTTTACTTGCGCATGCGAATGTTTTCTAGTAAGAATTAATCAAATTAAATTTGAATCCACTGCTTATTGCTTCGTGATTAATTTTATACTCATTGGGGCATTTCTGATCAAAATCAGTGTCAATGTCACAAACATTTGCTAAGTGTTAGTTACGCACATGACCTACTTAAGTTGCCTGCATCATTACAACTTGAATGGGCGATGAGAATCAAACCTAGAGCTTTATGTGTAGTAAAGGCTGACAGGCATAGCCTACTCCTTACACAGTTCAGAACAGCACAAAGTTACATACATTCATTTGTATGCGTAGTCTTTGCTTCTAGCAGTGACACTCTGAATCATGAACACAACAGATAACCATTGCTTTGGGGTTTTTTTTAGTTCCCAGAGATAAAAAAGTACGAGGATACCCTTTATAGCTTGTAGCCCTGTCCGTTTTTATCTGTATTGGTGACTGTTAAATGTTTACCGCACTTTTCTTATGCTATTGCTGTTTTCTTTAGTTTGTTTTTCTCACATTGTATTAGTCTGTGTGTGTGTAATCTGCTGCATAGTGCAAAACAAAAAAAATATATATGTTCTTCTAATTTGATGTAATCTTGTTTTTATTTGTTAAATTGTAGATATGGAATGTTGGTGTTATTAACAATAATGCCTTTTGTATTATCAAAGAAGAATCAAGAGATATATCATGCATTTGTGTATATATAATGGTTAGTAGATGATAATGTAATATATAAAGAAACAAAAACACTTTGAAATAAATGGTGTCAGAATGGGAATACAATCAAGTTTTTAAGACTGATTTGTTTGTGTTTTTCCAAATGAAAATATTTGTTCTCTTATACTCCTTTTCTCTTTTCTCTTTGCTCTGTGCTCTGAACAAAATGATAAAGAAGCAAGAAAATGCCATAAAGAAGATTGTTTTATTATGAATAAACATGCAACAACGATTGACAGAGAACCGAGGTACAAAATATCAGCCTCTAATAGCCTTACAGAAAGTCACATTAAAATTACATATTGGGAACAATGGAATTAATTATAAGGAAAATATTCACATAAAACCTTGTTATTGCCAACAGTCAATTAATATTTCAAACTTTCTGATATACAAAAGCACTAAAATATAATTTATACACCCAGACTTTAGCAACCACACAGTCGAACGAATACTGCATTATTCATAATAATAATAATAATACATGAGATTCATATAGCGCCATTATCCATTTTAATTAAATGCTCAAGGCGCTTATTCAATCATATTTACTCATGCTGAACGACTTTGAAAATGATAATTCTAAGTATCAATTAATTTTTTTTTTTTTTTGTGAGGGGGGTCGTTTTGTTGTTATGTTTTCATTTAAGGGTTATATTGATTATAATTCTTTTCATCTCAAGAATCATCGTAGGTGTTAGAACAGTGGTGACCACAGTCTTTATGTCCGAATGGTCTACACTTAAATTATCTATACAAATCTAGACCAGAATCATTACAAAGCCCTTCCAAACATTCCAATGAACATTGATCCTGCACTATTAAAAAAAATCACATACTGAATTCATTGTTTTATAAGATACATTGATTGATGTAATGCATAAATGAATAACATATATACAGGACAACAAGGCTAAATATAAATAAATATAACATGTGCACACCTGAAGCATGTGTCAAATATCATATTATGTTCAGCATTTGAGTTGTAGAGAAATAGGAATTACTGTTGACATTTAATTAAAAATATGAATTTGCAACAAACATAAACATTTTGACAAAGGCACTTTCAAAATATGTAATTCGAATTTCCATTTGTATGAAAAGAACAAAAAATTACAAGATGAACTGCATCAAATGTTGATGAGGAAATTTGATCAGAGAATTTCTAACAGGTACTTTGCTAAGGAATTAGTTCATCATTTTGCCCTTGTCCCAAATCACCATGCAACAAACTTTTGAAGTTCTAAAGTTATATGACAATCGCTTGAATTGTATTAAATCAAACAATGTTATCTACAAGGTTCATTAAAGCTAATCTTGAGCTCTGGTATGGGAATCGTATTTTGATTGAAAATTGCTACAATTTATTCTGAATTGTTTATCCTGCAGTAGATTGGTTGTTTAAACCAGTAAAATAAAAACAAATACACTAAAACTTAATGAGCATCATCTTCGATAAAAACCACAACTCCCATTTGCACATAGTGACCTGTGTTTAATGGTGTCGGGTCTACTCGCCCGGATTTCCTTATCTTTCTATGCTCATTACTCAGCCACTTTAGATTTTCTACCTAAATTTGTTGCACAAGTCATTTGTTTATAATCTTCCCACATTCAGAGTAAGTTTTGTTGGAATCTGTGAAAAATTATTTTCTATATTTACTAGAACTCAAGTTTATCTATAAACTCTATTTATGGTATATACAGCTGGCATACCGAGCAATATTACAGTCATTCACTTTAAAACATTTTGAGTCCCTACATAAAACCAATAAACACACATGCTGACAAATCAGTTTCGTCCATATAAAGTTATAAACATAATATATCTAATATTTTCTAGAGTGGAAGAACTCTAATTATAATCATCAGTAGTTTGTCAACCGTGCAAAGTCCTTCTAAGAATCTCTAGTAACGATGTGTTTAGGAAAGACTTGGCAGGGTTTGTCATCAAGTCCAAATTAAGTACAACTGTGATCAAGGTACTAGGAAATAAATGATACCACAACATTTTAAAATCTATAGTAAAACAACAATAAAAACAAATTAATACCCTAAATTAAAATCCAGTAGAGTAAAACCATTTTGACAGAATCCAGAACATTGTGAATGATTACCAAGAACAATCGCTCTCTAAAATATAGAACATAGTGAAAGAAATTCTTTCTTTCTATCACTTCCATGCCCATAGTGGTCTTAATGTGATATCATTTCAACAATCAAGAACATTTCTCCTCTCTTTCAAGTACAAGATATATGTGCACATCGTTTTTAATTCAATAAATATCAATCAATGCAAGCCCATTGCATATACTTCACTTACCACATGAGCTATAAAGCACCTCGCTGGATTATCAACCTTAAAGATTCTGAAACAGAATGAAAGACTTCCTTGCATGTAATTATTACTTTCAGCTATATCAATACCATTACTACGTTTTGTGCACTTTACAGTGTGAATCATGTAGGTCTTATCACTAATGTATACATCACAATATCTGCCAGTCAGTCAGACAAGGAGATACTTGATGCTTGCAAATAATATATATATTTTCTCTCTTCACAAACGGTATACTACAAAAAATATATTGAACATCTTGCTCACTTGCAGGCACAGCTTATTATGTATTTATAAATACATTATGTAAATATCATCTAGAATACAATCGCAAACATTCCAAATACATCAGTTTTAAGTAGATACAGTACCGGTATACCAATGGATGATAATAAATAACAGTTCCTGGGTTTCTAATAGATGTATAAAAAGAAATATATTCTATCTCTCTCAGCCATTGGTGAAAGCATCATAGTTGTGGAAAGGCTTTATCTTGAGAAGATGTGACATTAAAGCTCATCCTTTATCTGACCAGTACTCTAAAAAATGAAAAGAAAATGAAAAAAGAAAATATTAGTGTTTAATGAGAAATCGAAAGGGAAATTAAAAGTGATTTCAGCTCTTACATATAGAAAGATTTTTATCAAATTTCATAATTTGATATTCAAAAGAATGGCGTGTATAATGTCTAACATGTCATCAATTCCATTAAAAATATCCATGATCCGTTTTTCATCACAATGAGTATGCATTCAAACTATTAACCAAATCATTATTATCTCTAGAGCACGATAGCATGTCAGGTTACTTTCCACACACTATTTCAACTTGGTTCTGTTATAACATCATAAAACAAGAATGGTCAGTAGAAGTGAGTAACCTATACACTTAGCAAACTAGTGAGTCTATATGATAACCTAGATTACTTATTTCATAACTTCATAATGCTGGGGTAATACCCTCAGGAAAAACAGTATTAATACTGATGAGACTACGCTGGTTAAACAAGAAATATTATTATTGTACTTACTTCTAAATTTTTAGTAAATTTCTGCTTGAGGTATGGAATAAGATACTGTGGTTCCTTCTGATAAACTTGTTCACCGAACCAATTCTGTGGATGGAAAATAAAACCAAAGAGTAGACATTAGAAAACAAAACCAAAATGATATCATGAAATATGAAATTGAGCATTTTAGAGTTTTTGAAGCAAACCTTAACCATTTCATTGCAACAATATTCTTCCACATGCAAGTATATGCTACTAGATAAATCTCAAGTGATGATTTCTTTCATTTATAACTTTACCTATCACAAGAATGATGGTCTGAGCTGTTCTTATTCTTATTTTGAAATATTTCCACTCCAAATATGAAAAGAAAAATAATCAACATCACACCAAAGTCTTGCATATGATCTATTATTAAAACTAAAAGAATGCTATCAAAGTCTTGATACTTACTTGTGAATATCCTTTAGTTTCTGTTCCTTTGTATATTCTGAGTGAGGGATAGCTTTGTATAGATGCTTGCCCACAGGTAGATTGGTAGGACTGACAGTTAATCTTACCAACCCGCACGTAACCTTTCAAAGCCTGTAATAATAATAATAATATTTAGCTTTTATATAGCGCTTAATACAATGTCTCTAAGCGCTTTACAAATATACTATTACCCCGGTCAATGGATTCACTGCTTGCCCGCACACACTGTGTGCACAATCTCCACTCCCTGGGGAGCATTCCAGCCAGGCATTACTCAACAACTGTTTGACCAACACTGACGGTCAAGATCAGGATTGAACATAATGACATTACGAAGAAACCCTGCTTACTTTTGCTTTATCATCAACCATCATTTCTTCTTTATCTTCTGATTGAGTTTGTGGGGGAGAATGAAAATTTCCTTTTTATTGTTTGATGGATATCAGGAAAAAAATAACTCTTAATATTCACATCAACAATAAAAGAAATGAGAAACATGTTTCTGCAATACTACATGTATCATAGAGAGGGAATTAACATCACATTTGATTTCACATGAAGGTTTGTACAACATGCATGCCATTTAGAGAGTCATATTCTTCAATTACAGTATGCAGATATTGGTACCAAAAACAACAAAAAATCACTATCTGTACTATAAAACCAAAGACTTTTGCAACAGATCTATATTTCATGAATTGTACATAACAGCCCTTTTCACACATAGAAACTATTGCAAATCACACAAATTTGTTTAATGTCAGTTTTGATCAAGTATTTTTCTGCATGAACTTCCAAAAATCTAAACCACTTGCAAAAACATGCCACCGGTTCATAAATGCGAAAGCTCTAGTGTTACAGAGTACATTCACACCTAGAAAGTCATGAAGGATTGCAGTCCATTAAAATTTAAATGTGAGTATACCTGTACAAGAAGCATTGTTCCTACCTTTGCCACTTCTTCAAGTGAAGGCATGTATGCCATACAGGGCCCACACCAAGGAGCATAGAAGTCTACCACCCATGGATCAGTGCTCCGGAGTACTAGGTCTCGGAAGTTACCCTGGGTGATGATCTCAACGGAGGTAGGGAGAAAGTTCTGTACCCATCCCATCAGAGCCATCACATCACGGTTCCAGCCTTGGTATGCACTGGGGAGAACAGGGGAAGTTATTTTTAGATTATTTTGTCATGAAATTTTAAGTAAAAACCAGTTCTGGTCATGCGATTGCATTGTGAAAGAAACATTGTGGAATCGATCAGAAAAGGTTGATCATCTAGCATATAAGTATTGGTGTACTGCAAGGTTCTGGAATCATCAAAATGATAAGAAATTTGGCCCAGTCTTGGTAAAGTTACAAGCACTGTACACAGAAAGATGTATATGGAACCACGCGATATCTAGCCAGTCCGGATAGATATTATAATTTACCGAATATATCAATTAGTAGGTGGTTTCCCGGCAAAATTTATATCATCACGTATTAGGCAAAACTTATTCTTTCACATGATTGGTAATAAGAGCTTCCATTTCATTTTTTGAGAGAAGGGCATTTTCAAAACTCGTCTATACCTTTAAACCTGCCATTCTCTGGTCACAAAGTTTGACTAGATGAAGCATACATAATGACTATGTCTATGAACACCCACCCTGAAAGCCAAACTGGTCTAAATGGTACCATTATCACAATAATTCTACCATCAATCTTAACAATCAAGCTTCACAAATTAATGAGTGAAAAAAATATTAATTGATTATTGCTTAAACTTATTTATGAAAATCAAATAAATTTTACGAGAAAGACTTTCTTGAGTTATTTGGCAATTCAAGAAATTTAATTTGGGAGTATTCATATATGTAAAATCCAAAATATTACAGATTGTACATTTGTTTCTGTATTTCAACAGCTTAGTTCAACATTTTCTAACTCAAAGAAGAAGAATGCTTCCATACACAACATTTATTGATCATTCTGATCTTTGACATGGTCTGTGATTAATACCTGAATCCACCTGCGCCTGTACGCCCCATAGGATAAGCTCTGATCGTAGGGTAGCTATTAACACCAAGCTGCACACACAGTGACGAGTGCTCTACACAGTCTACTGAACCTACATGAGCTGTACCATTCAGTTTCTGAGATGGGGATATAAACAAAGCTCAAATTATTTGAATATTGCATTCACACAAATAGCAATCCAGATAACCTTTGTTATACTGACATGAGATAATCACAATACATGTACATCACAACGTCCTTCCATTTTATGAAAGGATGCACATATATCACCCATACGTGTATATAGACTGTTTGTTTATCATGAGAATAGTTTAGAACTTCAAATTAATATTGTCATAAAAATTTCTCAATGCAAATCATACAATAACCAAAAAAGTAATCTATACTGTGAACAAATAAACAATGAAGTAAATGATAATATCTTCATTTTTTATTGGATTGCATAAAACAACTTGCAAATGCATATTTCATAGTAATAAAAATCAAACAGAAATCAGATATCAGAACTAGAGTTCCCTGATAAGGCAAAATTTAATACCATTTGAGTCCTTGCAAATATTATTTTGGATAAGGCGATGTCAAAGATGAAATTAGAAGCTGTAACAGAACTCACTTTGGCAAACTTTCTCCATTCTGGCATAAGAGCTTGACACGGTCCACACCAAGGTGCATAGAAGTCAACCAACCAGAGATCACCCTTGGCTCGGTTCTTAACCAAGCTATCAAACAGGTCTTGAGAGAGGGTTATCACTTTGGGGTTGAGTGTGTCCTGAGATGAATAAGAGGGAAGGTTCAAATGAGATACATGAAGAAGAGTTGCATGCAATCAGTTTGAGAAGGCAACCTGAGCAGCTTTTCACAAAACCATCGTAAGTACAAGTTCACTGATATTGCATTGAAGTGCGTGTATTACATTTAACACATGATTCAATGGGATTTTGGTGGACTTGTACTTGGACGGATTTGTGAAAGAATGCCCAGGAAGACGGGATAAAATGAGTCCGCTTCATCTCATCACACCTAAATGTTCTGCTATGGAAGGACATGTTATCCCATCCCATGATATCATGTTCTCTACCATGACATAAAATTCTAAAAGTAAAGACAACAATCAAAAGTGTTTATTATTGGCAATCTGTACTCACAGTTGACATTTTGAACAAAAGTGTTGGGAAGTAAGTCTGAATATGGCAAATACTATTTGTACAAGTACAAGTTTCTAATACAAGTGTTCCCTTGGATATCATATTAAATATAGTTAACAACTGAATTATTCACATCACTTGTAAATATGATATTTTTGTGTTTTTTGTAACTCATGGGTAAAAGGTGGACTGATTGAATCAGGAACTTTGCTGAACACTTTTAAAAGTAAGCTTTAATATGTCACATTCTCGAGACAAATCAATTTTTCACATACTTTAAAAAATGACAAAACTTGGTAATATAAGGGTATGAATAATGTAGTTGTTAAATGTAGATCTTAAGCATTAAAATGCGATATACAATGTACCTCAATAAATTCTTGAATAGCATGTGAATTTGAGAATCCCACGCTAACATGAGGTTTAGAATCATTGAAGAAGACTGTCGTAGGATAAGACCTGATGTTCTGCTGACTGCATAAAGCCTGATGAGTGGTGCAGTCTACCGTTCCAAAGTTGACGTAAGGCACACGAGACGCTGCTTTACGAACCTCAGGGAGTAACTGTTTACATGGAGGGCAATGCTACAACAAAATAAAAAAAGAAAAACTGGTGTGTACATTAACTGAATATGAATTATGATTAGTAGGTGAAAGATTTAAAGCTGTACAAATTTCTTCCAAAGTACAAACTCACAAAGAACTGTTTATGGATAGGAATATACAAATTATGAAGGTATTTTGCATGTCTTTCCATCCTGCCTAGGAGATATCTTCAGTGCAGGAAGCATGTCCCAGAATGATAACAGTGAAAGGCATATTTTGCCTTGAAACCAAGAGACCAGGGGTGTGTTTCACAAAGATCCTAAGTCGAACTTAACTCTAAGTTGAACTTAAAAATTATGGAGGGCCATTTGTAGCCTTAAAATAAAATGTATTCAAAAGCGAAAAATCAAGTATTTTAGACTTATTTTTTTAAATTCCACATCAAGAACATGAAATTTCCTTAATAATAGAAAATATGGATGATTTGAATCAACATTTTATGCCTTTTAAAACAGCTTTTACAAAATATTTTCAAAGATGCTAACAGCTTTCCACTATTGTTAAGTCCAACTTAGAGATAAGTTCAACTTAGAATCTTTGTGAAACACCCCCTCTGGACTTACCGGTGAGAAGAAGTCCACAAACCAAAGCTCTCCACTGTTAATGACTGGGTCAGGGAAGTCCTTAGGACCAAGAACTCGTAGACGAGAAGTTAGACCATGTCTGGCAAAGGCTGCTATATCCTGCGCAAACAAACGTCCTGCAAGAAAATACATCAAGTTGAACGTCTTTAGAATGAGATAAAAGCTCATTCCTAAGTGGTATGCAAGTACATAGGTCTAGTGGAGAAGTGGAAATTGAACAAAATCCAAGTTTCTTCCTGAAAACAGCACCGATGTCCTTAGGCAAGGAAATAGTTAACATGTGCCACCATAATTTACCCAGGTCTAGTTAATGATAGCCTTGTAGGAACAAATTCTTAATGCTGTGAGCATCTCCTCATGGAATCTCCACTAAAGCTGAAGCTAGGGTAATGACATCAGGTGCACAATACTGTCCAGAAAACATGCTTAACAAAATCTATTTTTAAAATCATTTTTTCAATTTTATAACCAAGTCAATACCTAATAGAAATGTTATGAAGAAGTCATAGTAGTGCTATTAGCAGTCATTCAACACAATAAATGATTAATATCAGTATCATGTGAGGGTGGCTAGCTTACCATGGTGAAACTCATGGCCTCCTCCTTTCCTGAAAAGCGCCACCTTTGGCAGATGTGTGCCAAGGTAGAGATCGTCACAGAGAGCTTGGTCTGTACTGCAATTGAACTTCCTCACCTGGCAAGATCAGAGAGAGAAGGAAGGCATAAAAAGGCTTAAAAAGGCTTAAAAAAGTTGGAAGGGACGAGAAGAGATCGTTTGCCTATTCCTCTAATATTGGGGAAATTACCCTACATGTTTACAAATATGAAAATATACAATTCAATCCATTTTTATTCCATTCGTCATATAAAAACATACATAATTATTACATTGATATTTACAGATAAGTAAAGAACATACAAATAACATTTACGAAAGATTACCATAAAATACAAATATATATACGAATGAGAAACCGGCAAGAAAGAACAATGATGTGGTGCTGGTCCCTTGCGACATAATAAAGAATTTTAACCTATAACACTTAACACCTTACACCTTACACCTAACGCTTAAAACCTGATACACATCTAATAACATGCAATTCACAAAAAACGTAATTGTTTGTATCTCTTTTTAAATGTGTTCAGAGTTGGGCAAAGATAACAAGATGTAATGCTCTTTCATTGATAAAGTATTTTGTGAAAATTGTCAGATAGCAGTTATTTCAAGTTGTTGATAGTAGGTAACAGAAGCACTCATGTACTCCAGCTCAGCATTACTATTATTAGAACAACAAATTGCTGAATAAATATAATGAAGAAATACAAACAAAAGTATGCATACATGGGTCTAGGAATAAAAAAATTAATAGCGATTTCGATTTATCACTTCAAGAGTAAAGATATCAATTTAACAAATATTGTTACTAAACCTGAAACTGGTATACTTCTTCTACATGAAAGTATTAGTGAAGAAAAGTAAAAAAAGACTCTTCGAAAAGATCGGCACGCAATAGTTAGACATGAAAGCATAAAGTGTATACGTTTTCTTTACCATGAGCTAGCCCCCCCCCCCCCCCCTGATAACTTAGAAAGTAATGTCATCACTATAAGAAGATCTTACCTTCATATCTGTTAGGAGATGAGGGAGTTTCTTGAGTTCAAGGTCATCATCTCCAGCCTTCTTCATGAAGTAGGTCACCACTGGAGGGGCTTCACCACCGACCTCAAGGGCTTGCCTTGCTTCCTGTGAGAGAGTGTATATTTTAAAGTATAACTGTTTTAGCTGCTGAATGATATACTTGCTACAAGCTGACAAAGAGTAGTATCTCAATGGAATAATCATCAACAATTAAATTTAAGATTTGATAAAAAATGTGAATAAATAAATATATGGGTAAGATAGCAAAGAATGTACATGTACATGTATCCAACGATCTGCAGACACTTTGTACCCAAATGATGTGTGTTCTTTAAAAAAAAAAACATTATCATGCATATGAAATGATTGGCTTCCTTTCCAATGAAAGGTCACAAAAACATAATCCTTCTACTCTTAATTTGTCTCATTCAACTCTTAATTTGTCTCATTCAACTGTCATACAGTACATGCTCAAGTAAGAGCCCACAGTTAGTTAAAACCTTATTTTAATGTTACATATTTTAATTAAAAAGAGCCAAATACAAACCTGTAATTCAGCACTTGTGAATGAAGAGAGATCTGGTAGTTGTTTGAGAATCTCATCTGCCATCTGCTTAGGTTGCTCAAGCTCCAGTTCCTATCAGAATCAAACAAAACGATAGGATGGAGAAAAAAAGGCAAAAGAAGGGAACATTTCTAGAATGTACAGTAGTATATACAGAAAAAACTCACTTAAATGGATCTAAATGTCAACCCAAGATGTATCTTTGGAATATGTATTACAGGATCTTAAAGGTAATACAAAGTTTTGGTATGGGATCATGAATTTGGTTTTAATGAACATATTGAAAGCATATGCGATCGTACAATATTCAGTGATCATTGGCGTGATTGAAATCGAGTGTAAAGTGATGAAATAGTAATAATAAACTGTTTATGTTGTATAGCTCCCTCTCAAGGTCAATATATTAATTTAGCTATAAAACAATGTTTCTTGACCCAAATCGACCGATTGGCTATTACCGTTTGGAAATTATATATCACAACTACATATTCTGAGATTTTCATGGTCGCAGCTACCATTGTATGGCCGTAGGCGCTATTTGAAATTCATCAAAATATACCGGGAGCACCAGTAAATTTCTATATTCAATTTATCTCAAAATCAGAAGTGTTTTAGGGGCTAAATTTTCTAGAGCTTATAATACATCCACAGGGGCATCCAAATATATCAAAATTGAAAATAATCACTATCCAGCCAATTTTCAAGATTTCCCAAAACTTTGTATTACCTTTAACCTACTAGTTTTTCAAGACAAGATTTACTTAATAATATTTAACAACAACTTCATCTCAATGCCTAAGGATATGAAATAGAAAAAAAATAATGATACATTTAAAAGAATTAAGCACAAAAGAGGTAACATAATTATTCAATTTCTCACCAAAATCTTATTGGACTAGAATACACACAAAACAACCAATGATGATGATACACATCCCAGAGAAAGAGATTCTTGATCCTACCTTTCCTCCCTTGGTGACTTCTTTAGCCTTGTTATAGAAGCGTATTGTAGACTCTTCAATCTTGAGCTTGGTACAGAGCTGGGATGATGCTGAGCAGTCTACTGACCCAACACTCACTACCTTATTCTGTGCATAAAACACAAAACACAAAGGAGAGGCTGAAAACACATGGACATCGAAACAATGCAGCAATACAAATTGAACCAAAAAGGAGCATAATTTTAATGTTGTTTGTACATGAACAAGAGAGCGTCCATATAATAATCATTTATCAATTGGAGACCACATGTATGGATCAGAAAAATGTAAGCAGTAATGAAATTCCATTTCACTTGTCTACTACACTATGAAACGATTTTTGTTTCAAACTAATCTTTTTATTCAAAAGAGTTACAATATTCATAATTCAACACTTACCAAGATGGCTGCTAATTTGAGTTGATCATCTCTATCTAAACAACCCACACTGGCCATATCATGCGTATCTTCATCTTCAGTTCCTGAGGAGTAAAACAAACATTAAAGAAATGTATGATGTTATATTCCTACAAATATTTAGACAAATTATAACCCCATTAGGTTGGCATTTTCTGCTGTAGTACATTTATATTCCATTCCAAAGTAAAATAGTTGAAGTGTGCCTTTCAGAGAAATCCTATCAAAATTATACTTTGATAGCAGAAATGCGCATGCTGTAAAATTAATGAAAATCAATGACAGCTCAATTTATTAATTTAAATGATTCACAAAATTGATTGAATACACATATGATAATTTAAAGAGCATTCTCTTGCTCAAAAGCTTCAAGAGAAAGGTTCTAATGCAACTAAAGCTCACACTGTACATGTTATGTCTCTGAGAACAGATTAAGGCATCCAAGCAACGATGAAGCTGTAAGAATATTGATTTGAAAACCACACATGTATGAACAAGGCTTACCATACATGTATGAAGAGAGCTTACCTACAGGAGAGCCACAGTATGAGATCAACCAGGGATGATTTTTAGCTTCATCAGCTAACAGAACCTTCTTAAAGTTACCTGTATCAACAAAGTAATACATCAATAAACAATATCATAAATCTGCAACAATTGTCTTCTCAAAATTACATGAAACAAAAAAATATATTTTCCATATCATATGCATTCTGCCCTGTTGCAAAATCAATATTCATATAGTAACACCACACTTTTATCTGCAATGTATTGCTTTGTACAATATTTTTTAATTTTTTAATATCCTCTTATGTTCTGAAATATTCAGGAAGATGTTATGTTTGCTGATATCTTTCCTAAAAATCTGACTGTACAATAATGATTGTACATAATAACTTTGGTCATCATATACTTATGTCAAAGCAAGTGCATGGGTGTAAATTATTGACCATTGTCAAACAGTCTATGTAAATACTTCTTTTCTCAAATTTCTTTTGACAGATGTTTGAATTCTCACATCCTAGCATTATGAGGTACATATTACTACACCAGTCAACTAGCATACCATAAACTAATCAACTGCATGGGAGAAGCCAGATTTGAATTTAAAATATTTATGGTTATATGTCGAAGAGAGCAAACAGTTTTGATAACTCAAAAGGAAAGGGGGTACCGTATCTATGACAACAGTCACAATAGCATGGAAATATCTTCCAAATATGTTCCTCTTTTGGATTGGATATGTGATAAATTCTGAGACTGAAAAGTATTTTAACATAAACTAGATTGATTGGACTGGTCACTCACCTATCCACAGTGGATGGATGGTCACATCAACAAGATTAAGAGCAAACTTGACTAATGGTTCTAGTGACCTCGTCCCGGTGTACTCCTCATGCTAAACATAGAGAAAACATGAAGCAATGGTCAAGATTTTCAAGATTTCAAATTTATTCATGTTTCCAACAAAACATTACAAATCAATTATAAGCATTTAAAACAAATTTAAGAAATACATGTTGGAAACAGAGGGGTCCACTAAAAAGCAATGCTTGTACAAGTGTGAACACCTCAAATGAAGCTTAGGAATAATGAGTAATTAAATTAACTAATCTATAACTACAAAAAAAACTACAAAATAGGGGGGAAAAAGGGGGGAATGCCAACAGAGACGAGAAAGGCACAAGACAATACTATACACGACAAAGATAGAAGAACACGGTCATAATACAAAGAGTAGACAATGACAAAAAGAAGTGAGAGATCAAGGGTACAGAAAATAATACTAAAAGATGAGCTGCATGTGGGGTTGAGAAGAAGATAAGGAAAGAGAAATGCGCGTTAGAAAGGAAATAATCATGAGAAGGAACAATATAATATATCAAATTACATCTTGGGTCAGTGAGCTGAGAATGATCTTGTATTAAGTAAAAGCAACAACGGCATATAATTCAATGAGGTTTCTATTACGATGGCCAGTTCGACCACATTAACCAATTGGATATTTGGTGTTCGTGATAATATTTTAAAACAGGTAAAGAGAAAACTTCACCAAACTTGGCCCACAATCCTTGTGAACAGGTCCTTTTTTCTTTTCTATATGCCACAAAAAGGTAAGAGCTTCTTTCCTACTCCACAGCCAAACATAATATCAATGGTCTACATGCAATTATATCATCTCACTTAGTGAATTTCACAAACACTGCACTCTTCTTTAAAATTTCTGTGATATTACAGGCCTTTATACACATTGAAAAATAGCATTTAATGACCCATTGTAAGATTATTTACCTAGTTCATGATATTGTCTGAAAATAGAATCCAATATGCTAATATCAGGTTCATTAGCAAGTCATCAAATGTGTTATTACACTTTGAGCCAGTACATACATTTATTATACTATCTGTAGCATCTAGGCCTATATTCTTGACAGTATTTCGGCCTATAATATATTCACTCTTGAGAGCATCAAAGAATAGTCATTGGTGGCATTTCAGAATTTATTTTAATTATCTATTGAGTACTGTTAGTCACATAAAAATAAGCGCAGGACATTACTTGACAACTGTAATCCTTACCTTTGGGTAGACAAACAGCGTAGGGAATCTCTTCACATTCTGAGCTGTACATAGAGGGCGATCATCCCAACAGTTCACTGCTCCTACGCGGATCACTCCCTCTACCTCCTTCGCAAACTCTCTCCACTACAACAGATATAGAAACAAAAGAGAGGGAGAAAGCGATGGGATAGTAACACAGTCAACCTACATATTGTATGTTAAAGTTGCTCATGCATGGGTATATAGAGGGCAGCACACGTACGTACACACAGGAGAGTAATATCCGCTGGCTCAGTGTTATGTAGTGATCGCCAAGTTGCCTACTTTATGAACGACTATATACCCACGCATGAAAATCTTTAACTATAACATAAATAGAGTTATCAAATAATGAACATTATAACACAGGCTACATATAAAAGCATTTGAAGAATATGAGAAAGAAAGAGAGATGGGGAAAGTTAATAAGGCATCTTGAAGTACCACTGCCTTCTGCTTTGTTCTTTAAAAAAAATATATATATAATACCAAAACGTTTTGAAATTATATCATTCCTCGGTCAAGAGACAGTTAATACTCTATCATAGAGTCTTTTTGTAAAATCATTCATGCATCAACTTGACTTGGTGCTTTAATGCACACACTCATTCAATTTGTATTTGCTCTCCTTTGACATGTATATTCAGCATACAGATAGACTCCGATCCTGCACAAGTGATTTGATCTCTTAGTGTTATCACGCACTAAAACATAAACATGATTTGTTTTGAGAGAATGTCCAAATGAAAAATGTAAACATGACTTGTTTTGAGAGAATGCTAAAATGAGGGATGGTCTGTACATTGATTGTAGACATAATGTGAAAGCATTGCAAAGTCTATACAAAATAAATGAAAGTGACTATGATAAAACAAAACAGTTCTAAATCAGAATTCAAAGCTATTAATAAAAGAAAGATGGTTTAAGAATTTACTAAAATTTGTATTAATAGCCAAAATCTATATGTATATAGTACATAAATTTTAAGTTGACAATGAATTCATTTTTTCACTTTGATTCCTACAAAATCAACTTATTATTCTTGAAATGGTCTACAAGTATTGTCTGCCTTGAGGGGCAGAGTTAAAACTTTTGACCAAGGTGATCTCGAAACTGTACTGTGATCTAGGACAAAATCGAGGGGCATATTGTAGTCTGGAGATGACAGAGGAGCTACAGAATAAAGGTCAATAGAAATATAATTAGTTTTAAGGGTCTGTATTAGGTAACAGGAGGTTAAGGATGTTATATAAAATTGCCAACTTGAAGAGTTTTGAACTTACAGCTGGAGCTAGATCATGGCAATGATGACATCTTGGGGAGTAGAAATTCACAATCCAGATATCCTCTCCAAACACAGATTGTTCTGAATTAATGTAAACAAAAATATTGATTACTCTCTTTGTTTTCCTTAAGTTCACAAATACTCTATTCAACTTCCTAATTATTCTAAGGCTTTCAAGACATTCTTTGTAAAAGCTTTGTAGAAGGACAAGAAATGATGCGTTATCCATAATACATTTAGGCTCAAGCAGGGGAGGGGTGTGTTTCTTTGGTAAAAAATTAAATGGTGTGGTTTCCCTCCATGCATTAGATTAATCTCACTAACAAAGATGAAGAGATAATTGTCATCGACCCAGCAAAAGGGCGTACGTGGGTGAATTCCAAACACACTTATAGCACTCTCTTGCTAGAAAACTTCTGATGGATAAACATCTGATGTAACTCACCAAAATCTGATTTGCTGAGTGTAACAATCTCAGGGTCCTCATCATATAAACCTGTAGAAAGAAAGAAAATATTTATATCAAAACATAATCAATAATACAGATTTACAAACTTTTAAAGAAATCTTGGGATCCTTATATGACCTGTTCTAATAAGTTTAATAATAACTAAGCATTTGCTGAATAATGAATAACGTTGTCTCTGCTGCCAAAAAATGAATTCACTGTTTTGATATATTTTGTTATGAGTAAAGAGATGAACTTTTTCCATAATCACTATGACTACAGGCACATAAAAGTACATATTTGAGACACAGACATCAAATTGGTTGATCAGTCACTTACCAAATTCTGTCTTGTAGAACTGCCAGCTTTCATATTTATTATATCGCTGATTCTGTTCTTTCAAACCTTCCTCACCAAATCGATCATACTTCTTTCTAAGATCGTCGTCCTTTAGCACTTCATACGCTCGATTGATGCGCACAAATTTGTCATGGGCCTTGGGATCATCCTATTTATAAGAACACAAATTGATGTTCTTTTGTCAGGTTTACAAGAAATAAAATGAACTCATCTTCACAACATAGTTTGGGGGAATCAACAATTTGTAAATATTGATAGTCATCTTTCATTGAAAAGTGTTGACACTTCCAAACATAAAGAGTTACATTGCATTAAAATCAAATACAACATCAGAAAGAAAATGGACTCTAAAAGTGATATTAGCTCTTTCTACTCTTGCACTAAAACATTTAATTTGATTTGCAGTTATACAATCTAAATCAAAATGTACACTACCCAAGTACAGAATTGGGTCCTTTTTGACCAAAAAAAATAATACCTGTTCTAACATTCCATCCCTTATACCAGATCAAAGAGGAACCTATGGTGCAAGACCCGGAAGCTGGGACATACCTCCCCCACACCCCCTTGAAGTTAGACGTGGAAGCTTGGCAGCTGGAGACGGCTTTCTTCCAGACGCTTTGGTATTCAAGGTAAATCAGCAAAGATATCTTATTTGGTACAAAAGATTTGATGTAGACATCTTTGAGATAATTTACCTGATTCTTATCCGGATGCATGGTTAAAGCAAGACGTTTGAAGGCTCGTCTGATATCCTTGGCATCTGCATCCCTCTCTATACCAAGTAACTCATAGAAATCCTCCGACTGTACAATCCCAATCAGTGCTACCAGAGTGAGAGCAATCAAGAAGGTAGACTTTCTGGACATCCATGGTGAGCTTGATGGATCCCCCATGGTTGCTGGTGGTGGTGGTATAACTTACCCCTCTCTAATGATGAAACTCTAAGAAAACAAACAGACAAAATGAGACATATCAACATATCCACATGAATATTGTCTTGATTGGGATTCTTCTAGGCCTAATAGCTACCTTTCTTTCCTGGGCAGCACTTCCCAAACCATCACAAGTACGTCTAGTACAACTTCAAGTTTGCTAACTGTTACCTTATGCTTTCTTATATAGAGCCTCCCAGACTACAAATACTAATAGCCAAAATGTGCAGACTATATGAAATTGTAGCCGCCCGCGTCCACCTTGGCTTTTATGCACTCCAGCAAGTCAATGCTAATGTGTATTGACCTCTAGCGCTGCACTCCACTACGTTCTAATAGGCAGCAATTGCACACATGAATAGTCAACACACAAATAACACACAAATGCACACAATTATGCTGATGTGGCTGCAGTGTAAGCAAGTTTTACAGTTGATGACTCACTATTTTAATTTTGAAATTACTCTTTCTAACAACATCGGTGAGTTTAAAAAATTGTATTTTACTGCCATTTATGTGTGATCAATTGTCACTAAATAACCGATTTTGAGTTGAAATCAGTTGAGTGTTGTACAGTGGTGTTTCAAATGTTGAGAATCAATAGAACAGGTTTTAATACACAGCCAGCTAGCCAGGATAGTAATGCAGCTATTGTGTGTGTGGCTTTTATGTCGGCCCCAGTGACGCAGGCCAGCCACCCAGTCGGCAGCCATCCGTCGTACCGGCGAAGCAGTTGACAGTTGTACTGCGGCTCAGCCTTACTCGGCCTCGGAAGGCTCCGTTGACGCCGGTCGGCCGATGCACTTCTTAACGTTTACCAATATCTTTATAAGTTCACAAATACAATTCTGAATATTTATTTTGTTGAAATGAATGACATTAAACGTATTATGAAAACATGAAGTTGACAAAATTTGCATTTTCTTACCGGGAAACCAACGACCGAGAGGGAATCGCCAATGTAAACGTGTACGTAATTCCAACAGTTATGGTGTCCTAGAGGTAAAGAAAAATTTTGAAAAATCCTCCGAGTTCCAAGACGACTGGTAATGAAATCCACTATAGCAAGCTTGATATTAAAAAAAAAAAGGGGGGGGGGGGGTGTGCGACCAAAACAAGTTTACCAACTGAAATGTATGAGATTTACACATGTATCCACATTTTTGTTTGGGGGATGCTGGTAGTGTCCAACGCCATCCGCCAACTAGAGAGCTGAGGCCTTGAAATCCAAGCAAATCTAAAAGAAATCAGAACTGTCAGCTAGAAGCAGACTACTGCAAATTATAACGAAATGGGACAAAACATAAGGGGTGGTATTCTTATAAGTTAAGCCGGGACTAAGTCCAGACTAAACAAGAATTTTAGTTCACACTTCTATGGAATACTAGGTTTCATCTTCCTCCTTCAATATTCATGACAAAGGTAATCTACCAAAGACTTTGTTGAAATTCAGTTCGTACTCATATTATCTTTTTCTTCCCATTTCATTGCAAAATTAATTTTTTGGACACTTTTCATTGAAGGATTAAAATAATCTGTACAGGGTAAATTAGTTTGCAACAGGCACTCCTTAAAAGTGTGAACTAACTAAGTACGCGCTAACTTAGTACGCGCTACCGGAATACCACTCAAGAGTGTTATGGATTTTTAAAAAATAAAATGAATCACTATACTTGTGTGAATTTCAAATTGGGTGAATCGGTAATGTAACTGTGGTTTAGTGCCGGACAACTTTCTCATTTCTTTCAACACACAAAGTGACTTTAATTTTATTTAGTACCCCAAAGTGTATAACTCGGGCGGGTCTATTCTTTTTTAAGGACCTATGATAATATCTTATTCATCATAAATTCTGAGTAGTGCCCCAAGAAAATGAGAATTAATGAAATTGTTATACACTACAAACGGGAGAGTTTCCGTGACTAAATCACAATCTCCTGGCAAAATCGTCCATCTGAGATTCACGTAGCTATACATGACTGTATATGGATCTCATATTTCAAACATTGATAGTTCTCTTATTATTGGTCTGATTTATATCAAACTTTCCCCCATCACGATTCTCTTAATTGCAGCTGCTATTATAATAATCACACTAGAAACTCATGTTTCTAGTATTTGTAAGTCAGTCAGATATCAACTGAGAAATCTAGGTTTTATTAGGAAATACTTAAGTCGTTCAACCACAGAGAAACTTGTACATGCTCTTATTTCATCACGCTTAGATTTCTGTAATTCTATTCTCTATCTGCTCCCTAACACACAACTTTCTCGACTCCAGAAACTGCAAAATACTGCTGCACGTATTGTCACACTTTCTTCTCGTAGAACCCACATCACCCCCATTCTCAAAACTCTTCACTGGCTCCCGGTATGTGACCGAATTATTTTTAAGTTGTTGTTGCTAGTTTTCCATTCCTTGTATGACTCTGCTCCTTCCTACAATATCAAGTTGATTGTTAAGTATAAGCCTACAAGACATCTTCGTTCATCTCAATCCTCCTTATTAGTTGTCCCTAAGACGCGCAGTTCCTGGGGGGATAGAGCATTTTCTCATTCTGGTCCGTCCCTTTGGAATAAGCTGCCAGTTAGTATTCGTAATTTAACTACCCTTCATGCCTTCAAAGTTGCTCTAAAAACCCATCTCTTTCTAAACAGTGCTATCTAATCATGTCAATGTAGCGTTATAATTTGTGTTTTAGTTTACTTTATTTTAGTTAAGAAGTTATATTTTTGTGATAGTAATACATGTATGTACAGCGCCATGAGCGTCAGAGCCTGGCGGATACCGGCGCTATATAAATATCCATATTATTATTATTATTATTATTAATAAACTAATTACAAGGGTTGAATTACCCTTGTAACCCAAGTTACCCAACCTTTGTAATAAGTTCATTAGTAAGAAAGCAGAAAAATAAGAGAAACAGTGCGTTTTCAGTGCAGGAATCCGATGCAACATCCTACAACACCCAATCCCTCTAAATCACTGTCAATATTTTTGTGTTCTTTATCTAAGGAAAGTATTTTAGAACTACAGAGCCCAAAGAATGTAGAATAGGCATGGAAAGAAAGAAAGGGAGAAGAGAGAGAGAATGAGAGAGAGAGAGAGAGAGAGAGAGAGAGAGAGAGAGAGAGAGATGCTTAAGCATCATACTTTGCAGTTCGGTGTGATAATCTAAATATTCATTTGCGAGTAAGCGAAGGGAGCGAGGGAAACTTTAAGAGGTCATTTTTTGTGAGGTCTCACTGCGAAAAATGACATCTTATAAGGAAAAAACCCCAATCCTGATGTAATTACAATGAGAGGAAAGGGGACCTTATCGAAAGAGATAAGAAAATTATTAGAAAATAAAAGGAGCATGTGTCAAAGTACAAAGGGTAATTATCAGAGTGGAAAATGGCTCTTATGAGAATGGGAAATGGGCAATTGTCGACGGAAAAGGGGCATCCATTTGATTTTGGTAGAGGCATTTATAAGAGATGAAATTGGTATTTATGTAAAGGGGATAGGTCCTTTATTAGAAAGGAATAGGGGCATGTATCCTTGTTAAAAAGGAAATTATCAGAGGTGAAAAGGGGCACTTATCGCACCTGAAAATGGCTACTGACCAGACATGAAAAGGGGCACTTATAATAAAGTTAAATGTGCATTTGTTGAAATAAAAGGAAGACCGATCAGATTTTAATAGGGGCATTTATCAGAGGTGAGAGGGGGTTTATATGAAAAGAGGAAGTGGCTCAAAAGAAACGAGACACATGTTAGAATAATCGGGGCACTTATCAGACATGAAAAGGGATAATTAAGAGAAGGGGAAGGGCGCTAATAGAAGGGAAAAGAGCATTTATTAGAAGGAAAAGAGACCGTGTGAAAATAAAAGGGGCAGTTATCAGAGATGAAAAGAGCACTTATCAAGAGGGAAAGGACCACTTGTCAAATTAAAACAAGCATCTCTCAGGTTTGAGTAGGGGCAATTATCGGTGGTGAATGGGACACTTATCTGAAGTGAAAATGAGTAACTTCTCGTACCTGAAAAAGGTAATTTATCAGAGATGTAAAGGGTTCTTATGAGAATGAAAAGGGGAAATTTTCATTCTCTTTTTTGTAATGGGGGAACTTATAAGGAAAAGGGGCACTTATTAGAAAAGAAAAGGGACACATGTGAAAATAAAAGATGCGCTTATCTGAGTTAAAATGGGGTAGTTATTATTAGTAGTTATTAATAGGGGAAAAGGAACTTTTTGCAAAGGAAAAGGGGCACTTGTCAAAGTAAAACGGGCACCTCTCAGATATTAATAGGACAATTATCAAAGGTGAAGGGGGCACTTATCAAAAGTGAAAAAGGGGCACTTCTCGTACCTGAAAAGGGGCACTTAATAGAGATTAAAAAAGACACTTATAAGAATGGAAAATGGACACTTATTGCAAAGAAAAATGGGAACTTGTCAAAGGAAAAGGGAAACGTGTCTAAATGAAAAGAGCACTTATCACAGATCAAAAGGGGAAGGGGCACTTTTCCTATGTAAACAGGGGCACTTTGGAGTTACTTGAAGTAAAAATGGGGGACAGCTGTGCCCCCTCTGCCATGAGTGTGGTAGCCACAACTAGGAGATATCGAATGGAGAAAATATAATCAGGAGAGAGAGAGAGAGAGAGAGAGAGAGAGAGAGAGAGAGAGAGAGAGAAGGGGATGCCATCTCTATTCGCAGCTTTGTGTATTATTTTGTGATAAGTTATATGCACTCATATGTACGTATAATTATGTGAAGAAAAATTTAAGAGTGACACACGATCGGCAGATCATAGAACATTTTACTGTCTGTTTAATCTTTAACATACTACACTATAAATGGAATTTAAACAGATTTGTACTTATTTTATTTTAGCGGGAGAAGCAAATTTAACAGGTCTGCTATAGGTCGATCTAGCATATGGGCTATCTCAGTAATTCATGGGACGGTTCAAAATAGGATCTTCAGAAACAGGTCTGTACAAGGCTGTCGCTGTAAAAGATTTGGCCTTGTATTTCATATACCTCATTACCTCTTTTATCGTGAGAATTTTCATTGTTTTGATCATGAAACTGATGATTTGGGGTTGGGTGAAAGAAAGATAGGAAAAGCAAACGTGTACTTGGCCGAGATCGAGAGTTCGTCCGTCTGAAAGAGATTCGTAAAGTTGATAATAATATTAATTATTCAATTAACATACTGTGATATCGCTCTCTGTATTGAGTAACTATTGCTAAAATTGAGTGCGATATCACGGCAGCTTGACATAATTATTAGCAGTAGAGGGGGTGGTGATATAAAGGGTTACAGAGCCAACTAGACACGGAGTTCGGCCAACTTCGGTTTCAGCAAATGTAATATCTCTTTGGTTTCAGCAGGCTTTCCATCACGGCATGTTCAGTTGGTCACAACATGACGTACATGTATATTAGTATTTTGTTTGGCCGTATACGCCACCTCAAACATGGTTTACCAACTCTCCTATATGTATCTTAGTCTTTGCAATAGTGTTGGCAATAGCTTGGACTAGTTTTTCTGAGTAACTATCTAGTGGAATAATGTTGATATATATTCCCGTCAACAAAGCCCCACCCCCCCCCCCCCCCCCCCCTCCCTCTACTCCGATTATCTACGTATCCGACAACGTAAATAAAACTTTTTATTCAGCTGTAGTTATTCAAGAACCATATAGCATACATCTGCCTATATTTACCAGACCCGGCCGTTATACACCTGCGACGGTCACAGCTGTACGTTGGAGGCCATGGGAATTATTTTAATAGTATCTCACAACAATTGTGGTCGCAATCCGAAGGACATATACCTGAACGATTTTATTGGGCCATTTGAAAGATTCAAATAATTTTTACTCAATTTTGATTGTGACGTTACAGGGAATGAGGGAGGGAGAGAGAGAGAGAGAGAGAGAGAGAGAGAGAGAGAGAAAGAAAGCGCTTGTCATGCAAGGGAATAAGGAGGTGGCGAATTAGTTGTTCTTTTCTAAAGCACTCTGTCGAGTCGACAAGAGACTTCGACAAAAAGAAGGAAACCTTTTGTATTATCAAACTTTTCACCATTCTTCGCACGATCGACTACACTTCTTTTCAAATCGACCGCTTATTGTCTGGTCTATTTGATTTAGGAATCAACCTTTGTAGGCAAAACATGAAGCAAAAGAGCAAAGTCTACACAAAACAGTGCAGAAACGGCGTCATTTGGTCTACAATCCAGACTCTCAACAAGGAAGTTGTCTCGTATTGTAAAATTGATCAGTAAAAAATCGAATCCAAATTGCTATAAATTTTTACTCTTCAGAAATGCAAGTTATTAAGAAAAATGTTAGAATGACATAAATGTCGAATTAATAATGTATCAAGCTTTAGAAGATGGAATATGGTTCGTGATTCAACACTACATGTTTTAAATCCTAGCCTCACTCAGATTCGCTCGACCCCGCTAACCTTTTTCAAAGCTGCATACATGTTATTGGTAAGGCATTTTATGCATCGGAATGCAATGCTTGATGGGTTTCAGTGTATATCACTGCCGTTGACAAATGACAAATTGACTTAGCCTTCTTGCAGTAGTTTTCAGGGTCAACCTTTCTACATGTACATCAAAACCGCCTACCACATGCGTGCTTTATTTGAATTCCCACCGTGTTTGAGAACCGTTGATATTCAATGAGGAGTCTGGAGAGGAGCTTAACTGTTTAAACTTGACGTTTAGAAATTGAATTGAATTGGTCGCGGGCTCACATCTTCAAATTTACAAGTGTAATATACTGGTGGTCGAGTCGTGTGCTCTGCGGTTTGAGATGAGGTTATAATGAGGACTTGACACCTAGCGGCGAATCAGTTACAGCAGGTAAGATGATTTATAGCTATTATATTCAGACATGTCCTGCGAACAAGATTTATGTTATATATCCTCAATATAAAATATACCAGAATGATCTGCGAGTTTTTTTTTTTAATGCTCATGTAGAATTAATGATATCTTTTTAATATGTTTCCTCGCTACTAAAATGTTCAATACAACTGAATTTTACCAGGGAGATCTCACCTCCCTGGTTTTACATTAATGCTAATCGAAAATTCATACGAAGAATGAGGGTATACCCATCCATATAGTTGCTATAACCCATGTTCTTTTAAATATAAATTTGATAAATTATAATATACTTATTATGTGTAATTGTTCTCGTATTCGCGTTTCAAAGCTGTTGTGTATGGTTGATCTTATTTTGATGGATGATCCATTTTTGAGAATTGCAGTCCTTATTTCATTTACTCTGGGTAGGCCTATATCCATTAAGATGCTTCGTGTCATAATGTACTTGTGTGTATTTGTGTGTACTATGTAGCGTTCACCTTACAGTTTGAAATATGCATTTTTACATCCGTCGGCCTCCACTGGTCAGAGATGACATGTTTTCAATAGTACGTGCGTTGTAAAAAACGGGGATTTCTTTAGAAATATCCCTTCTACCTTTGTATCTTTAGAATTGTATTCTTTTTATTCAACTCCATCTTGTCTTGATATTGATTTATCTTTGTTCTGCTCTCCATGCTCTATTATACTAGTGACCTCATCTTGTCACTTGTGCATCACTCCATCCAGACCATCATTGGCCTGTCCGATATTCTTTATTCTAGTTTGTGTGTTACCTTGTGTCATCCAATTCATTGAGTAAAAATATGAACAGGATTATTGGTCAAACTGACCAATAATATGCGTTAGTTTAATCAAGATACTGGTCAGTCTAATGTCCAACCAAATTGTCCACTTTGAATCTTCAACAATTGTAACTGGACTACCACACATGACGTTAGCGCAAAATCTTAGCATTGAAGGTACAATCAACGAAATAAGACCGGGCTAATCTTCAGTTCAGTTCATTTTATTCAAAACATTATATAATCTGTAACATAAAAAAGAGACTGGTATAGAAGTACATCGATCAACATATTCTAACTTGATTACATCATAAACTGAATGGTTTTAGGACCCCTTTAGAAGCCAAGCTTGTGAGCGGGGCCCTATAGTTAACAAAATACCTACACTAACAATACACAAAATTGCAGTCTGAGCTTAATTAAATGTCAGATCACTTCAGGGTTTTTTCTTGATTCTTCATCTATTTTCTGACGTAGTGCAAGGATTACACCGATGATAATTATGTGTAGTTACCGTTATCTAACACCGATATCATACAATGTTGTGGACAATGCTATGATTGCAATCAGCCAAATACGACTATACAAAGAGGACTGTACTCAATGGAAGAAGAAGATGATGACTACATTACTAATCATCAATCATTTCTGATAATATTTGAAATAACGTTTGTTGAAAATATTACTGTGACTATTATAGTATGTGTAGCGAAGCCAGGGAGGAGAGACCAGGGGTCACCCCCTCCACTGGCCCCCAAAATGGGGCGGGGGTGTTGATTAACAAAAAATAGAGCTCCACCCCCCCCCCCCCCTCCCCCGCTTATTCGACCGGTCGACTGAGTCGCCGCTAAATATTTTCTCACGAATGGGGCCCGCTCCCTCGCCGCCGGCTGGATCTGGAGGCAGGAACGGATCCAGGAGGGGGGGGGGGCAAAAGGGGGCACGTGCCCCCCGGCCTAAAAGTGTTATAATCAGCCCCAAATTCGCCAAAAATGTACTGACAAACAGGGACGTCCCCCCCCCCCCCCCGGCCAAAAAAAAAATAGTGTGCACCGCCCCCCACCGAGCGAATTTGCAGCCGGCGCGATTTTCAAATATTCGGGACCAAAAAAAAAAAATGTGCCTCTTAACCACCCCCCCCCCCCCGCTTATTCAGCGGCTGGCTGATTCATTGCGATTTTTGGGGGGATCAAAAAATATATTTAATATATATATGTCCTCTTACCCCCCTCCCGTGTGCCCCCCCCCCCCCCCTCCCGGGAAGAAATTCCTGGATTCGCCCCTGGGAGGGGCCTCTCTATTTATTTATTTCTAAATATACATGCATGCATATAAGAACAAAATAATTACATAGTCGTGTAACCCTTCAAGCATAATTACGACACGATTGTATCGTATACATACATCCGTTTTCATGTGGAATTCATCACTAAACAATCCTCTTTACAAGGGCCTATAATCATTGTCATCATGATTTTCTGATTTTGTTTGTTTTGTTTTGTTTCTCCTACCACTGATTTCATTCTCATCACAGGCTTGCATGAAAGCAGCAACCAGATGACACCTCCTTCGGAGCGACTTCGCCTCTTCATGGTTTCCGTATAAACCTTTACTGGTGCCTGGAGAAGGGTCTTTCGAAGCAAGATGCCTATTTTATGTCCGGGTGCTGGTTCTCTTTGGAAACTAGGAAAACATTCTAGACATGGTAAATACATGTACCTCATCTGTACAGCTCTTTCTTTTTTCTATGAAAGATGAATACGTGAGTTGTATTTCAGAGTTCAGAAAAATGAATTAATTTGACGATCATAATCTTAATCATAATAGTCACATTAAAGTTTTGTTTTTTACACCGTTTTTTAGAAGAAAAAATGTATTAAAGTATTTTTTTTTTTTAAAGTAAAAAAAGAAAGAAAGAAGATTTCCGGGGGGGGGGGGGGGGGCTTATTATTATCCTGGTCTCGGATTGAATTACCAATCCACACATAATGATTGTGCTTTTAGTTTTACCTCTTTAATCGATGACCAATGAAATTAGATGGTAACATTTAAAATGAATGAGGTAACTAAAAATATTTTAATTTGGATTACCGATAATCGTGATGAAAAAGAAGGATCCAATGTGAACGAAAGGGTGAAAATTAGGCCAGGCTGCATCCACGCTTCCGTAGTAATGCGTCGATCAGTCTTGTAGACCAACATTTCTTCTAGTCAGTAGATGTATTCCTTGATAAAGAGAGTTGTATCTCTCGAAAACGTTTGCATCTATTTCTTTAATAAATTGTTTGCTTTAAGCATGGTGTTCCTCAGATTTATTCACTTAATTATGATATCATTTTAGTGATTTATATAATAAAATGGATGTTGTAAAGTTGCCCGTTCTTCCTGCTAAATCGTGTATGGGTCGATTAGAATTTGGATGAAGATACCTCTCCTGTTTGGGTCCTTCCCGTTTCATCTTTCAAAATATGCACATCTCGTTGAAGTAAATAGCTCAATGGCCCTGATGGTCATTATAAAACTGTATGATCAACAGACATCGGTGAATGTAAATGTGACGTCTTTTTCTCAATGAGATACAAATCTCCCGAACATCCTCGCTCTAAGTGAAAGCCACTAGTGTTCTTTAGAAAACTGTTTTAAGGATTAAAACACGCTTTAATGCCACATTGTGAAATTTGAAAGGGAGTCAACCAAGCGCATAATGTTACTAAGGTTTCATCATTAAGCTCTTTTGTGACATGGTCTACTGATGGAGTCATTGCTTAATCCCCGCTTAAGTCTAATTTAATGAGAGAAGACCGGTTCCTCATTAAGGGTATGGGGGAAATCTTTTAAAGGAATTCGATGTGAAAGCAGTTTGTCTGAATGCACACTCCAGGCAATCCAAACAATGTAGATATTTATATTTTCCCTAATGAATAACAAGAAGATTTTCAAGGGGGGGGGGGGGGGGGGGTATGGTTTTTAAAAAATTGATAATTGCCTTGAAATGTTGGTCATTAAATACATTTTATATCGGATATAATTATCTTAATCATTTACATTGCTTACTACATGTACATAATTCGAAGCGAATGAATACATCTAAACATCTAAAAAAAAATGAATTACTGTTCTTCTTGAAACACAGGAGGGCAACGATCAAACTCGCGACATTCTTCATCAGGCTCCCGACCTGTCAAAGCGAGGGGTACGCTGGCGCACCCCTTCACTCAGAAAGAGCTAGACGTTGTTCCCCCGATGTCCCCCGGCAGTTCAGGAGGTGTGTATCTTGGGCCATCAGAGAAGAAAGAAAAGGTTTCGTCTACCACTTCTACCACCACCGCTACTCCTTCTGCCCAGGATAAGAAACTCGCTGAGATTCGGTCTCCGACGGATTACTATACGGATGGAAATGTCTTCATTGGACAAGGTAGATCTATCTCTTATGATCCCACAGTCCTTGACTTAAGAACTCCACCATTTAACGACGGCGCTGTTTACGATATTCTTTAATTCTTATCATGTACTGGGTGTCTCTGGAAAGGTTTTATAAATTTCATTCTTAGTCTAAAATGGGTATTACATTACTGTCAGATCGTCCAGTGGTCGGTGGTGGGTGAAAAATATTTATTATATGATATCAAATACATTAAAAGCATAGCATGTCGAAGATCTAGATATTATCGACGATAAGGCTTTGAAGGCGCCTCTCTTACATGTCTCTTGTCTGACGGCGGTTATAAATTGGCAAGGCTATCTTCATTATGTACATATACTTCGTCAAACATATAATATTCAACAAATAACTTCTGTAAATACTTCGTAGTCAAGATTAGATTCAATGAAGACATCAAATTCATCACTATCTGCTCATTGTAATTAATTGAAAGTGCCATGGTAAATCATAAATATTTTCTCTGTCATTTGATAGATGTTACAAAAGTCGTCGAGTTGGATACCAAACTCTCATCGGAGCGTGTGGACCTACTGCATCCAATGAGAGCAGAGCAGAGTCATCACAACGACACCCTGAACCCTGATGGAACACTTGGTTCCATTGTCTTCTTCGAGGAGACCTTCATGAGTGCCAAGTTCTCTCATCTCACCACCAGCTCTCCGGGTGGCGCTGCGAACAGGTCCAGAACACTGGACACCACGACCGCATCGTTACATAACTGGTCAGGGTTACATGATAAGAGAAATAAAGAAAGTACTATCCCATCTTGGGTGAGACAGAGGCGCTGTCTTCCAACTCTGGATGAAGTAGACTTTGATCAAATTGATCTCATCAGCCTACACAGCCTCCCGACCAACGAAAGTCAACAGCAACTATTCTCCCCTGATCGAACCAATGGTGTGCGTCTTCAAACAGTCGACGAGGGAAATGAACAGAAGTTCACAGTTAATAACAATGTGAATAACAACTGGATGAATTCCAAATCTAAGGAGGAAGTGTCTCAACCTCGATCTCGCATTCAACATAAGCTTAAAGATGACCATGTGTCGAAAAACCAGAGATCAGTGCTTGGTGACCTCACGAATATGGATAACTCTCCTGGACCAAAATCGACAGCTAAGCCGACCAATCAGAGCGCGTTCTACAAGATTCCCAAACGCGCATCAGCACGAGAGAGACGCTCGAGACGAAACGGACGAACATCGAATAACCGTAAAATCAAACCTTCCTCTTCACGGGAAAGTCTGGTGAATGCTTTGGATAAACCAAACGAACATACGTATGTGAATCTAGAATACATCGCTGGTATAATGACGAACAGTCCGCCAAAAGAGGGCTCAAAGAAGATGAATGCAAGTATTCACGATTACGAGAGTATTTGGTCGAGTTCGCCCGCCAAATCCGCGGCTGTACAAAGAAGGATGAGACATTCATTGGAGAGGAGTGGTCAGTTAGGAATGTCTCCAGCCGTTAGCATTGCGGCTAAGCAAAATGGTAGATTTTCACAAAACAGAAGAAGGTCGGAAGGACAAAGAACATCTTCCAAGCTGTCTTCAAAACCTGACCTCTTCGCTGATTTGCCTAAAGCGAGCCCATCTCCTCGGATGACACCTAACTCAACTCTCGACAGACAAAATATGCAAGGTGCTCTGAAAAGCTATATGATGGGAATAAAAGAAACCGTTGAAAAAGATGTTGCACACAAGAAAGAAAGCCGGTCAAGCACATCCTCTTGGGAGAGCGCCACCAACAGCCACTCGACCGAGGGTGAAGAGTGTGCCGCAATCTTGTCTAAAGGTGCTCAAACCAAGCCGTCACATCAGCAACGGCCATCAAGGACGATTCAACAGAAGAAACGAAGTGAAAGGAATGTCAGAAATTCTGATGATTCGCTCGGCAGGAACGGGAATGTCCCTACTCTCAATCGCCAAATTCTAGACGAGGGAATGTATTACATTCCTAAAGATTTGGATACAAAGAGACTTGTAGAAACTCCATCTTTTGTCAACAATGCGATCAGAAAAGCACGAATCGTAAGGACGAACAGCATCGAGGAAAGTTCAAGAGAAGTGCAGGATATTTCAGCAAAGCCGAAGCCTCCAACTAGACACGCTGAATTCAAGCCTAAGAAGTCATCCCATATAGAATACAGACGTTCCTTGCCAGCCCCATCAACACTGAACACCCTACGTCCTCAGACGACTCCTCAGCGTCGGTCCACTACGAATGTACGCGCAGTGGAGGAGAAGCTTTCTCAGAAGCAGAATCGTAAAATCCGACGAACCATTGAAGGAGACGAAGTCCTTGAGGCACTGTTAGTCCAAGAACAATCTGAGGCACCTCCACAGCTACATGAAGGGACGAAGACCAAGGAAAGATGTTCCGAGTCTGGAGAAACCTTGCCTGGTGAACCGCAGGGCAGGAATGAGATATCACGTGTACAGAGGATCATTGAGGATTGGAACCAAAGCTCGAAGAGAATTGCTCAAAGACACGCATCAACTCACTATGTAGGTGGTCACATTCACACAACTTCTACGAACCAGCTACCTGATCAGAAGCCACCTCGGCCGGTATCCAGTGATAGAGGTCAAGTTGGCACCGCCAGAGTGAACTGGATCAAAGGAGCTAGGAAAAGTAAGTGCATTCTTCAAGTCAGAAACTGGGATATTTTCGCATTTACAGACGTTTAGAGATATTACTTGAAAGAGAATGGTCAATTAAAACAAAGACAGTAAAAGGTTTTGGTTAGTTTGATATTTTTGCCTCTTTAACTGTAGATATGATACTTGAAAAAGGTCCTCTTCATAATATGATATATGCATTTTCTCTCTTGTCTATCAGAAGCATATCATGAATACTAATACAACATTTTACTCTGGTTTTTACATATGATACATATTTTTTCACTCTGTTCTGCAGATAGTAAAGGGACAGGAAATCCCCGGAGTGACCCAAGAACATTGCGTACTGAAGTCAATCAAAGTTCTGTTCGTCGAATCCCTACCACGTATTCGTCACTTCCCAGGACACAGGACCCCAGACTGGTATTGGTAAGCAGTTGGAAGCCTCTGACATTTTTACCCCTGACATTTTTACCTCTGACATTTTTACCTCTGACATGTTTACCTGCCTCCGTTTTTCCTCGTTGAAAAGTAAAAGTTTTGTTATTGATTTAAAAAGTCTTTCCAACTAAAGTTTGGTGCATGATACATGACTGTACAACTTCACCTGGTACGTTACATTTTCAAGAAAATGGCTGCGCCCATGTCACGCCCCCATGCCAAGAATATCTCCATTTTTATATCTCAGTTCAATTTCAATTCAAGTTATTATTTCTTAAAAAAAAATCACATACAATATATATACATTGAGAAGTGTACTGGATCATTAGCACCCAATAAAGCCGATGGCTTGAGGGAAGTGGGTGAACCCATAAAATAATTGACAAATGTGGAAGATACAAAACATTAAAAGTCACAATATAACAAAATGCAAGACGTACACAGGACATTACAACCTAAAACACAATTATAATACAGATCGACATAATTGATATGGTAATTGCATGCATGAGGGAAGTCATTTATATGTGGCAAGATGTATATTTTCGTAGGGAATATTGTACATCAAAGGGCAGGAATAAATCTAATTTTTCAGAATAACTGCACTGATGTTTTGGGGTGAGGTTTCCTTAAAGACAATTAACTATCAAGACTGAGGCATACAATGTCATGGGAGCAAAAAGTTGTATAGGCCCGGATCCAGTTAAAACACTTTATTATTGTTATTGTGAAAATCTCATTTTAAGACGGTAAACGAACTAGGTACCAGATAGGATGCAGAAAGAAGATTGATGTTCATATTTGTTACTCCGTTACATTTCAAACAGACGTCACCGGGTGTGACAGAAGTATACGTCACCACACATGCTTATACCCCAGGCGAAGTGGACGAGGTTGAAGCACAGCGTGGAGAGATTGTCGTTGTAAACTCAGCCATGCAGCGAGAAAACGACTGGATGTGGGTCTACGTTCCACGCACTGATCGATTCGGTTATCTTCCTGCATTCTCCGCCCGCCCCCTAGAGTTTCAAGTTAATGAAGTTTGAAGTCGTTTATTCTGGCCGTGTCTCGCAAAATAATGACGAAATGTAATACAGAACGAATAGAACATATTAATAATATCATCCTTGTAATGAGACCGCTGTTTGTGATAACAGGTGGAAGTTGGAATGCATTAACTTTTTAATGAGGAACATTTTTGTAATAGATTCGGGTAACTAACTTCTTGTATTCTTCTAGTAATCTTGCCTTGGTTCGGAGTATTCTTCATCTCTTGTATAATTTGATTAATCACATAACTTTGGTACAACTCTTATTTCTGTAAGAATTATATTATTTTCAGTAATGTCACCTTCATTCACATACTGTACGTGTATTATAAATAGTGTAAGGTAAGGAATATTTACAGTAATGGCCGATGAGATATAAAACGAACGATTTCGATGATACATGAATTACACATAGTGGTTTTGTAATTTTAATGAATCTACAGGTATTTAAACCAAAATGAATTTTTTTTTCCGACTTATACCTTGCTCATGGTTTGGAGAAGACAAAGAGAGTGATGTTGGATGTGAACCCGGTCACTGTTTATAACTGATTCTAAATGTGTACATCGTAATTTTCTATGCAACTCGTATTCTTTTTCTTATGTTCAATATAATATGTGCCTTTACAAAATATAATAACTATGCAAATATTATTATGCACTTTTCATAACCCAAGCTTAGCTCAAATAATGAAAGGAAGAAAGGGCTGAAGCTAGAGAAAATTAATATTATATTTATCAACGAAAGTACGGGTGAATTTCTATGTTTGTTTAGGAACTGTTTGTACAATTTGTTATACTTCAAATCTTGATTTTCACCGCTACGTAAAGCACCTATTTGCAAAACATTCAATATACAAAGAACTACATAAACTGACGTTCATTGAAACATTTCTTTCTGATAAATATGTTCTTCAAATATCAAAACAGTAAATGTTGAAACAGTAACAGGAATAACGCAATTAACCTAGTCACATTGAGCATTCAAAATGAAGTAATTTAACAAACAATCTGTATCACAATCAGACAATGAACCATTAACGTTGAAATGTTATATTCTGATGAGATTTCATGAATGAAATGAAACAAGTAAGTGATTCAGATTCTACGCCTTTTTATTCGTGTTTCTACATTTTTCGCGATATAACATCTGGGGTATATTCTTCTCTATTTATACTGTCTGATTTCTTTCCATTAAATCACGTCCCATGTGTCCAGCATGGAAGATATTTCATTCAAAATCTGTATGTATTAAACTCGTATTTTCCATAAGTCATCGATAACGTTTCTATGAACGTAAATGACACTCCAGTTTCAACCAAAATAATGTTCTCTCTATTAAAACGCATATACAGCATTTTGTTGTTTGTACCTAAACATAAAGCCTTTATTCTACCAAGTAAAAATGGGTGCATGATATATATATATATCTTAGATTTAAATGGGCCATTAGGACATAGGCTAATAGCTTTATTGTCATTTATTTTCTCGTACTTAATCTTTCCTTATAACCATGCATTGTAAATCGCTTCATGGAAGTATAGCAGGTGTAACGAATAACCTTGTATATTATATTTTTGCCAATAGATATTTTAAACCCGAATAACCCTGTATATTATATTTTTGTCAATAGATTTTTTTTTTAAACTTCATCTATAACGATTCGTGATACTTCATTTACTATGCATTTATTACCAAAGTTGAGTACTGAAGCTAGAACTGCTTTTACGAGTACATGTATTAAACTTAACATGTTAAAGCACAGAACTTGGAACATTATTTCTCGACTCGGTATCTTCCGGTGTCAACCTTTACTTATTGTGTTGTTAAATAAATTCTGTCGGGTTACAATTCTCGGAGGGGGTTGGGCGTCGGTGAGTGTGATGAGAATAATGGTTGTGAAGATGATTTTGACAACTCTCAGATTTGATTTTATGATGACGAAGACACCGATGTTAACGATGGTGGTGTTGATGAAGCTGATGCTGCTGCTGCTGATGATGATGATAGTGATGATGATTAACGCTGCACTTGCTATGTTGTGGCGTTTGTCGAGGTCAAGGATAATGATTATGATCATAAAATCAATCATTATAGCAATGAACTTATCAAACAAAAATGAGATCATCGGTTCGAGGACAATTACCCCCTGGACAATCACCCCGGCTATTTACCAGCAGGACAATTACCCACAAGGACAACCACCCCAAACGGACAATCACCCCCAAGGACAATCACCCCAGAAGGACTATCGCCCCCGGAAAATTACCCTCCGAAAATTAAGCTCTAGGATGATCATCCCCTGTGTGCGTGTGTGTTTGGGGTTAGGGGGATTGAAACGTGATATCTTGTCTTTTGGCAAATGACCTTGGGGGTAATTGTCCTGGGGGATTTTTAGAGAGGTAATTGTCTAGGGTGTAAATGTCCTGATACGGACATTATCACAAAGAAATTAATATACACGTAAGTTCAAGATGGCCGCCGAAACTGACAAGTTCAGAAGTACACATAGTACACAAAAACGAAACAGAAAATGAGTTTAATAGCTGGCCAAGTTGATAATTATTAATTTTATCTTTTATGTCAATCTAAGCAAAATGACATCAGTTTTGTGCGCATATTTATTTATTATTGATGGGGGTTTCCTTCGCAATATGCAAATGGTGATGATTCGTTTCTCAATCCATTTCATATTAAACAAAAAAATGGACTTTATATGTTTTAGTTTTAGAGTAAAGTGAGAATGGTGGTGGTACTTATTACCCCCACTCCTCCCTAAAACTTTAAAACTTAATTGGCCTACTAAATATAAACACAAAACGAACAAATTTGATATTGAGATTCAAAAATATAATTTATTAAATGTTTCGATCGCTGTTTCATATGAATCATTTCATTTGATTACACAGCTAATTCAACAAAATGTATTTCGGATCTCCAAAAAAATTACACATCGCACTTTGAGAATACCATAATTTATAGATAATATGTACGAAAACATTGATCTTAAATAATTCAAAGAAACAATAAACATGTACATTAATTCTCACAAGAAGGCAGTACATATCGAGTACTATTTCATATAATTATTCAATAGTTCATACAAGTCAGATCATTATACACATAACGATGAGGAATGTTTCAGTATACTGGTTAAAGGGCTGGAACCGAATGGAAACACAATTAGCTAGAATAAGGTAATTGAGAGTGCTGACTTTACTTTTTTTCTTCCATTATTCACCATCTGAATAATTTTGTGTATTACCGTTGCACAAGCTTTACCCTTCGAGCAACATCAATAGAAGTAAGTTGCGTTCAATGAGCTCTGGCTCAACATGGCAACATGTTTGGTTATAAATGATACTTCAAATCCTTTTTGTAAACAGAATAACTTTATCTAACAAACGGCATACTTAAAAAGAAAAGAAAAAACACGCTCAAAATAAACAATAATAGCAATGTCATTAGGCGTCATAATAACCATACAAAATATTTTTTGTTATACAAACACGATTTACTTAGATAATTGGTGGGACATGTCATATTCACTCAGTAGCTACAATGAGATAGATTATAGAAAATAGAAACAGATATATAGTTCGATATATATAAAGAAAATCGTTTAGATAGACACGTAGATATGTAGATAATTTTTTGTATAAACATTGATTCAGTGCAAAGAAAAATATATCATTTACAAATCTAAACTTTTCCAAAGGAATACGAGCTCTGGCTCTTGACTTTCCAATCACCATATATATACTGTGATCAGAAAGATTGAATGATAAACAGACAGAAATGTAGACAGATAGATGGGTGGATGAATGGATAGGTTGACAGAGGGATAGAGGGAGATTATAAGCAAGAAATAAGTGAGACTGTGAGAAAGAGTAAGAGAAAAGGAAAAAAAAAAGAGGAAGAAAGAGAGAGTGAAAGAAGAGAGAGAGAGAGAGAGAGAGAGAGAGAGAGAGAGAGAAAGGGGAAGAAAGGGGGAAGAAATAACAAGAGAAAGAGAGTGTGAAATGATATTAGATAAACAAGAATGTGATGATAATTTTGTTTCATGATTCGAATCATTGGCAAGGAGTGACATCAATCAAACATACTACCACGGTGCATCAATACAATCAACTTTAGAATTGACACAATGATGTTGTGCATCTCATGATTCATTAGCAATTCTGAGGTATAAAATCATTATTTTGATGAGAAAATAGGTTCGTGTCGCAAGTTCATCGTTTATTCGGTCTTGTTTAAGTATTAGGCTTCAACTTAACAACCCACGAAAATCAGGACGTCATTGAATATTCGCTGTACGACAGATTTTATGGTACATCACCATATAGGTATCAAAATATTAATCAAAGATTTAGAATGTTCCTAGAAATTACGAAATCATGACTTTGTGCGGTGCTCCCGACTGGAAAGATCGCACACTCTGCTGGCTACGAATCATAAAGCAATCGGGTACACTAATACTATTGTTAGACGCCATCCTTTCGGTTGCCGCTCGGACTTTCCTTCTGAACAAAAATAGTATGTCAGGTGCCTCGATCATGACCGTTCAAAATGGTGAAGATCATACATGTTCATACCAATGCATCAATAGCCCCAAACCATTTTTAACGTTCAGATCCCATTCTTCACGAATAATAAAAGCTCATTATTACGTGGTAGTAATCTTCGATAATTCACAGCATCAAAATGTTTCTCACGGTAGGCGATATACGGAGGTAATTTTGTCAAATCGGAAAGGCAGAATTTCATGAAGGCCTGTCTATCGACTCAATCACTGCAAATGTTAATCACTTTGTGGAGGTATAACGTCAGTGTATATCATGAAGATCTATAATCATGCATATTTTATTGTTAAGGTGATAGTTGCAGCGTCCGGCTGGTATAACTGTTTCGTGTTAACACTCGAGGACGTATATTATCACCTCAATGATTATTCCTTAATGACGTCAGAGATGCCATAACGACCCAAGAAGCGAAGCCATCACTATGACAACCAGGGATACCTGAGTCTTGGGAGGGGCTGTTCCTGATCCGTCATCTACTGTTGCCATGTAGACATCTACCTGTTCCACGTTGTAGACGTAGTTGGTGATTTGAACTGTACTCGTCCAGGTGATATAACCCTCCATGCTTACCTGGGGAGGGGAACAAAAATATTATTTTTATTATTATTATTTATTCGGCAAAAACAAAGAAAATCATTGAATACAAAACAAGAGTACGACGGCAGAAGGAAAATACTTGAGAAAAGAATGATGACTTCACCTACGCGGATGCTACGAGTTCACAAAAGTGTTCTCAGTTGATGATATTAATTTGTTATTCACACTTTGACACACATGCATTTTTTTAAAATTGTGTATACAAACAATCAAACTGATTATCATAAAATGTTAGAGGAGAAATTTAGATTGCCGTGTTTGTTTGTTCTCTAAGAGTCTGAAGAAACGATGAGTATGCACAATGAGTATGCACTTCATTCAAGTTCAAGTACGTGTATGTATAGTATTTACCTGTAATTCGTAGGAGCCAGGCAGTAGTAGTTTCCAATACTCTCCCTCCTTTGTGGTGCGGAAGGTTATATCACGACCAACTATCTTCACTTCAGCGCCCTCTAGGGCCGTACCTTGCTCATTACGAACGATACCTTTTACACCTATCGAAAAGATGGGAGACATTACAAAGCATCGTCAAAAGTACACTCAGAAATTAGAATATCTAAATCTTAAGATGACTGTAAAATTTAAGAGTAGGACTACAACAGAGACAGAGAAGAAGGGAGAGCATATGATAATCAGATAAATGAAAGATTAAAAGATAAATACAGACAGCGAAAGAGATAAACAGAAAAAAGAGGAGAGAGGAAATGGGAAATAGGGAGAGAGAGGAAACATAAACACAGGAAAAAATAAAGTGCAGTCCCAGAATCTGCATAAAATAGTACATCAAAATACTGCATGCAGTCCATTATTGAACTATGAAAGACTAGAGGAATGGCAAGGTGGTGCAGATATTAATAGATATGTCATTTAAGCTGAGTTCTGGAAGTGGACAGAAAGTAGAAGGAATGTAGAAAGATAACAGAGAGAATGTGAGAAGAGGCGAAGAGGATAACCGTAGAGATAAAGAAAGAGATTAAAACAGACAGACTGAGAGAGTCAAAAAGAAAAAAGGAAAATGAATGGGTTGTTGTTATTACCTCTATGAACCTGTTTGATGTATTCCATGAGAGCATCTCGGTTATCTTCCCAGTACTCTGGTAGCTCCTCAGGAGGAGGATACTTGCAACAACTGATCTCCAAGGTGATCTCCATACATCCAGCAAACAAGTAGTTATAGTCCTGCATCCCACCTGGTGATTTCAACAAAATGGTGGTAAATTATCTCTAAAACAATAATGCATTTCTTTATACTGTGCCAGGGTATATTGAATGGTCATGGTTGCTGCAATGGTTTGTGGGGATGATGATAATGATGGCGATGATGGTGATGATAACGATGATGTCACTGGGAGTGATAATGATGATAATTATGATAAAGATGGTGGTAGTGATGATGATGATGATGATGATGATGATGAGGATGATGATGATGATGATGATGATGAGGATGATGATGATGATGATAATGATGTTTATTATGATTGAGATGGGGATGGTAAGATGATGATGTATTGGGTGTGATGATAAAATGATAAGGATGACTGGGAGTCATAGTGATACCGAACACGATGATGATAATAATAATGTTGTTAATGAGGATAATAATGATGATGCTGGTGTTATTGTTAGTGCGGATGATGTTGATGAGAATGAAGATGAGGATGATGATGATAAGGATGATGATGATGATGATGATGGGCGCCTGTATGCGCCTATGTAGGGCGCGTAAAGGTAATACAACGTTTTGGGAAATTTTGAAACTATGGTGGATAGTGATTCTTTACAATTTATATATATATATATTTGGATGCCCCTGTGAATGTATTATAAGCACTAACAAATATAAGCCCCTAAAACACTTCTGCTTTCGAGAAAAATTGAGTATAAACATTTACCGGTGCTCCCGGTAAATTTTGATAAATTTAAAATAGCACCTACGGCCAACCTATGGTAGCTGCGACCATGAAAATCTCAGAATATGCAGTTGTGATATATAATTTAGCCAATCGGTCGATTCTAGTCAAGACACATTGTTTTATAGCTGAATTAATATCTTGACCTTGAGAGGAAGCTATACATAACTTTAGACTCGATTTCAACCGCGACAACGATCACTGAATATTGTAGTATCGCATATGCTTCCAATATGTTCATTTGAACCAATTTCATGACCCCATACCAAAACTTTGTATAACCTTTAAGGTGCTTGCTCTTCATGTCTCTCAAATTACACGTTCTTATAGTCGATGTGCCAAGTTGAGCTTTATTTTCCATCATTCTTTCTTGCATGTTTATTAATGCTTACTCTAATATTCTACTTACCAACTGCAATATACCATTCGGCGCCATTGGTTATACCATCCTCGAATCCTGTAAATTTCCCTTCACATTTAGTTTCATTGAGTATGTGCATCTTCCGATGGTTATACGAATATACGGTTGCTAGGTAACGGTAAATATCATCATCAGGACTGGGGCTGTATATCGATGTGTTGTCTTTCTTGATTTCTGTGAAAAAGGAAGAAAAATTATTTGACGCAGAACCATGAAATTTAAGACGCTGTTGATCTGTCTGTTTCAATATTCATCAAATTCAGATTACAGATTAAGGCAAGCAGAATTGGATTCCTTCTGTTTCTTTCTCTTCTTCAGTTAATGTATACGAAATGATTCAGAGTTTTAGATGATAACTTCTACATTGTAACATATTCTCTAAAAACGTTTTGTTTTAGATACCCAAGCTATCTATTTTTGTGCTTGTGAAAAATGTATCAGTTTTTCCTTTTCACAAAAAATGGCAACATTTCTATCAACGCTTTTTTTAAAAGACATGTTATTTCGTAAAACCTGTGGAGTTATCCCTCCTTTGAAGACCAGTAATAGGATTGTGTGTCACGTTGTGTACCTTCATAATCCCTTCCCAATAGTTTGATGACTTACCTGGGTCAATGTTATCGAAGGGGTAGTTAGCAACCAGTGCACCACCATGGAGGTTAGCTGACAATACAAACTGAATATCTGCCACCCAGTCCACGATAGCCTGGGTTTCCACTTGTGTCACGTATATGTTCTTCTCGAAGTAATCCGGAAAGTTCCGATTCAGATCGAAGCCGAGATCGTTCGTCCTACGCAGAGAGAAGGGGAATTCATTTTATAGATGGTTGCTATGGCAACAAAGCTAGGATTTATTCTGATGAGAACAGAAGGGTATTACATCGGAAAGCGGATAGGTTTAACAACAGTAATAATAACATAAATAATTATAGCGAAAACGTTGACGGTCGTAACAAGAGGCGTTTCTACAAGGGACAACATGTACACGTGCCCCCCCCCCCCAAAAAAAAAAGAAAATGTGGGGAAAAGAGGGGAGGGGGGATATGAAACGAAGCTGCTAGGAACCCCTCCACACCCTCCCTCCCTCTATTCAGTGGCCCTGATATTGATATTGCCCTGTGCGTTCGGCGCCCCCAACAAATACCCCCGCAAGTGCCCCCTCAATCACTTGTCCCACGCTACGCCTATTGGCATTATAATACCATTATATAAATGAAAATGTAAATCATCTTCTCAAAGGTATTAGTGAACAACTTGTGAAAGAAGAGAGAAGAGAGGAAGAAAGTGAGTTGTGATCTTTTCAGAAGACATGAGAGTTGAGATACACGTCCTTGCATTTCACAAAAAGAGGTATTGAATAAAAGTGAGATTCATTTACATGTAAGCGTATAGACAAAAATAATCGAGAAGACAGTCCGTATAATGTGTTACAAAGAAGTAAGAAGACTAAGATGAGATCGTAAAGCGGAACAACACATAACATTCTGGTGATTGAATGAGAGTGAGCAGGAATAAGTAGATAAGTCTCTCACCTTCCAGTAAAACTCCTGCAGTTTTCATTGACTCTGGCTTCTTCAAAGCCATCAGGATTCATAGAGACTAGAATATGAAGTCTGGTTGAGTCTAGGAACTGTGTTACTTCTATGTCCTGGCCATAGTTCAGTAGCATCCAGTCAGCGTAGTGTATCAACATTTCTCGCCCAATTACCTGTAAATATGGCCATATTATTAGTCTTTGGTATTTTAAGTTTAACGATAATAACTCGAAGTCATAAAGCTGTGAAGAGACATAAGAAGTGTAAAATATAATTCAGAATTACTTTAGATATTCATGACATAGGCCTATAATTACATGAATGATATCCTTTTCAGATTTCACAAAATGATAACATCAATGAACAACATTTTTGTGTTTAAAAATTATCTTACAGAAACATCACTAACCTATGACAAGTGAAATATAAATTATTTGCATAAATCTAAACAAATTGATAAACATTTAATAAATTTATCGTCTCATTGTTTTCTCACCTCATCTCCATGCATGTTGCCCACATACTTAGCTTCTGGTCTCCCTACTACGTGTTTGGTAGCGTCCATGCCAGCAATGGCGAGTACCCATAATTCTCGACCTGAAAATCAATCAATAATAGTGCAGATTATAGGTGATAGAAACGTTTTCAGTAGATCTGTTCTCGACCTGGGTATAGATGCAGACTGAGAAGGTCTAACTCTATAGTCTATACGGTAGGAGCATGCGTTTGTGAACTCGTGATCAGGACTACTATCCTAATAAATTACATTTACCACTAGGACAATTAATTGTAGGACAATTACCCCCGGATGACTACCCAGAGCACCTACTCATAGGACAGTGCCCCTAATGACAATACCCCATTCCCCGGACAAACAGTATACTACACTATCGCTCATATAGTTGGAATATCTTTTTTTTTACCCCAATTTATGGAATTATTTTGACAATTATTTATTCCTAATAGATCTAGAAAATAGGTTACATTCTCAGATTTTATTGAATAACAATTTGCCAGTGTTTGTTTTGCGTGACTGCTAAAGCATGTGTATGCTACTATGCTTATCAACTAGGGGACCTACGCCCTTAAGTAATAAATGACAGTAATGACGATTAATGCCCCACAAAAGGGCACTTATAATATAGCACATCGACACGGTTTTGGTCCTGGGGCCTCACAGTTACGAGGCCATTGCTTGGCCACTGAACCATGACTGTACGCGGCAGGGGCTACCCCCTACCCTAACTATAATGAGCGACAGTGTACAATGCCCAAGTTACCCTCAGTCAACTTCTTCTAAGATAACTGTATCAGGGGTAGATGTCAGGGGCGGTTTTTTTTTCTTGGGGATGCTATTGTTCTAGGGCTGGTTTTTTTTTCTTCAGATGAAGTTGTTCGGAGTGTTATGAGTATATTGGTCCTAGAATTTGGTGAAAATTTATAACAATTAAGATTGCATCATCTATGACTTACCCTTGACTGATTGCCCTATGGTATATAGATGTGTGAGATCAGGGTATGCCACCGTCAATGATCTTATCGCTAAGGTTAGGCTTGTATAGTCATGGTACTCGAAGTCGATCAGGCCTCCGATGACGGCCGTCGATGATCTCAGTGAGCTCAACAATGACAGGAGAGCAAGCCAGCAGGAGAGTGAATGCTTCATCATTATTTAGGATGTCTCGAGTGGATATCTAGGCCAGCTCGAACCTGTATGAGTGGAGGAGAACAAATTAAGCCTAAAGAATTAAATAATACATATAAAGGTGATCGGGCCTTCCATAAAATGAATAATATAAAATAAATAAATAAAAAGGTAATACGTAATACACAATAATTGATGGCTATACAGGTATTGATATGAATATCATGCAGATAAAACAGACATCAGCAGCTATCACCAACACATTTAGTTAAAGAGTAATTGAAAAATAAGGACACAATTACTCCTGAACTCCTAAACATAACCTTTTTTTTTATTTAAGGTAGGTTTTTTTTCCCCCGACAGATGCATTTTCTTACAGATTCCTTGCTTGATTTGATTACTATTATTCTGTATAGTTTAAATGCGATTGATAATCTTTTACACAGACCCACCCCTGCCTTTTAGGAGGAAACACACGCGAAAGCATTGATTCATGAACTCATTTTAACTTCCTAAATGTTGATGACAGTCGAACTTATGGCTGGCCTTTTCATTGCGGTGTTTTTGATAATGCACAAAATAACATATTCAATAGAGTCGTAATTATACACACGACTAGTCTCATAACCTCTATTTCTTCTAAGCTGTCATTGATCTGTATTTTGACGGCACAGATAAATCACTTTCAGACAATATTCATCCCTTACGTCGCAGCTGCTAATTATTGATCATCTCTTTTACTTCGGGCCAAATCAATTTCTGGAAAAAGATGGGTTGTCGCGTCTGCCATTTACTCTTTGAAGGGGAAACTTTCAGTACAAAACCAGAGCTGGCTTGGACAGGTGCCTGAGCTTTATAACTAAAACTATAGTCAACTGCCAAACTGATATTTATAGTTATTTAGCTAGAGTTTTCGATTCTGAATAGGGAAGTATGATCGTACTCAAGGTGAAAATGTGTTCTTTTTAATATTGTTGGTATATGTTATACTACTACTACTCGGCTACTACTACTGCTGCTGCTACTACTACTACTACTAATACTACTACTACTACCACTACTACTACTACTGCTACTACTAATCGGCTTCTACTACTACTAATACTGCTACTACTATTACTACTACTACTATACTCGGCTACTACTACTACTACTACTACTACTACTACTACTACTGGTAGTAGTATACTATTTCAAACTCTTCTATGATAAATGGTACACTATACTAGTAGTAGTAGTAGTAGTAGTAGTAGTAGTATTACTACTGCTACTGCTACTACTACTGCTAATACTACTATTACTACTACTACTACTACTACTACTACTACTACTACTACTACTACTACTACTACTACTAGTATACTATTTCAAACTCTTCTATGATATTTTAACACCGCGATTACATTTTTGTTTATGATAAAGCTTCCACATGTTAAATCTTCCACATGTTAAACTACACCACTCCCCTTGCATGTCTTTCAACAAAAGTTACCCCTTCACATGCATGCAAGTGTTGCTTATATCTGTCTTGTTTTACCTATATCAATCCAGCAAACATTACTACAGATATACAGCTATAAGCAATATTCGAGATTTCCATTTTTAATGACATGATTAGTTTCCTAGGTTACCACGCAGATTGGATTTATCTTCGGAATAAAAATCTACCTTTATTTGTTGTTATCACGAAACCAGTGGAACTTTCATGGATACAAATAAACTTATTTATATTTTTTTATCTGGAACAGTTAAAAGTACATGTAATTGTTGCTTTCGTTTCAATAATCTCTTCGAATCATTCCCAAATCTTTATCAAATCGCATATAGCACTTCATAGAAAATACAGAGCAAAATATTATAAGTTACATTTAAATATTATAGCTACCCCCCCCCCCCTTTGAAAGTTTATTACAGAAGCCAGTATGATGAGACATGTTAACATGTACTTAGCCTCGGTTTAGGTTGTTGTCCTACAACTGAAACTACTCGATTTGTAATTCAAAACTTGTGTTAAGTAAACAATGTTTAGTACTATATTAAACATGGCTCCGAATGGACGATCTATTCACCAGTTACATGTGTACTTTGGACATGTTCTAAGTCTGAGGGAAACGCCCCCTATACATTGTCAAAACTCTACAGGCCATTACATGTAAACAATGACTGTGTAAATTTAGAGAAGGAATCAGCTAATTTGATCAGATCGAACAATAAATGGTGCAACTGAGGGGAAAACCTCCAAAAAAAGTATTTGAAATTTTATTTTTGGATATTTGTTCCCTCTTGCTAGGTTTCATCAGTATGCATGAATCAAAATATTATGAAGGCGAATATCTTATCCCGCTATCTCCATTCCTTTATTTCTGATCTACTTCCAGCCAATGTATGCACAAATAGTTTGTAGCAGCTTTTTGTGTGCAATATAAATAAGAAAAAGTAGTACGTGCTAGCAATTATTCAATTGCACGCTTTACAAACATCAATAATATATTTCATGAAGCTCTCTGTCCCATTCCCACCCCACACGCTTACCCTCTCTGTCTCATGTATATCAAACAAAGCATTTAATACAAAATTACGTGAAGATTTTTTATATCAAAACTCAATGCCGTTGATAGTGTATTTAAGTCGATGGTGTAGCATGGGTTAAGCCAATATCATTGGGGGGGGGGGGGGCACCCGTCTTACTTTAGCTAAATAAAAGGTTAGAGAACAAGCTAGGCCATATTTACCGGCTACTGTTATGAAGATAATATCTCAATGATGATATTTTTCAGATTAAACACTTACGAGTACGCTGCAAAACTCTAGCCTCAACAATTGATAAAATATTCCTGGCAAGAGAATGATCATGAAAACTACAGAAATTATTTCTTCATACAGTTGTTCTTTCTTTCTGATTACTATAGAGTCTCCACTTTTCAATCCTGCCTTGATGTACGTCAATTCAAAGAATGATATCCAACCCACTCGTACTGAATAAATCACATCGGAGGTCCTTATGACAGTAGGGTGAATGTATCATGAATCAAGCGATGGACACTTCAAAACAATATAGCAACGACCATAGTAACGTCTCCGCGAATCAAGAAAATCCCACGCACGATGTGCAAAGAATGTTTACCAGAAAATGTAAGAACTTACAATAACAGCAACGATTCAGGGCGTTTAAAACGATGTTCATCACTTCGGCCAGCTTGTTGCCGCAATTCCGATTAATTTCTACCGTGAAGAGGCTTGTATGGTAGACAGGATCAAGCAATGTACCAAACGGATGTTTGGTACAAGCAATGTTTCAAAGATCAGTTTGGTACCAGCAAAACAAAGAATGTAACGTTGTAACTTGGACTTTATTCCGCAGTCAACCGTACCGTTTAATAATGAACGAGAAAATAATTACAAAATCCAAAGGGCGCACTTAAATGTAGATCAAGTGCATCAGTAATTGACTATCTTCTCCTGTCCGGGGCATCCGTCCCTTTGCGAATCTGCACATCTTTTACAACTGAGAAGGGAAAAGTGACTGGATCTGCCACCCCCCCCCCCCTTTTCATTCATCCCTGGAGTGACTCTCAATATTGATATAGCAAACAGCATTACCCTGTTCAGAAATCCAATAACCTACCTATTGTTGTGGAGAAATCCCTTTTCATGAAGTTAACGGCCCCATTTCAAGCGGAGCACACAAGAGACAAACGACTCTCAAGGAGTCGATTTGAGGTTCATAAAATAATTCCTACCTCGGAAAGTGACGTGCTTCATATCTCCTTCAAAAATAAAGAAAACTTGAACTATATTATTCTCTGTTTGCCTATACAGTCATGTATATTTTTTTATAAAATATTGATTTTTTTAAAAATACATACAAGTAAGTTTTATCATTTTAATTTGCTGTATTATTTTATTACGAAATGCATGTCAGAATATCAGAGATACATGTTTTAATGAAGTGTTTTTATGTTCTTTAATCATCATTGGTTTCTTCATGCTATCTATGATTTTTTTTTCAGGGCTAACTATGTCGTGTTTTACATTGTAGACATACTAGATTAACTATTAGAGCTTCATTTCGAACCACATTTCTCCTTTAAACCGATGGGTCAGAAAGGATTGTACTAGGTTAATCAATACTACTTGTCTCACACAGTGGGTGGTATACTTGTGTAAAGTGTAAAGAGCGGAAATACAAGAAAATAATGCAAACAAAACAGTTACTTTGTAAGCTCTTAAAATCAATAAAGCAATTAGGAATTAGGAACCACGTTTTGTAATGCAATTGAGCCAACAGAAACTATAATGGTTGATGATTAGGTTCTAAGACATGTCCATGGTTTTCCTGAAGATGCAGTGCTCAGGTCTAATTACCATGATTTATCACAGGACGCCAAGTTTTAGCATTTCCTTTTCCCCCTTGATAGGCATGACTTGTGTAGAAAAAGAAATTGTCTTTGCATGTTCACTACGCATCCCAGGGATTGTCTATGCGGTTTCCTCATCCCCCATCCTTTCTGGCAATCATGTGTCTGCTTCTGCATCTACTACACTGGGAGAGAAGAGGTACAGTGACATGTCTTGCTTATCGTAGAGTACAGTGCCTCACCGGGGATTCGAACCAAGATAGGTACTGTTGATCTGTCGTCATGATGGTTCTATCCTAATGCTCCGATAGCATATCCACTATAGCCGATTCAGCAATCAATATTTATCAAACCTTCATCGATTGTCGTATCCTTCCTAATTCTTCTTTTAAGAGGTTCTTACAAGACGTCATTTTGATCAACAGATCAACATGCGGGAATTATGAATCAAAACCACGATACCCTATCCTCATGTTTCGTTAATTGTTTGTTCAGGTAAATGATTACATTCTGTAATACATCTGATTCTTGAATTATGTTCAATCAAGAAGTGTTTCAAAGGGCTCGCCTAGTATCTCCTTGGTTCAATCAGTATGTATCACTGAATCAAGTAACATAATACTTATGGCATTGATCCGTTATGGTAGACCATTTTGAAGGTTCAATGGCTGATGGGTTAGGAGGAATAACTACATGTCTAGTTACTCAAGGGCGTCGAGGGCAAACACATTTAAGTGGGGGGTTATTATACAAGTTTTATAGTCAAGTTCACCAAGAGAAAAGCCAACATGAATAAGGAACTCAAAACAAAATAAAAACAAAAATTAGTATTAGGTTGTCAGATCTTTCTGAATTGGCCAACTTGGTTAAAGTAGTTCTGAATATTATTTTCCCGTAAATTTGAATCTAGAGAATGCTGACGACCCCTCCCCCCCCCCCTAAAAAAAAAAAAAAAAAAAAAAAAAAAAAATCATCGCTCCAGAGAAACCCCCTCAATTTCCTGAGACCTTGCTCCAAATAACAAAAATTCAGACATTCTCTTCCTGAGTCTTTTCCTTTCATAAAACAACAAATGTCGTCTAAATGTGTACTTTTCTCCAGGGATCTCCAATAAAATAGTCGTGAATGAAAGTACCACCTTACCTCACCCTAGAGGAAATTAGTTTCCACGTGTTGGTGTTGTCATTGACCTTTGTGCAAGGGAGCTCGGTCGCTGGCAGGTGAGGCTGAAATAGACAGTTCAATATACGGCTAAAATGACGCATTCTCACGAACAGGTACATTAGGGAGTATGGTGGAGTTGAGATATTGGTTACGGGACGGAAAGTCACATTTGATGGTTGATAAATAAATTCTGACATTTTGGGCAAACCACGTAAGAGTGAAACGGGTCTTAAGAGAATGCAAATGTATGGATTGCTTTAGATGATTCTGAAGCAACCGCTCCAGGACAACTACCCCGGATATCTATTTCCGGACAGCCACTCCTAACATTGAACACATCCAGGGCAAATACTCCTAGACATCTTTATTGAGGGCAAAAACCTCAACACTACCCTAAATGAACTTAGGGGTAATTTTAAAACCCTAATTATTGTACTTCATATAAAATCTTGTTCGGTTTACATAGGCTGAATAGTTATTGTAATATGTCATTGTATCAAATGGCGATGGATAAGGCTGTTGAAAGTTGATTTTTCGAAAGTCTTTGCAATCCTCCTTGGACACCATATACCGGACAACAACACATCTAGGATAATTATCCCCTAATACATACCCCTTACTAAGTACCCTGAGTGGTAGTCAGCTGGCCCTTTGGTTTTAAAACGAAGCAGATCCCGGATTCGAATCCAAGTCGGTATGCGAGTATTCGATAGGGCCCTTCGATAGGGCACGTAAAAACACCCCCCTTTCAATGTCCCCCCTATTGATTACCACTATGGTTTGTATACTTGCCTTTCAAACTCTATCTCTCTCTCTCTCTCTCTCTCTCTCTCTCTTCGTTCTCTCTTTGATTCATCTATTCAGTCAACCCAGAACACGCTTTCTAAGCATCCAACTTACTAGAATTCTTAAATAAACCAAAATATCCTGATCGCCTTATAATATGCCACACGGTAAGTCCTCTGCTAACTAAGCTCTATAGATATACATGGGAACCTATCCCTGCGGATCTACTTTAAAGCCAGTCTATTCATGTTAACACCTTCATAATTAGACACAACCTTGTTAAGCATTTAAATAACTCCTCCCATCCCAGTGAATTTTCAAAACAATTTCCCAATGCTTCTTTTGTGTACGTACTAAGAAAAACATCTATTCAAGACATCAGAATAAGCCCGATCAATAAGACAGTGTAAAAGAAATGAGATAAACCAAGTGGAAAATGTTTGTTCACAAAAAACTAATACATGGCTCGTGACAATTATTATTCGTTGACTACATGGCATCAAAGAAACGCAATTAAACAAGGATTACACACACGGTAATCTCAATGAAATCCACAGGGTATTTTAGCAAAAAAGACAGGAATAAAAGAATGCGTGAGTTTGAGGCGAAACAGTTTTTCTTAAACAAACACCAATTGATTTCTTCTCCATACAATGGTATAGATCGGGTTATGCAATACCAGAACAGGTAAAGGTGTGATACGAACCTTTACAAACGATAGAGGTTTACAATCTTCTGAAAAAACATGTCTTTAATTGCAACCTCATATGAATTGCAAAGTATTGGTAAAGTTCACAGAGGTCACCCACTTCTATACTATAGATACCCATATTATGAAAGTATAAGGCACGTATATACTGTACCCCCTAGAAATATTATTTTCTTAAAACGTAAGCTTCCATTTTCGAGATATCCTAAACTTTTCGCTGTTGTAAGATGTGCAATGAAAGTTTATATGATTTGATGGACAGATTAAGAGATTTAGAAGCAAATGAGTCGGCAAAGAGGATGACTAACCGGGTAAATAAAAAATAAAAAATATAATTCAATGAATAATTACTGAAAATGTACGACGCAACGAATTACGTATTAATGAATCAATGAACACATCAAAATAATGATCAATGGATAAAACGACGAATTAAGAAATTGAATAATCAAAGATATTGTAAAATTCGCTAGATAATGTCGCTATACTATGAACTATTTATATTTAAAGTGATAATGGCTGAGTAAAACTGATCTACTCAAAGAGAGACTGTAGCTTTAAGAAGTTAGTAGGGCTCCTGGTCACACGCGATTTAAGTAAGAAACCTAAAGGCAACATCTTTTTGAATGTCGTCTGATACTCAACTAAAATAACCTCCGGTCAGCCCGCCAAAATCTCGGTTAATGCCAAGTATACACATGCTAACACATTAAATCATACGTCACTTTAGTCTATTCACTTAACATTCAGACATTTTTTCCTTCTTCTTTAAAAGCATGTTCTTTCTCAACAAGCATTTATCTTTACACAATCTTACACAAATATTGTATATTATTTGACAGATTGAATGAAACTTTGTGTAGATTTTCAATAGAGGAATACCATAAATCATTTACTTCCTTGTAACACATCGGACTGATAATCTTTCTGATTGATATCAAATGCCAGCATTGTAACATCGAAAGGTTTATGTATTATATATAACGACTTTTGGAAGAAAAGTACTTAAGGAATTTAAATGGTTGCATGCAAAATGGAGCAGTGATATATAAACAATAAAACGTAATATACGGTATGTAGTGTATATTTTATAAAGTCAAACTAGCCCCTCTTGGCAATTACAAAACAGACTAGTGGCATAGACTACGAGATAAGTGTGTCGCGACACCAAGGGAGACTGTCCAAACGGACTTGTTTAAGTGATTTCATGTGTTCTGAATTATTACTATTCTATTGTCAAGAGTCTGAATGAGAATAGAGAATAAGAGCCCTCGGTCCGTTTTCTTTTCTTACAAAAATATTGGTCCAGTCTTTCATCGAAATAATCACTTTTCAATTTCTTGATTTGGAGGGTTATTAGGGAGGGTCTTTTGACTCCGGGACGCCAGGAGTAATCTTTCGTGCTTCCCACAAGTTGTTTTTATTCGTTTCACAAAACTTATGTCCATGTTAACAGAGTTCACCCCGGTCATTCGAGTACAAGCACGATTATGAAAGAAAGATTATGAAGAAAATAATGAAGAAGAAAGAAATGATAGAAACGAAATTGTCTGAATTTCAAGAAATTATGTTCACATCATTTAAAGGGATAGTTGAGTTCTGTTGCAGAGGGCGCTACACAATTTTTTTTTGTGAGATACTGAAAAACTGAGTGTCAAATTTGAAAGAACATAATATTCAAATGACAAAATCATCTTTGTTTGATCAAAATCGGTTTAGAGACGGCTGAAACATAATGATTTTTATTATTTGTGTACCACTACAAATTTTAGATATTTTGAAAAATTTGAAAAAACCGTTGAAAAACACGAAATAACGCCTTTTTACGTCGTATTTCAGCCAATGTCGATGTTGGCGTTTTTGTTGGCATTTTCGTGTTGCTTATATTACCCACAATTAGCTGGCTCATGTATTGTTATTTCTAATTAAATAATTAATTAACGGTCACCATGTTTTGGGAAAGTGGAGCTGGATTGGTATGATCGTATTGGCTAATTTCACACATTTTGGGGTCTAAAATTACCTTCATAGCAATTTTAGGTTCTAAAACGGCACTATAAATGTCTTAAAATAAGAATAAGAGCAATAACCATGCACTTTGAAGGCATTTGCGGTCTGAAAACAGAACTCAACTATCCCTTTAAGAAGAAGATTACAAAATGATAAAGTATTTTTATATCTTGGTACCCCATCTACTTTGACACAGACTCTAATCATGTACACCATGAGAGATGATTAACGAGGTATGTCAAATAATTGGCGCTCATGGTCACGATGGGTTTACTAAATCATTGATGAAACTAACGAAAGAAATGTTACCCTGTGTATGCCATTACAAGCACTAATGTGGCTGATTGCCCCACCCTCCCCATCCATTAACAAAATTATTTTTAAAAAAAATTAAAAAAATCATTTAAAAAAATCAACAAATTAAAAAAAATAAAAAAAAATCAGATATTTTAACGAACTTCCACGTTATGGGATGAAGGGAAAGAATGTTATCTAAAGACGATCACATGATCTCTCCCACATGCCTTAGGAGTAACCATGGTCAACGTGCCAAAATGTTCCAATTTTAAAATATTGTTTAAATGGTGTCCACTGTCATGATACATGAAAAAAGAAAAAATGTGTTGTGAGTCTACGAACAAATTCCACAATAATCTAGACCATTGCTACAAGCTGTAACAATCAAAACCAATGAAAATACCATTATTTTATTAAAAAAAGACTCGCTCCTCGCGAATATAGGGATAGGAAAAGAACTGTGCTTCAATATATTATAACCATACGACAAGTGACGTTAATAGAAGAAGTTCGGAGTCGACCCCCTAAATACTTGATCTCTTTTTATCATTGTACAAAAAACGGGCTGGATAAACGCTCCTGGTGGTCGGGTTCATTTTAAAAATCTGAAAACAGATTTTGTTTGAAGGATTATTGGACCGGCGTCAGTCAAATCTTGGAGACTTTCTCTCTTCGGTGGAACAATCGCAGAAATGAATCGGAAAGATTTGTCGAATTATTTTCCGCATTCTTGTCTTTTGTTGGTGATGTTGTTTTTGTGTGTTGGAAAAACACCTCGAGTTATACCCGAGAGATGAAAAAGAATAATATGAAATTAATCAGAACAATGAGAGTAGAATAGAGGGAGAAAACGTATAGTTAGAAGACTGAGAATGGTAAGAAATGGAGAAGTGGAAACAGAGGAGGAAGGAGAGACGAGATGGGGAGTAAGGAAGGGGAAAGGGGCAGGGGGCAGAGATGGGGAACGAGTGGTGGGAGGGAGTGTTAATATGAAAGAGAGGAGTGAAAGGTTTATAGAGAACAAACGAAATAAAGAGAGGGTTGTGCGATGAATGAAATCAAGATCTGACGGTATTTAACTTGTTTGATGAGGAAAAGGAATGAGATAAATAACAGGAAGACGACGTCATCAATTTCTTTGACAGATCTATATACATTTCACGAATCATCAAAACCCTCATTATTAGATTTTGACATAAATTTGTTATCAATTTCAAGCTCATTATTCAATAGCGTTTTAGCATTAAAATATGGCACCAGTATGGCGTGCATGGCACATTTAAGATGTGGCAGCAAAAGTTTAATGAGTAAATGGTAAACTGTATATCACACCCACCAACTAGCGTACTGCCTTCCCACACTGCACCGTAATGTCACATTATCGAGGTGTGATCCCTTCCCACATGACCTTCTTACTGTTCTTACTGTGAAGAGAGATATATCAATCATACATCTACTACCACAATCATCTATACAGTCTTCACTATTTACTCGTATTATGTTTGCCGCTGTTCATAGCTAAGTGCACTTAAATCGATTAAGTGATTACAATTGATTCGGTTAGTTCCCACGTGCTTCATGGACATGATATATAACATTGATAATTGTAATTGAATTAGAACTAGAATATGCTGACCACAGCAATGGGCTTGACCGCAAAGCGATTGTTGGTAATTGCTCTTTTGAATTCATCTGCACAAACGATCAAATGTCATCGAAGTAATCATTACGCCTGCATCAATCCTATACTTTCTGTCAACCTTGCGAATATTCAGTACATCCCACATAAATATTATACAATGATTCTAACGAAATGCATCTCTATCTTTGCAATAAAAGAGTACAACTTACAACATATTGAAGGGTTTCAATGAAATGGTTACTCAAAGAATGATAAGATAAGCAAGAACAATAAAGTAAGTATACAAAAGATGATCCTGATTGTGAGGATGATATTGAGGCTGATGAAGTAAAAGAAAAAGAAGAAGAAGAATGAGTGAAGAAGAGGAACAAAAATTGACTGTTGATGAAAATAATACTTGCATCTTACACAATGATCCTAATTTTGGGGTGTTTTCACCAAGCTGTTGTCTTCTCCGTAGCTGCTTCCCCTTAAAATCTCACATTGAACTTCAAATTCAAAGTTTGCGATTAAGACCACTCTACTCGCCCATTCAATCCACTTATAACGAGGTATACAGATGAAAGTCGTTTTGAGGTCGGGTGGAAAATCGTTTACCGTTCACATTTGTTGTGAATCAGTAATTTGTTTTATCCTTGTACGTCTATATCCAATAACTATGACATCACTCATGTCACAAAGAACTTAAACAAAACTCTGCGTCATGCTCAAATAGAGATGCTTCCCAAATACAGATACGAGATGCCGGAAACAGGTGAGAAAATTACTAGAGATTCATGTATAAGTATCACTATCATTAAAATCATCAAAGACTGCACCAATACTGAATAATATTCATCCACTTTGGTAAATTACGGGTACAGGTGTCCCTACGGAATCCCCCCTCCCTCCTAAAATATCAGCGAATATATAGAAAGAGGTAGAAGTTAGGGGTGGAACAGATGCGTCTTTGTTATTGGGAGGGGCACTAGGCATACTAAGTGGACGAAATGCAAGAGAACAAAGCGACTTAGCGGGGGAGGATAGAAGAGGGATATAACTCATCTTCCAATTTTCTGTCTTCCTCCCCTCTCCTCAATAGATGGCCGAAAGGGGGGGGGGGAGACTTGTCTGATAACATTATCATTACACGTTGGAAGTCAAATTGTGTCAATGTTTGGTGCTGGTATTCTAGTCCTCCGATTGTTACTCAAATCTCACCCTAATTGATACTTGATCTTATCTCATCAGGGATATCAGTAACAGATAACATTTGAGAAGTTTTAAAGCACCATTTAATCATTTGATAAAATAATCATTACTATCCGTGACATAAGCCTATAATATACAGTAATTCGAACTCACCACAACTTATACCAGTTATTCACGTATAGACCTTCTCGAGTTCATGTCAAGAGGTACAACAGAATAGTTTGGTTTAATAACGACATCATGCAAGCAGCAGTCCAGATAAACTCAAGCTATTTTCATTAATAAGTGTTGGATATTCAACGGCTGTGTACAAACAGTAAAGCACAACTTACGGATTTATTAATAAAAAGGGAGAAAGTAATAGTTTTAACAAATATTGATACTCGCAAAAATGAAAATAAAGCTAAACCTCGTGATCCGAAAACTAGTTTTTCTTTGATGAGAGTATTGGTTGGAGATGTGGTGGAAAAGGAATCGATTTGTTTTTCCTGTGTTGTAAGTTTACAAGGGCTTGTGTGTCAATGAAATTGTAAACTAAGATAAAGTTAAATCAGCCGTTAGATTAGTTAGGCGTTAACAAAATCTTGAAATTAGACTTTGGAATGAAATCCAGATAACTTGAAAATTAACTTGGACGTTTTACAACTTGTTGTGTGAGTTCTGTAAACACTTTGAAAGAAGATAAGATAAGGTCTGTGACCATAACGTTTATTTTGGGAGGGGGCGGTGGTATTATGGAATTGAATAAACCCCTCGTCTCTCAAAGTTGTCTACAACTAAAGTTTACAAACTGGAATAATAGGCCTATACATGTTTGATATAGCATGGGCTCATATTGTAAGCACACGGATAAAGGACAAGCACGTTAAATAAAAGAAGAAATGACAAAAGAAAGAGATTGAAACAAAATAAACAGAAAAGAACATGTAATGTATAGATAGACAGAATATGCACATACAATTGGTATCAGTTTATTATCATAAATGTCTAGTCGTAGTACAATGCAATATCTTACACAACGAGTAAACGGGTAACCATGGTTACTGTATAAAAAAGTACTGACTTTTGGGATGACTTATTTCGTAATTATGATGGGAGAGGAATTACAATTAACCTAAAAAAGAAAAAGCAATCAGGGAGATGAGAATTTAAAATCTCATCTCCCTGCAGCAATATAGTTCTCAAAATATCTGCATTATAGAAAGATGGAAATAAACTCCATATCACGTTGTACACTAATACATGAATGAATTCATGAGGCAGTACATTGTCGCCTGGGAAGGCGGTTCCATAATGACTGTCACATGTCTTTATTAATGTCTTTTCAATAATGACTTTTGTTATATTTTGAGAACACAGTCGTCTGGGCTAGCATGACTATAGCTTAGTCCACATCCTGTGTATTACCAAGAAATTCAGTACACATTAGGAAATCATAGTCGATTTTACTGCCCTCTTTTCCTGTTTCTCCCGTTTGTATTTGATAAATGATGAATATATCCCACTATACAAGACTGTCGGTAATGAGGTCTATATGGGCCGACATGGCAACATATTATGATTGAGAGATATATATTTTATATACGATAAAGACTTACAAAATAAGCAATATAACATTGAAGAAAAAAAAATGTGTATCTGTTTTTATGCCGTTGATTCTTATAAGCCCCACATCATGAAAAATCTACCAAGCTATTACTTCATGTTAACATTATCATTGGTAGTTATAATAAAATCAATCTATACATTGTGTATAAATTATGTTTGCTGCATTGTGACAAGAAAGCTATGAAATCATTGACATTAATATACACGATACAGTATATTTGGAATCGGCGAAAATAATTTTAGACGAACTGCTTCTTCTGAAGTGCTCGGGAAAATTAAGCGTTGCAAGAGAAACTTTCTCGGTGCAAAACATCAACCAACCAATATGATCTACCACAAGTTTCATTTGTTTGACAAATTTAGTTTGTGAATGTTTTGTACTATATGGCAATGTTTTGAAAGGATTAGATTTCTCGGGTAATACGGGTATAGAATTAGGAAATACATTCTGATACTTGGCAATGAGATCATGAATTGAACTTGTGTTTTCCCCATTCGAAAACGACAACAACAACAAAAGTACCGTGTTCTATACTGCGATAAGTTAGCTATAAATGCAGTTGTGTCTTTATACGAGTCCATATCAATTCAACGTGTGAAGTAAAAGTAAATTTTGTCATATACACACGAATAGAATTTATATATGTTACAGTAAACCTGTTATAGTGTAAGTGTAAATGTATATCATTGCATGGTGGTTGAAACGTTTTGCACTAACTGTCTTATTGATAGTCATTAGTCTGAAGGTGGGCGGATTAAGTAATTGAATTTGAATATCCCACTACTACCGAGGAAATAGATTAGAAGGTGCAAGTTTTCAGTAGTAGAGAATGACCCGGCTTGCATGAACGATGTAGGAAATAAACTGAATCACCAAACACATTAAAGGAAACACCTGTAAAGTCTGAAAAGTGCAAGGCCCATATCAAATAATGATTGAAGAAAGCGCGTGTTACCGTCTCAAATTGTTTTTCATCTATTAAAACAAAAATCATGTTTGCAGTGGGTGATATCGGATCAAAGGGCGATGGGAGTAATTAATTACATTCTAATCCTTCACGGTTAGAAACTTATTGACCTGCCTCTGATAAATGATTATTGACATCGATTCAAAATAAACAGAACTATTGAAACAAAGTTTAATATACATTTGTCACACCCGATGCAAATAAAAATGCAAATACAAACTCTATGTAATGTTCTCATCAGTGCATGTTGACACGATTTTAGCATTGTAGACTAAAAGAAATTAGTACAAAGATAGGCGTATAAAGTGCAGTATAATGAATACAATGACATCAAATGGAGGTATGAGACATGGTATAGCAGATCATTTTTAAAGTCACTTATCCGCTCCCCTTTCTAACAATTTTCTTTCCTTTCCTTTCCTCTTTCTTTCTCGTGCGTTCTTATTCTCACTTTCCTCTCTTTCAGCTTCTGACTTATTTCTTATAAAAAAAGACTTTCCCAATTCTCACCTCAAATAAATATTAGTGATCGAGACAATGACAGTAAAAATATATATATATATATTAAGTCAAAGTTTTAGACAGGAGCGAAAAATGTTCATAATTGTCTTATTCCTAATGTCCCTTGAATTTTCTTTAATATTTGTTTTTGTATCACATCTGCATTCTACTCAATTTACCAAGATACAGCAATTAATATCTCTAACATGGATTTGATGTGGAATTAAAAAACCTCTCTTGCTATTGCACTTCACTCCAAGATCAACAAAAGTATCAAATTACTATAATTTCTATCGATCCCTATCATTCTCAGTGCTCACTATCATCTTCTCTGCTTAATCATGACTACATGCCTCATAAGATCATCACCGACTCATCTTTGTAGCAGGTTGCAATATAAATCTACTATATACTCACACGCAAAAGAAGTATACAGCAACAATACGCATCAGAAATATGAATCCAATTATAATATGTAAATCCCAGATGCTCCCAAGCCAGTGAAGAAGAATTACATCCCGTATCATTAATTCAGTCTAATGACTGTGAGATATAATACACCCTGCTCCTGAGTACACCAAACGAGATCTTCGTCTCGTCGGCTTTAACGCGACGCACGCACATCGCAGCACGCCAGACGACGCGCACGTTCACTGAAATAATAGAATTTCAGTTTGGCATTCTTTACTTTGTATGAAGAACAAACATTTGAGTTCAACTTTTGACAAAATCTCAAATTTGAATTCTGGATTGGACAAACATTCTCTTCGTTCACTTCTTTCTTTTGTTTGCACTTCTGTACTCCAAAATGTAAGACATACATGTTCATTTCGATACATCACTGGTTCTTTAAATTCTATTTTTTGCACCGAGTAGTACTGATAGGTATTAATTTTCTGCAACTTGCAATATATAGGCAATTAAGTTTGTTCTAAAGTTTGTCTCGGTTCAAAGTTCAGTTTTGAAGGAGAAAACAATATATTTTATGTGAAAGGTGAAATGAATTCTTAACAAGCTGGAACAGAAAAATATAACTTTTCATCAAATGCTCGTGTAGCATTCTATAGTTCTAATCTTATTAGAAGAACGTATAGCAAAAACTTTAAATATTTGTTGATACTCTATAGAATGTACTCTTCGCCCTTTTGACACTAACTTCATTCCGAGGAAGCCATAATCATATTCATTCTATTTGTCACCGTTAACTATATATCTTGACAATATGTTTGCACGCTTTCTATTGACGAATTGCAAATCATTGTCAAAACTGCGGATATTCTTTTTTTCCCTTTCCTTTTAAACCTCAGTTGCACATTCTAATTCTTGCAAAAACATGTATAGACAAAATAAGGAAAACAGTCCCTTGTTAGAAATGTTGAAAGAGATAAATCCATCTGTCCATACAAGCGTATATCGACATGAAATGACCATCTCCTTTCTTTTTAAGTAGCTTAATGCATTAGCAAAAAGCCACTTTCCTTTCTCTCTAAATAAACCAAGACTTAATCAATAGATGTTCTGTTCCGTCTCTAAACAGATCAAAAGACAAAACTTTCCTCATCGGTGTGGTGCTTTTCACATGTTCTTTCGTTCTACATCATTACCTCTTCTATTCAAGAGACCTACCTTTAAAGGGATAGTTGAGTTCTGTTTTCAGACCGCAAATGCCTTCAAAGTGCATGGTTATTGCTTTTATTCTTATCTATGACATTTATAGTGCCCTTTTAGAACCTAAAATTGCTATTAAGGTAATTTTAGACTCCAAAATGTGTGAAATTTAGCCAGTACGATCATACCAATTCAGCTCCACTTTAAACAAATCCGGTGACCATTAATTAATTATTTGATTAAAAATAACAATACATGGGCCGGCTGGTTGTGCGTAATATAACCAACACGGAAATGCCAACAAAAAAGCCAACATCGGCATTGGCCGAAATACGACGTAAAAGGCGTTATTTCGTTTTTCCAACGGTTTTTTCAAATATTTCTAAATATCTAATATTTGTGGTGGTACACAAGTTTTAGAAATCGTTATATTTCAGCCGTCTCTGAACCGATTTTGATCAAACAAAGATGATTTTGTCATTAAAATGTTATGTTCTTTCAAATCTGACACTCAGTATTTCATTATCTCACACACAAAAAAAATGTGTGTAGCGCCCTCTGCAACAGAACTCAACTATCCCTTTAAAAGGATTAAAGGAAAGAAAAACGTACATACGCTATTTCAGAAGGAAAAAAAAGATTGAATAGGGTATAATTACCGAATTTTAGACGTCTTATGCCACCCGCACGAAAATGTTTGGCGCTCTTTCGAGTACAACAAAGTAAAACTCGAGTTTCAATCTTCTATATTCTTTTGTCCTTAATATCTGATCAAGAATTCTGTCTAGGGCTGTATAATTGATTTGACTCCGTCGTTGTTTGTACAATAAGTATTCTCTCTCGATTAGGTACATTGTTTTCCATGTTATGGTCTCCTTAACATCATTGTGACACACGTTTGCACGAGGTCACTGTGTTTCATTCTCATGCTCATGTCAAAAATTGTTCATTCACATTCCTATGCACACGTGTGTTTTCTTCTCAAAACTTAAATCCTTGCCACAAACATCATTTCCTTCCGATTGAACTTACTTTAGTAGGCAAACAAAGTAATGGCTCAACCAAATCTAGGTAATCTTATGATTGATGATGACATTTCGATCACCAGCAGTATGTCTTTGTTTTTGTTTTTTAATTTTTATTACAACAAATAACTCCTACCATATTCAAAATCTTTATGTCGTTCGGTGATATTTCCAAGCTAAATTGAGATAGAAAATAGACTTAAATGCTTGTTTAGCATGTTTAGTTTATTTGAATGCGTTCATTTTAGGCAGGGAGGCGACATAACTCCTTGTTTCAGGTAAAACTGTGTATGAATCAAGTATGGAAGGCCGAGTAACAACCTTCTCTAATTCTAAGTTGGAAAAGTTTCTAAGGTCGAATAATGGTAAGTATGGGAATAACTAATGTAGTATGTATTTATTCTATCCATACTACATGTTTCCCGAAATTATCATGGGATTTATGATTTGAGAAATGCACCATTGATATGCTAAATCCGAAAACTAAGTACACGATTTTGTTCCATGCATTTTATCAATTTTGGGGGATTATTTCTTTTAATTGTAATTTACATGATTGAGGGCATACATTAGGGAAGGCAAGATGAGGGGGAGGGGAGGGGGCTAGTGATATAATTATGCTCGCAAATATCATGTAGGCTATATAAACGGAAATTGTTATGACAATGAGAGGGGGAGGGGGAGGAGGAGGAGTAGGAGGTGGTGGTGGTGGTGGCGGGGTGAGGGGAGGGGGAGGGGGAGGAGGAGGAGTAGGAGGTGGTGGTGGTGGTGGCGGGGTGAGGGGAGGGGGAGGAGGAGGAGTAGGAGGTGGTGGTGGTGGTGGCGGGGTGAGGGGAGGGGAGGGGGAGGAGGAGGAGTAGGAGGTGGTGGTGGTGGTGGTGGCGGGGTGAGGGGAGGGGGAGGAGGAGGAGTAGGAGTAGGAGGTGGTGGTGGTGGTGGCGGGGTGAAGGTAGGAGAACGAGGTAGGGTTGATGATAGGTATATACAAAGTGGTGGTCGAGTGATCGATACGTGTTGTTCCGGATTGATATAGCGAACACCTAAGTATGATTCATGAATTTGTTATAGGATCAAATCGATCGATCGATATCAATGAGGCATGAAGAGACTCTGAAAGAGGAAATGTGATCACAAGAAAAACAGAGTAAAACAAACTAATGATTCAACATCATGGTTGGTCTCTTTAATCTCACTTTCCCTTGCCGGAAATCCTATAACCGTTTATGAGTTTTGCTTAGAAAAGCAAAAAAAGAAGAAAAAAGTGCAATATTAGGTGGAACATAATGGTAGACAGACGAGAAAAATATAAATCTCAGGTATAACATATAGCCGATCCACAAAATTGTTCTTGGTTGTAAGGTATGTGTTGTCATTCAGACAACACTTAATAAGACGGTTAGAACATGGATGACCAGACCACAAATTAACCGACCCTTGTGCCAAAAGCATCGTGGAAAACCCCCGTTAACTCCCTAAAACTAGTCTTTTCCTTGGTAGGGATACCTGTTTTAGGATAATATTCCAAAACTGTTTTTGCAAAAACTCACTATATCAGCGAGGCAAACCTTGTCAATATAAGTGCATGATTTACTCTGCAATTTTAAATTGAGAAGAGAATAATTAAAACAACATAAGGTACAACCTAGACGTGCACCATCATGACGATAGTATGTATAAAGATGTCACTTGCATACAAGGTTTATGTTCAAACGTCCCAATATTCAAGTTGATATTTAAAGGAGGAGTCAACCCTAACATTAAGCTGGTTTTAGTAGAAGCAGAACATGAGAGAAATAGGCCAGTGGAAGTTTGAGTAAAAACTGAATACAAATAATAAAGTTGTGAATTGTTGAAGGTGCGATCAATCAAACACAAATTGGCAACTATGTGACGTATCTTGTGAGCTCACCTCCCCTTTGCCTACACTAAAAACCTTCAAATATCTATATATTCCCTTTAACAAAATATTCAATCATACATTCACCCTAAATAAAATGAATGCAAATATGTTTTTTTTTGTTATACAACCCTCGTATGAAACAAATCTATTCCGTCATCGATAATTAACAACATGAAAGTAATGTCTGTACAGAGCAAATTGGAGAGGAGCTCGCACATATTATACTTAATAAGACAGTATATATATATATATATATCTCTATGAGCTCGCATGATACGTCAAAGTGTTGCCAATTTGTGTTTCACTGATGACAATTTGAAAAATTTATAACTTTTCTACCTTTAATCGGATTTTGCTGAAACATTCACTAATTTGTGTCTCTCTTATTTTCTGCTTCTCCAAATTTATATCAGGGTGGGCTTCCCCTATAACGTAAATTCATTAGTTTAACGTGATATTATAATCTGCCGTTCCTGCACATTCTTTTTTCTGTTCGACTTTGGGAAACTTAAACATGGGACAGGTGCTCCATGCATTAGGATACTAGTAGAGTAATGTATTATCCGGTAATTTACAAAAATAGTTGACACGAGGACTAATTTTAGCGGGATTCTAACTGTCAGAGATACCAAATGGTCAAACGGTCAAATTCACGATTTAATATACTTTATAGATTCGAAGTTCACAAGGTCATTCAGCTCTTCACTTTTAAATGTCTTCTTCTGTTTTTCTTTGAGTAAATATACTTTCTATCCAGGTGAACTGAGTTTCACTTACCTTCTTTCCTCTTCCGTTTCCTTCCATCCACAGTCAAAGCCTTGAATCGTTCAAATGGGGAATCCTATCACAAGCACCACGACCGATATCAAAACCAGTTACATTAATATCATTTTAGAGTGAAATTAATTCTTTCTAAATCTCATACAATTTAAAATGTGACACACAAATGAATTCATAAAGCAAATGAATTTGTAAAGGCCACGAAGTACTTTGTCCTAAAAGTTCATCGTTTGGTCGTTTGGTCATACAGTCCTCTGGATATACCATTCATGCATTGGCCGACTTTTCCTAGCATAGTAAGGGTAATTGCTATATAAATATTAGTAACGACATGGTGTCAATCCTGACGGGTGTCTTTTTTCTGTAAATATAAGATAAATACCTTTCATGGTCAATTCTACTGCTGAGAGAGAGAGAGAGAGAGAGAGAGAGAGAGAGAAGGAGAGAGAGAGAGAGAAAGAGAGAGAGAGAGGGAGAGGAGAGAGAGAGAGAGAGAGAGAGAGAGGAGAGAGAGAGAGAGAGAGAGAGAGAGAGAGAGAGAGAGAGAGAGAGAGAGAGAGAGGAGTTATTTACTTAGTCTTTTAATGTTTTTGTTTGATTTTGTTTTAACACGTTTCTTTCTTTTAATGGTCTCCCGAATGGTCTTACTCAATAATGTTTATTTAAAAAAAAATTGATTTCTTGCAAACAATTAGTATCCCCTAACTTAACAGTTTCGTAAATGATGTCAGGCAATACCAAAAAAAAAAAAGGAAAAAGAAATATAGAACGATGTAAATCATAACGTATCTACTAACATAAAAATAAATAGAAACACTTACAAAGTTCAAAGAGTTCACAGGTTACCACTGTCAAATCGAGTGTGAATGAACGGGTCTGTGTTTTATATAGCACCCTCTCAATATGTATCAGATGTACAAAGTGCATGACTCCTCAGTCTTTCCTGAAACACTTAACCTAGAATCAAATTTACCGTATATAGTCAGTGGTGTCTTTCCCAACTAACTCTTGATCTATTTTGCTAAATGCTGTGGTTAAGTTTGTTGTAATTTTAGGTCTTTCCTAAAGGTCGATTTCGTGTAAAAAGTCATCTTTCAAACATATCTTGTTGACAATGTGATAAGAATGTTTTAGCGTATAATTATCAAGGCGGGGTAGGTTCTAAAAAGACAATACGAAAAAAACCCAATATAAAAACAAACAAAAACGAAACGAAACGAAACGGGAAGAAATGAACAAATAGAGACATGACAAGACAAAACGAAAAAAACAACAAAAAAAAAAAACAACATAACCAAACCAATATGAAAATGGCAAAAAAGTATTCGTCATTAAATCTAAATTGTTTTAGGTTCGATTCGTTGCGAGAGAAAACGAGACGAGGCAGCTGTAGCGAGTATATCTGATAAAGTACTATGAACCACAATAAAAACAAACGACGACAGGTTTGACGACTTAATGAAGCACTTCATAGACAAGACCCAAACTCAAGGTCCTGACCCTTGACCTATGTCACGTACTCACAAGCAGGTCAACTGGTCCATCGGGTGGTTTCTTCTCACTAGAATACTTAATCTAAAAACCAGTGTCTTTAAGACCTTGGCAGTCTTTATTATACACGCCAAAACACTTCCTCAAATTGATGTAAACAAAATTTACAGCAATGCGGGTGAAAAAGGTATATCTTGTATTTGGACAGTAAACACACTATATCTCTTCAACATTTTAACAAACTGTCGCTAGATTGCTAGAGACAGCAAATTAACAACGGTCAGAGATATTTAAATTTCGTTGTGAGAAAACTCGTAAGACACGCCATGTTTCATTGTGCTGCTTTAAAAAGATAAAATAAAGGTACAAAAATATACGAGTGTTTTGTTTTTGTCTTTGGTGTTGATGTTAACATATTAGTCGGGGATACATCAACACGTACCGAGTCATATTTTGAATAAAAATACGCAATGAACGGGAAGTGTGAATTCAATATACACCTTTCCAGTTTCCACTTGCAAGTCTGATATTTCGAAAAGAAAACTCAACATTGTCTACGCATAGAGATTATGCACATGCAATCAAATTAAAACATATTGATATATAAAATATAAAATATAGAATAAAATGGATCAAATTTAGTTGCTCACCTGTAAAATACGCCTAAAACTAAAACGCTATCTCGCTTTATAAGTTGAATCAAATTCCGAAGTTGTTTCTAAAGAAAACCAAATCCAACCTATTGAGTCGTTGAGTCACGATCGATCTTTTAGCCAATGACGAATATAGATGAGATAAAACAAATTAATTCAAGCTTCAACTGCTGGCGTGTGAAATAAGCAATAGCTTCCTATATTCCCCTTTTTTCGATTCAGTGTTTTTAATCGGAATTAAGGGTTATGCGTGAAAATACCACAACGACCTCCTGTTATAGAAAGCAGAAACCACAACACGTATGAATAAATGAGCGCGAAATCTAATACATCCATGAAATGATATAGACCTTGTTTTGAAAGAATTTAATAGTTTGATTAGAAATGGAATTTCATAGATTTCATGCGGTTTAATCGTGATCGTATAACCTTCACATGCTTCAAGCATAAACACTGACAGCAACGTTGGAATTCGTAAAAAAAACAATTAAACAATTAATCCATTTTAATTTTAATTACCCTCGAATTCTGAATTCCAAGGGTAAGAAGACGTAGGGAAATACTATATCCATAAAAAGTATTTATTTATTAGTTCATTTATTAAATTTAATTGCGTCATAAAGTATGCAATGATGTTTACTTTCGTTTATTGCATTAACCACAAAAGAAAAAGTCCCTAGAGTGACATTCAAATTCCAAAGTATGAGTAATTGTTTTGATGTGCGGTTTTAAGAAATTTGATAGTTGCCAAGTAATTAAAGCTACCTTGATGATGATGATGATGATATTTTCTCATAAATATATGTGTGTATATACAGAAAAGTGGAAATTTACACAGGTTAAAATGTTCATTCTATTCCACTGTAACTGTTATCATGTTTCATTATAAGTACTTTTGTTATTACATTTTAATGTATTTATTAATACGCACATTGAGAACCATCTGGGACCCGTTTCACAAAGCCTTTTTTCAATGATAAATGACAAAAATCATTGAGAAATCTTCTGATAACTATTCAGAAGCAAGGATTTCACTTTAGCTTATGACAAAAAGTCGCTGATGACAAGTTTTGTGAAATGGGGCCCTGGTGGCTATCTTGCTCATTATAAATATCTGCATCATCATTATCATTAATTATTATCATTATTAGTAGTATTTGTTCGTTTGTTCTTTAAATCCATTAAACAAAAATCAGCTATAGAATATAATATCTGAACAGTCATCGAAAATCTTCCGATATAACATTCTTGGAAATAATGAATAAGACATGATTGTGTAGAACGCAGATGGATATGTCGAAATTACCTGCTCTCCAATGATACCTTGATGACTAAGCATCAATGTGTGGAATAATCCATGTCATGTTATTCGCAGAGTGCCAAATGCCTATACATTTTTCCCACCTGATCATGGAACATTAGAATTTGATGTTGATTTGTAATAGATGGGTATTAAAGTTGTCCGACATCACCCAAGAGAGAGAGAGAGAGAGAGAGAGAGAGAGAGAGAGAGGAGAGGGAGGGAGGGAGAGAGAGAGAGAGAGAGAGAGAGAGAGAGAGAGAGAGAGAGAGAGAGAGAGAAAGAGATTGGGGGGGGGGGGGGGGGGGGTGTCGAGGGGAGGGAACGGCACAGGCACATTGCTATTGGTAGTGCGTTGTATAAGCTTATCAGTCAAGGATGTTCAACATGTTAAATTTCACATCTCCCTATTAGGGTAATAGCTCTTATGTTTTGACAAATCGACACATCTTTGTATTATCATACAAAATAAATCAAAATAATTTGTTCTGTATTCTGTTGACTTGTTGCCAAAACAGATCATGATTTAACATCAACAGCTAACCTTACTCAAAGGGATTTTACATTAATTTTGTACTCCGAGTGTCAGTTATCAAAGATGACAAAATATTCTTCCACTGTAATCATTTTAAGAGGCAGCAATGTCACAGCTTTGTCAAACAAAGATACAAAATCTTTGGCATATTTAGGTATTTATTTGAAAGTACATGTATACAGAAAAAATACGGTGTGTTTCAGACGAGATCTATCACATAGTGTGGGACCCACATTGCTCAGTTTTCGAACATGAGATATCAACGGGATTGAAATGTCTGACATGTGTATTGACGACAGCTCTTACTTTCTGCCTTCTTTAATCAAGACACATCGTTTCCCCGTTCGTTCTCCTTTCTTTCTCACGAAGAACAGAAAATAAAATATAACAAAAACATTAAAAAAAGGTTCTTTCAAGTTGAACGATCGCGTGTAACCCTTTCCTCGCGATCGGAATCAGTTAGGAAATGTCCCCCTTCGGGAATTGAGGAACACGAAAGAAGGATTAGAGTTAACTTTAGACGTCTGTTAAGATGATATGGCTGATGAATGAATAAACTAGCCGTGATTGGTGATGAATAAAAACATCCAAGGGCATTTTCCTTTATTAAAAGTGATTTGACCTCTGTAGGCCGAGGGGTATGTAAGAAACAGAACCCCCTCCCGATAGAAAAAGAAATGGAAACACATTTAAGAGTTGATTATCGCCTATGGTATTAATGTTCAAAAGGTAATTCTACACGTTTGTAAATCTAAAAGGAGAGGCTACAAGAATATATTTTCTGTAACCCTCTGCAATATTTCAATACATAGGCCTACTTAATTTTGAAAATGTTGTTGACAGTATTATATAAATAAATGGAATACTAATTCGTTCAGGGTGCATTCGTGATTTAGGGTATCAAAGTCGTCACATGTGATCTAGAAAACTACTTTAAAACATTGTACATTGAATCTTTGCCATTTGTTACATGGTGGTCTAGGTTTCTCGTAGATACCGATTTTTTGTATTAAAGATACCATAGTCCTAAGCTATACGATTAGATTGATATATCACTCAACCAGGTCAAAGGTCAATATAATACAAGATCGAGTTAGAGTTCAATTTTAATCTCAATATCCATGAGAGATGACAATTATCCGTATCTCCATACATTTACTAATTAAAGGCATGATACATATAACAGTTACTAATTACAGAACAAATTCACATGCTGAGGAAGACCGTTATAAGTATGATTACGAATGAGGATCAAGAGGAAAAGTATAATGACCTCGGTCTGATGATGAGACAAAAGTGGAAGAAGTAAAAACTATTTATGGAAAGACGGAAAAGGAGGAAGAACAGAGAGAATATAATGTGGCAGAAAATATCAGTTACAAAATTATGAACAAGATGGTCGTAAAAACATTCAAATCTTATAAAATATAGTTATTAGGTTACCCTGAATATATCGCATTACATTGGTAAGACAAATTAAATTGATTGATCCATACAAATGATATAAACTACCTGAACACATACATACATGTATGTATATGTTGCATCGCAGTTTAGTTGCTATTATCTGGGATATTATATACGGTCTCACGCATTTACTGTATACTTAATGCTCAATAGACGTGCTATATTATTGATCTGTCGTTATATACAAGCGTTGTCTCTAATCAGTTCATGCTATTAATAAAAGCATATGCACATGCCAGTGTAGTATGAAACATTGATTTATATAGGTCTAGGAAAATTTGTCAGTGACATCATTATGGATTAAAATGTACTTACTATTTGATGTTCAGCTGTATTTTTTTGTTGTCCGCATCACACCTTGAATCTTGACAGGTTTCACAATACAGTTGATACAGTGCAGAAAGATAATTGTGAACATTTTTATCAGAGAGAGCAAGAACAGGAAATGTTAGAATCACGTTGCCGTCATCCAAGTTTTGACGACCAACAGTGAGCCGGTGTACTTTCAGATCCGTCAATGTCTCATAATAGAAATCTTCAGATTTAGGGATGTTTCTCCCCAGATCCCTAGGTGAAGGATTATTGAATTGATTTCTTATGTGTAATAATAGCTATATATACAGGAGCTGTTGCAATGTCGGGTAAGATTTGAGAGCTCGGTCTCGGCTCTCCAAGAGCAACTTTTGGTAAAATGTCATAAATCAACCCTCTCTCTCTGCCTGTATGTCTCTCTCTCTCTATCTCTCTCCTTCCCTACCTCTTTTTTTGTTCGCTCTTTCTCTATCACTCACTCCTCTTTCTTTATCTCTCCCCTTCCCTTTCTCCACTCTTTATCCCTCTATCACGCTTATCTCCCCCGATTCTTCACCACCTAACCTTTTCCCCTTTATTTCCCACATTCTCTGTACCTCCCAGGACCTGGAGCATCAACTCTTTCTCTTGCTTATAAATCACATTTCCCCCACTTATCCTATATTTCCCACAGTCAACTGCAATCTAAATGTTTGTCCCGGTACAATCTTCCTTCCCCCTTGAGGATTAAAACTCGTACGTAGCCCCCAGAATGTTCTACGTTCTTTCCATATTTTACATTAGATAAGGAGGAAGTACGAATAAAGACACAGATTATATCTCTTTGTTTATTCAGCAAAGAGAAATACAATTTTGTAAGAGAATAAAAGATGACAATGCAGACTAAATTCTGAGGGGAATCACTTCGGCCTCGATGATAAACGCCCACATTATTGTAATCAGATATTAATTTATTTTCGTCTGTTCTTTCTGCATATTCATTGATTAATTCAAAATAGATTGAATATTGTATACATGAAATAAAAAACATGGAAATCCATATTATAGCTCAAGTCAAAACATGGTCCATGGTCAAACTAAGTGCATACCCTGAATACTAATTAGTCCCCAATAAGTGGAAGAGAATTTAAAACAAACCAAACAAGACAATCCTACAGACCAGACTAAAAAGAGTAACTAATGTCAGAGTGTGTGAGTGGGTGAGTGTGTTTGTGAGAAAGGGAGACAGAGAGGGACAGGTATAGGGATGGATAGAGAGAGGTAGACAGACATATAGGCAGAGGGGGAGAGAGAGAGAGAGACACACACACACACACACACACACGCACACACACAGACAGACAGACAGAGAGGGGGGTAGAGACATGGGAGATTGCATTAAAAATTAATTTCTTTCTACATGTTTCATTTTAAGCACATGTATTTACTTTCATCTCTCCTAATACTAATAAAGCACAAAACAAACTGTTCTACATGTACATATATATCTGTATTTATTTAAATTCCACACGTCGTCAACTCAACTTGAAGCCAGATATTATCAATACATTAAATTTAATCAAGCATTGACTTTCATGACTGGTCAACCTGTATGTGTGGTGGAGTAATCTGTGTGATGCATGCACTGCATATTATCATTATGATTGTAAAATACACATGAAATTAAAAATTTGCAGCGTCGGTGCATACATCATCCAAGGGCACGATATATCATACAGGGAAATATTACTTTAAGGTAAACACATTTGCAAACTCTGCTTTATAGCCAAAGAGAAAACAAATATATAAAAAGAGTTAAATAATAATAATCATTGATGGCATTGTATAACAATGCTATCTTTCCAGGATTTCATTAACATTTTGGCTTACCAAAAGACAAATATCTGCCTCATTCATTGGACAAAAGGGCCCTGTCTCACTCATTAAGACTTGCAACTGATCTGAATCAATCCCAAGTCCTCCAATCATTCGCAAGTTTACAGTCTCCTACTCTTATGTACATAGTTGCGATTAATTAAAACTGCTTATAAGACACAGCCCTGATCTAGAACAAGAAAATGAAGAAAAGTTGAATAATTAATGAATCTTAAAGAAGCATCAAAGAATAACATGCAAATACAACAGTTAATTTTTCAATAGATGACATTACTCTTATGGTATAATTATACAAGTTCTGCACATATATTATGTGGCTTCACTTGTTTAAAGTTAAAGTTGAGTTCTGGTCATGCGATTGCATTGTGAAAGAAACGGTGTGGAATCGATCAGAAAAAGTTGATCATGTAGCATGTATTGGCGTGTACTGCAAGGTTCTGCAAGGTTCTGGAATCATCAAAATTATCAGAAATTTGGCCAAGTTATGGTAAAAGTAACAAGCACTGTTCACAGAAAGGTGTATATGGGATTACACTTTCATGTGGCATAAAAATGTGGTCCTCATTTTTAAGCTGTTACAGTGTACATGCCATATTCAGAATATGAAGGCATTTGAAGAGTCCATGCTTTTTAGGGATCACTTTTTCTCTGCTGTTCTTCCACACTTGCATAATAACAATGAAAAAGCTCACAAATTGTTTTTCACCTCTCCCCAGAACTGAACCTTCTCTTTAAGATTACAGGTACACATATCTTATTTTTTAAGACCACATTATTAGCTCTTTTCTTATGTCATGCTTCCTGTGTAGAAATTGCCAACTTATCAAGAATTTTCTATCAAGGGACAGAGAAATCAGATACATTTACCAGTACTTGAACAATGCACATTGGAAGACTGGTGATTATCATTTCTCAGTATAATTTCACAAGCAGCTCAATTGTTTTATGACAAACAAGTTTTGGCCTAAAAAGGTTACATTCTTTCCATGCTCTGAATTACTTCAATGAGGAAAATGGAGCTTAACAAATTCAATTCTAAATGTTTGGTAATTATTTGAGAAAAGAGAATGTGACTACCCTGCATAAGAGTGCAAAGCCATCTACATGTACATATAATGCACAAACATTTTCTTCTCAAAACCTTACCTACATGTACAGTGTATCATATTCTTGGACATGATCTAATATTCTAGTTGAGTATATTCATGGTGCTAGGTCAGGTGAAGTGTATGGTAACCAGTCTTGCAGCAAACAACTAAAACCTACATGTATTACAATACCATGTGTTTTACATTTAATAATTAATTTACAAAGAAGAATCATTATGCATGGGCGAATAGGATTTACTTTACAGCTTTACCTCGATAGATATTTTCTCTGCTCATTTAGTAAGTTCTTGATTTGTATACATAAACGTATGAGTAAAACTTTTCACAGTTCATTTGATTTTCAATACAAGATAAAAGATATTAAATTTGATAAAAGATACCAAACCAGATTGAATAATATTTAAAACATTCCAATGCTCTTCAGAGTTCAAATAAATTTTTCCTGAACAAAGATAAGATGTCTGCTTATATGCTTATTCAGAGAATTTGCACCGTGAGGAAACCTTTGAGTTACCTGTAGGTGTTGAAATTGGCAACACTTATTCTTTCTAATGAAATATCAACCCCTCCCTATTCCATGTGATTATCATTGCAAATAAATCAAATCCTTCCATAGTGACAAATGAGCACTTTCAGCAACAAATTTGAAATTAAAAATTGGATTAAAGAAAGTTATCATTTGAAGTGCGATAATACCTTGTTATGTGCCTAACTTCTAATTAACTAGGGTAGCAACCGATCAGTGACTGTAGCTTGAACTCATTATCATGCATAACAGTCAATATGACTGCGGATGAGCCAGTCACGATCACGATCTTTCTCAGTGGGGAGAAAAACCCACATGAAAAAACAAAGACCACACATCTGTCAGACTGATTTTCCTTGTTTTCCAAGAGCAGTCTATCTCAACATTCTGGATTGATGGGAGGGGGTCTTGTTAGTTGATAAGCAGTTCAGATTACACACAGAAGTCTTCATAATCAATTTTGAAGGGTCCAGGGGTTGGTCCCATCACGGGACCCCATTTCCCATTAATGCGCAGAGATGTGGCTCAAACTACAAATAGAGTTATCCTAGTCACCCTGGGACTAAGGCTCACTGTTTAAGGTAGTGATGTCTCTTGAGATCTTGTGCCTGTAACCATACAGTATAGGTCAAGGGTCATTGATGACTCGACAAGATACAGTAAGGTAGGAGTCGTCCATGTCCTTTCTTTCATAATGGCTATCACCGATGATGCTGGAATCTTCCTTATAGCTGGTTTCATGATATTCAAAAGGCATTGTTACACGATGTCAAATTCATGAAGTTTAATCGTCGAGGTCAAATTCATGAAGTTTAATCGTCGAGGTCAATTTCATGAAGTTTAATCGTCGAGGTCAATTTCATCTAATTCAATGTCGCATTCCGCACCAAACAGGTCTTCATCGATGTCGATATCACCTCCATTTGCTAGAGCGCCCTCTGCTGCTGCGATGGCACCTAACGTTGGTTCTTCGTCAGGGAGTATGGCAGCAGCTTGATCCAGTTTACCCGATTCATCTATGGACAGACAGAAAGAGAGTTCATGAATATTACATACCTATAAAGAGCCCTGTCAATTATTCACACTGAGTTGGAATATAAAGGGGTAGCTAACATCTGCCTAAACTAGGCAAGTATCACAAGAATTTGATAATGATTCATGGCATATGAGATCTAGCAGAAACATTCCTATTTTAAAAAGTATGACTTAAACTTAGTGCTAAATAATGCATTTATGGTAAATCATGTTCATTATGATCCTCTTACAGGGCAAAGAAGACAAGCGATTTCAGGAACGGGGAGATATGAATACTTTATACAATTAATAGCATACTTAGCTTTAAATATTTGAATAATGGCAAAGCTTGAAAGGGAAGATGACACACTCACCATCTTCATGGCCATTAACAGCGGGCTGAGGAGCATCAAGTCTACTGGTGATGTGTGAAGAAGACGTATCAACCTCCATCGCTAAGGCCGCAAATGCTTCTATACTCACTTCTTGTACATTCACTGGATCCTGTTGGGTGTACAGATAACAATGAGAGGAAGAGTCAACTAGAAATCTTTCTTTCAAAATACTATCTTAAATATCATCTATGAGTACAGCAAAATCGAGAAGGTCGAGTTATGATTGAAAATGATTTGTAAGATTTCCCATTCCTTATATATGTCAGTGTGGTAGAAGAAAATAAAATAAATGTATCCTGAAAAGGATTGTGCTACGAGTGGCCTCATATTGACAAAAAATGAGAATGGCTGAAAAGTTTGGACCACACTTTCATGGTGCATGTACGTGTAGTCCCATATAGTCATTTCTGTGCACAGTGCATATGACTTTCAGCAAAATTGACTCAATTCTTTTTATCTTGTTGAGTTCAAACCCCAGAAAATAACACAAATTATTTTTTACTACAAAATCAACCTTTATAAAATGCTTCTAGACAGTTGCTTTTACAATGTAATGGCATGACGTAACCCAACTTCATCTGGAATCTGATCCAGTATGGGTACTTGTGCTTGTCGTTCGATGTGATTTGTCATAAGTTATGAAGGTATCTATGATTAAATGCAGCATTTTGTTTGTAATCAATGTTTCAAGGAAGACGGAATGCTTACCTCTTCATCATCCTCCTCTTCTCGTTTGTAAGTAAAGACGTCTCCTTCATCGTCATCTTCACCGACCATCTCAGGTTTAAATGAGAAGAGCTCACGTCCTGTAACCTAAGGGTTCCAATCAGAAGGTATGTTAAAGCCCCACTGCACTACTAATAGCTACTTGCGCCCTCTATACAGCAAACAATGCTTAATCGGTGCCTGTTAGTCCCCCATGATCCTCTTTTTCTCATGTTAATTGAGAGCTGATTTGATGAGATAACTACCTGTCAGTGACCTTAAAGGGAGGTTCAATCCCCCCTGGCCAAACTAGTGCAGATGGGCTTTAAGACGAAGTCAATAACAGTTTGGATTTATATGTTTCAAAGTGTTTTACAGATATAGTATCCTCCTCATCTGATTCATTCAGGCTTGCCTGCACTTTCTTTTCACATGTGTGCACATGGCTCTTCCAACCACAATACTGTTTGCATCCATCTGGTACACATTTAACACCGGGGTGGAAAGGAGCAATGTAGATAAAAGGCCCTGCTTAAGGACATGACTGCTATGCCAGGGATCAAACCCATGATCTTCGCATCTCCAGTCAAGTATGTCAACCATTTGACTATGACTATGGCCTTCATCACTTAAATCCATTCAAATCCATTATTAACAGCTGCAAAATTAGTTCTGTTGGAGTGAAATGATCTAAATTCATAAGAGAAAGTTACTAGTAACACCTGGCCAAGGTATAAATTGACTCTTGTTTTCCCCATATCACTGAAACTCCTGCAAAATGTTGTATCAAACTAGTCATCTTTTCATGAAACAGTTATAAGAACAAGTTCATTGTCATCCCATTGTAACATGTGGTAGTTTAATACATCTGTTTCACTGGGATGTTGGCGTACTTCTGGCAGTGCCCGATTATTATATGCATAAACCCACCTTATTTAGGACCAATATCAAAACTAAAATCGTAAATAGCTGAAAGTTGAAGCAAAACCATACGTATACGCTGACCTATTTCTTAAAAACCGAAATGATTACGCTTTACTTACCCCAAGTGATTTGCCTTGTTTGAGTTCATTTCGTTTCTTATTTTGATCTGCCTCCAGCTTTTCCACCTTCTCAGCTATCTTCCTTTTCTTCCATTGCATGAAGGTTTGTAGGTTGATCTTAGTCAGGTTACCAGTTAATTTATTCCTCTGAAAAATGACATACATAATATCAAGAGGTAACATAATATTCAGAGATGCCAACCTCTTGACACAAAGAAACAGACTGAGTATCCTTAAAAAAAATCATCATAATTTGGAGAGAAAAATCAGATTTTCATGAAAACTCGACACTACCACTAGCGCGTTGGCCCTGGGCCAGTAAAATGTTAGAAAAATGTTATACCGGTAAGAGTGGTCAAGTAAAATGTTTGCTCTTTCATTAAAATTTAATGAAAAAATAGTTAAGCAAAGTTTTGGTTGGGGTTTACTTGTACATGTTTCTATGCGATTCCGCGTGTTTTACGGGCTTTTAATTTGTTGTTGTTGTTGAATGATGAAAAATCGTATTTTAAGAGGTGATATATCGTATTATCGTATTTCACTCTTATTATCGTACTAAATACGATTTAATCGTACTGGTTGGTATCTTGATTTGCTTGTTGTTAGTCTGAAAGTTACAAAGGAAATGATGCTTAAGTATTTCCCAAGGAGATAATATTGATGGCTGACAGCCCTCAAGGGTGTTAATATCTATACTTTTGCAGAGAGTTCATGACCTTTTAGATCCAAAAGACGATACACCTGATACCATGTGGTAGAGCAGGGTAAACTTCTTCTTTCTGCAAAAATTTGAAGAGAGAATTTTACTAACAAATCCAATTGGAAACACCCAAATAATCATTTCTGTGAAGTCTGCATTTTTTCTTCTTCCTCTTTGACTCACTGACATACAGGATCCCAAATTTTTGACCTCATGACCCTAAAATCTACTCAGTTCATTGGCTCTGCAAGATGTCCTGAGTTAAATAGTAATCCATCTGTCAGTTCTAATGAGAATGCGTTCACAAGCTATTTTTGCATACATAATGAGCCCATGACCTTTGACCTTATGAACCAAGAATCTACTCAGTTCATTGGCTCTGCAAGATACATAAATGATCTAAATTTGGCAGGAATCCATCAACCTGTTCTATTGATAATGCGATCACAAGCTATTTTTGCACACATGAGCCGCATGAACTTTGACCTTGACCTCATGACCCCAAAATCTAATCAGTTCATTAGCTCTGCAAGTAACATACATGACCTAAGTTTGGCAGGAATCCATCAACCTGTTCTATTGATAATGCGATCACAAGCTACTTTTGCATACATAATGAGCCGCATGACCTTTGACCTTGACCTCATGACCCCAAAATCTAATCAGTTCATCGGCTCAGCAAGATACATACATGACCAAAGTTTGGCAGGAATCCATCAATCGGTTCTTGAGATAACGCGATCACGAGCTGCTTTTGCATACATAATGAACACTGTGACCTTTGACCTTTGCCCTCGTGACATCAAAATCTAATCAGTTCATCGGCTCAGCAAGATACATACATGACCAAAGTTTGGCAGGAATCCATCAACCTGTTCTATTGATAATGCAATCACAAGCTACTTTTGCATACATAATGAGCCGCATGACCTCTGACCTTGACCTCATGACCCCAAAATCTAATCAGTTCATCAGCTCTGCAAGTAACATACATGACCTAAGTTTGGCAGGAATCCATCAATCGGTTCTTGAGATAACATGATCACGAGCTGTTTTTGCATACATAATGAGCCTTGTGACCTCGTGTCCCCAAAATCTAATCAGTTCATCGGCTCTGCAAGATACATACATGACCAAAGTTTCTTCAGATAACGCGATCACGAAAACGGGACGTATGTACGTACGGACGGACGGATAACCCGAAAACATAATGCCTTCGGCTACTTCGTAACGGAGGCATAAAAAGAGAGATGCACATCAAGATATTGTTAAAAAAAGTAAGGTCTTATCTTTGGAAATAACATGGGCAGCTTCATTTTCTTAACAATGTGAAAATAGTTTATTCTTTCAATTGCTCTATTTATTTCTTACCTCATCCTCTATAAGCTCTTCTAATGATATCTTTGAATCCTCCTCCTGTTCCTCCATCTTCTTCTTATCTTTCTTGAGTACAAAGCCAGGAGGAAGGGCATGCTTGTATTTACATTTCTCACCGTTTGGGCAAGACCAGAACCATCCATACTTCATATTCTCCAATGCTTGAATGAAGAATCGGCAAACCTGTAACAGGAAAAAGGAAGTTACACAAAAATATAAACACGGATCCGACTCGTGAAAATAGTATACTACCCGATGTCCGCACCCCGGTGACTTAAGGTCACGCATGCCAGCCATTCTCCACTCCTGACGACGGATAGTCAACTTGTTCGAAACGTCGAGCCACTCATCCTCTCCAAGCACTATAGTTCTCCTTAGAACTATAAGCTAAGAAAGATAACAAACAGTCCTTTTCAGGACTACACACCCCCAAGAAAGATTACAGAGTCAGAGTCCTTTCCAGGACTCCTCAACCCTCTTTCACATGGTGCACCCGCAAGCCTACTGTATACCTGAAACTCTCCTTAAAGTGACTCGGTAACATATCGTCTTTCGGATGGTGACGTTAAAGGTCGGTCCCCAGACGCAAATAATCATATCTGATTGATACACGTCTGCATAAACCCAATTACACACACACACACACTCCTCAGATTCTGAAACAAAATCCTGGATTTAGCTCATGCTGCAATCAGAATTATAAACCTTTAGGTCAGTCAGGAATCCCATGACTTTTACAAGTTTTAAGCTCTCTTTCATTAAAATATATCAATAGTTCTTGTCAAAACTGGAAACTATTTCATGAAAGATAAGTGAATTATTTGAAATACAGTTGGTACCACTTTTTAAATGTTTTCCTAATCTTTATTTGACCTTTCACCCCTTCCCCATATTTCAGAACTGGTCCCTGTCTGACACAGGATAATAGCAAACGGTCCTTTTCAATCCAATATATGTTAACTATCTGTGGCACTATAAGAAATATAAAGGGCTACATGTATACATCTAGACCATGATCGCCGATTGCTTAAATTAATTATTCAAAAGCTTTACACAATGAATCAAAGGGCACAAGCAGGTGCTAAGTAAGCAGATGGTAAGAAAGTACATGTACACTTCAAATAATAATCGCAATTCATGTAATTTTCAATATCAATCTAAAAAGTAAAGTAATTCAATATAATTAATGTGAAAAGAAAGTCAGGAGATTGCCAGTAATATAGCTCCCCTCCCAAACAAAAGAATAAATGCAACCGCGTCTCCAATATGCCTCTGCCTTCATTTAGTTAGGATCGTGCCTTGAACTGGTATAAAAACTTGAAGGATTCTGTAACTTACAATCTCTGTTTTGGTTTTGCTCTCATTAGCATCTCCATGTTTCTTGCTGACTACTTCCATTAATTTCTCGTCATCCCAGTTATCCATGGTGTCTGTGAAGGAGCAAAGAAAAACATTGCTGTTGTTGAGAATAGGGCAACAAAATATAGAGGTAAAGACAATTGGAGAATAGCAATGAAAACAGACATTCTGAAGCTTTTCGTCAGACATTAATATGACCTTGGCGAACTACATTGGAACTGATGACTGCCAGTGAATATCTCTTCTGATTATAAAGATGGGCGAACCTACCGACACCACCTTTGAATTATAACACTCTAATCATGGTTGACAAACTGTGTCAACGCGATGGACACACAACTAGAACACATGATACCTCGACTATCAGGGGTACATTGCCTGTGTGTAGGGACACTGATTTTCCGAGATCACGGAAAACGGATGGAATTCACAGAAATGACGGAAACGGAAAATGCAATTTCGAACTTAAAATCGTGGAAAACCCCTTTTACCTCAAAATTTTTCATTTTTCAAGAAGAAAATCGTAACACTTACACCATTTTTGTGACTCGTTATACAGTGAAAAAATATCGGGCCTAAAATCATGGTTAATAATTACGAATATTTAGCGATATTCGTCAGATTCTTAGGAGACAGGGCGCTGCCATTTTGTTTCACTGGACCAATAAAGATCGTTAGGGGCGCTATTACGTAGATGTAATACTAGGCACACACACGCCAGCAGCGGGCGCTTAGTGCAGCGATATTGTACACACGCTATTGTACAGTTCGAAAAAGGGGCTGGCATGTGCGCCTAAAATCGATCGATCGCGGATCGCTGACATGACAGCCCAGACTGAAATGTTTTCGTCGATGTCGGTACTACTGTATCATTCCGTCAGGAATATGTCGTGTTCTGACACATTCCGCTAACTTTAGTCTGCTTGTCTATATTCGAATTTGAAGTTGGTAAATCATAAACATTTGATAATTTTTCGTAGGTCTAGCCTAGACCCTAGGGGTCTATATTTTCACTAGTATTTTGCATCAAGTTTATCCAGTCCCGTCCGTATGTTTTTGAGTGGTTATCAGTGGCTTGTCAAAGATGGCGGCTTTAATAGAAACTTTGTACCCTACAAGTTCATGTTTTAATGAAAATCTTATGTAAACAGAATTTTAGTTTTTTCATGTGTACAAAGTCTATGGCAAAACGGAATTTCCATTTTTCAGCCCATCTGAAACGGAATTCCAGATTTTCTGAAACGGAAAAGGCCTTTTTTTTAAACGGAAAATCAGTGTCCCTATACAGTGTGATCATCACATCACACGATAACAGTATTAAAACTGAGAGAGGCACTTTGAGTAGAGGACACATTAAAGTTAATAATAATAATAGCTCATTCTTATATAGCGCTTTTCAGGACCGCAGGCCCTCTCAACGCGCTTTACAGATATATATTATTAAAGTTGAACAAAGACTAGTCAGCTGGAATTTTGTACACTTGACGATACATACAGTGGGAGCTGATCAAAACACAATGTCTTTTAAAGGTAAAGACCAGTATTGCAAATGCCCCAATTTCAAGAAATGAAATGGAAGCTCTTATTACCATTTATGTGAAAGAATATGTTTTGACTAATACATGATAAAAATTTTTTGCCGGGAAACCGCCTACCCATTGATATATTTGGTAAATTAGTTTATCTACATGGTCTGTGAGAGATAAACGCACGTGTCGCGCACATGTGCGTATAGTCCCATATACATCTTTCTGTGTACAGTGCTTGTAACTTTACGAAGACTGGGTCAAATTTCTTATCATTTTGATGATTCCAGAACCTTGCAGATGATCAACCTTTTCTGATCCATTCCACAACGTTTCTTTCACAATGCAATCGCGTGACCATAGCTGGTTTTTAGCTTTAAACAACTCCCCAGAACAAGATTCTATGAACAGCGTTCCTTTACACAAGATTCTTTTATCATCTGTACATCCCTTTTGCTATATCATTATTAGAGGAGGCGCAATGGCTCGGTGGTACAACAGTGGTCTTGTAACCGGGAGACCCCGGATTCAAAACAAAGTCAATGCGCTCATGCCCTTTAGTAAGGCATTAATCCTCATTCCCAAGTCCATCATAGAAGATTTAAAGCCGTTGGTCCTCTGGTTGCTTACTAACAAGCATGAACATGCTTTCTTAGCAGTCAGGTAAAACAATCATTAATCATCATCATTATTATTCTGTGTAGTTCTATAAACATTTACCTATACTAATTTCCACAAGTGAGAAGAGGTAAACTTACCATTGGCTAGTTCCTCCTCTTTTCCATCACCATACACGCTACGTTTCTCTGCCTTACGCTCTATGTTGAGATCATGAGAGAATTTACACCGGTCTCCTTTGGAACACGACCCTTGCTTGAAGAAGGCGCACAATACAGACTTGGGGTCAACTCCTGGAAATGCAAAACATCCATTGATAAACAAAGTGGATTAAATCACATGTATGCTTCCTTATATAAAAAAATCTATACACCTACATGTACATGTAGGGACTTATTATTACAAAGAATCTAATCCAAACTGATAACTGATTACATACAGGAGTGTCTTGACTGTCTAAGTTCATTTCTTTGCTCAGGATAATAATATAATATCATATATCAATAGCATGATCCAACATATGCAATCCATTTCTTTCTGGGCATGTATAATCTGATGTTGAATTTGTAGTCTATCCATACATGCTCATAAATCTCATCAGCATTTGAGCAGGGAAAATTTGTAAGCTGTATGAAAGCTCTCCACATTTAACTGTTCAATAACCAATTCAACCAGCTAACTATTAACTTTTGATCTTGATGATTACCTCCTAGACATCCACTTCCACCATCTTTACACCAATGGGGTTACAATCGACAATAAAATACATCCATCTAATGTACCTTCAAATTACATATTATTTGTAACATATGACCATGTTAGTACATGCAGCAAACTAGAGTTTACCGCTCGCATCACGTCATATCAAAGCCTGTGTGTTCATAGTTGGTCACTAGTTTATACCTGAATTTAAAGTATAGTTTAAAAATAAACTAGACACTATGATCATTTCCACAGCTTTATCCTTTTAACAGGGGTGGATCTAGGACTATGTGATGAGGGGAGGGGCAGGGGATCTGTGCTAGGTCGGCACAAGGCCAACCCGGACTTGGCAGAAACCATGGCTGAGTTGTCTAAGAGAGCTGAGTTGATCACAAATACTTGCATTAATGTTTGCATTATGCATGTTGTTTTCAAGACACAAATTCACGATTGTTTGATGAGGATATGTAAAACAGTAACTATATGGAGTAACTTGGACAATTTATGCAGTGACATTCAATAAAAGATTAAATTTATGGACATTTTGTGGTCAAATTAGTGCTGAGTAAGCCCTTGTATCAAGTTAGCCTGGTCCCATACCCTGATCTCTATGCACCGATTCGTACCCGCTGAACATGGAAACGTCAGCCACCTTAACTGGGGGCCACAAAGACCATGCTAAAGACTATGCTAAAGACTATGCTAAATAATAGTTTAAACATTCCCACTTTGGTTCAGGGACCTGTCTGATTACAAAAGATATTGAATCATCTTTTGTTATGTTCTTGGATGGCCCCAGGCTATGGTGGACGAAGCACTATGGTGCTCCTGGATATCATGGAAACCGAATTTGTCTATACTACCTTTTGCTAGCTTCTGAGCTTCCATGACTGGTCTGAAGAGCATGTTGAGCTCCTCTGCTTCCTTTTTCTTTGCATCTTTCTTGGCAATTTTCTGCCCTAGTTCAGCAGCCTTGAATAAGAACATATGAAAATAAATGCGGAATTTCTTATTTGGCAACATCAGATCCACATAAACAAATCTCTCAGGATCTAAAATGTTATCGCTAAACAAATTACTATTACTAATTTTTATAATAAAACAGAAGGCCTGCATATATAACAGAATAATTGTTTAAAGCAATAATAGTTATAATACATAAACATGAAATTCAAAATGGTAAGCTAAAATGATATCTAAAGGGGAAAATAGAAGAGAAATAGTATGTAGAGTCAAAGTGAGAGAATATAAAAGCGAGATAAGAATATAATCATCAATCAATGCTGCTTTCTGAACTGTACATATATCTTCATTGGCCCCTGTACCTACTCTAAGGACTAATTTCCCCTCATGTTTTCTTATATGTCAAATATTAAGCCATCATTTACTGATACATTTATCATAATATTAATGCTAACAAATAATTCTCATACCTTTTTCTGATCTTTCTGGTTTCCAAACTTGACTTGAGCAGTGACAGTATTGATGAACCTCTGCTGTTTATTTCCTTTTTTATTCTTTAAACCAAAAGTCTTATCCTACGAGAAAAAAGAAACAAAACAAAATTTTAACAATCAAATCCTTTGTTCATATTTTTACATGTTCAAACTGAATGTAAGCAATGACGTTTTCCATCCGAGCATTGACACCACTAACGTATAATGCGCTGAATAACACTCATACAGCGCATTATACGGAAGTGCCAGTCAGAGGTCAACACCATTGTGTAGAGATCGTAAAGTCACACGCTACATGTACACGTGAAAAGGGAACTAAGCTGTATCGCTCTGGAAAGATATTTGCTATTATTTCGTTAGTTTTACCTCTGATTTTGAATAATTAGGAGTAGAAGTGGCATAAAATTCATCGAGGCCACTGTCCAATATTCGTCGGGTGCGGGAAGGTGTGATTTTGGACACATTTTAGGGTTTGTTTACATGGCTCTCTGCACGCTTGTATGGGAGCTGTTTAAGGCTTGGTGGTATCAATATCAGACATAAAAACATTACCATAAGGCTAGGCCAGGGCAGTGTTTCAGGTAACAGTCATAGATCTTTACTCAGTACTACTACAAGTTCACCGACATCCCGTTGAAAGGCTTGTCTATGGGATGTCGGTGAACTTGTACTTTTAATGTAGTACATGTATGAAGGGGTGACCAAAGTTCGCGGATATTTTTCTTTTCTTGCACATTACAAAACATCCAGATCAACATCGTGTTCCATACGTCATAAGAATCGTAATTTATCATATAATCAGATTATATAACATTCCAAGGCTGTATTTACTTCAAACCAATGATAAGACGAGAATATCGGAAGGCTTACCACTATCGACGTCTGTCAAAAAGTGTGACCTAAGTTCGCGCATGATATTTACTGCCCTCTTGTGATGGGCTTTATATATGTAAACATTCCAAAAAGGGACATAGTTTCAATAAGAAGCCGATTTTTATATTGAAACTTTGAAAAAGATAATAATTTCTCTTTTTCATTGAAATTTTCCCCCAAAAAATACCCTTGTTAAATTTTGCAAATATAAGACAATATTTTTCATTGTTTAGGAAAAATCCTTCTGCTGCGCCTGTGGAGAAACTACTGAGACAATCATCCACACGGTGGGTGAGTGCCCTCTCTACACTACTCTCAGAGACAACTTCATAGCTCACTGGCCAAGACGATGGGAGAGCCATTATTCCAACTCGAAAAGAAAACGAAGGGTGAATGCTTTACAAAGCAATCGCTACTTGGCTCCTGCTCTCACACCTCCCTTTCCGACTGGATCAACTCCTCACTCATTCACAATCTCTCTCTGTAGACTGTCATACTTGACCTCTACGTTAAACGTTCCACTACATGATGTATGTGATGCCACTGTAAACCTGCCTATCCTTTTTATATGTGTACTACCAACACCTGCACTAACTGCAGTTCTCCAAACTGGAGGAAGCCAAGCCAAGAAGAATTCCCTATCTGCATGCCATTTGTTTGTTTAAAAAGTTTATCATGTGTCTCCTTTTTATATGACATGACGGCCATACACGAGCTCTCGCTCTTTTCTGTCTTTGTCTCTCCACTTTCCCCTTTTAAATTATTTTGTATTCTTACGAAACCCATAGATCTAGATTCATTGAAATTCACAAACACAGATAGACCTACGGTGCAGTGGAAGCAGGCGCGCAGGTTTACGTTTTTTTTTGCGTAAGAAATTGGAAATTTATTTCAATTTCAATCCGTCTAATAAACTGATTTTCACATAAAAAAAAACACAATTTGTTGTCGCATTTTTAGGTCGCATTTTGACCTGTTGTCGACGGTGCTCAAAGATTTTGTTGTCTCGTTCCCACATCACCAGTAGGAGCGCTGGTCCGAAAATGAGGATCGTCCTCATAATGCAGACAAAATGCGTCCTAAAAAATGAGGATCGTCTGCATTTTCGCGGACGTTTTTTTTCATCGGCACTCTGCAGGTTTCAGGTTACCAAACGGCCCGCTGGCGATGCAAAAAATGGGTTCCCCAGGGGAAAATAACCCAAGTTCACTGTCTACTTTTTAGGTTGTCCGTCTTCCCAAGGATTTATTGCTCATAATGTGAAGGTCTCTGTACAAAGTCGATGTAAAATGCATCAAGAAAATCATCACAGAATCTGTTTTTTGCATTGCCAATGTGCTTTGGTCGAACTTTGGTCACCCAACCATATGTCTTTGACTTAAGGTTTATGACGGTTTCGTGAGACGCTGCCCAGATGTCGAGACATTCTTCTGAAACTGTGAAAGTGAAAATTTGGATGAAAATATTCTCCATCTACAACTTTAGATCTACAAGTAGATCTAGATCTAGAATCTAGAACCTACAAATTAATCGAATGTACGAGAGCTATTAAAATTAATTCCTTCCCTGTAGTGCATCGTCAATATAAATTCTGACAAAGTATGGCGCAATAACCAATAGGCCTACTCGCCTTCACATAATTCTGACGTTGCCGGTGAAATGAATGAATGAACATTGATGGACGAAAATGAATGAAGTGCGCGATAACCACGCACGTTACCAAAAAAAAGAAAGAATAAAAATCCCCATTCTAAAACTGAACTTGCCTCTATTACTTTGTCCTTCTTCTTCTCTACATTTTTCTTACTAGGTCCTGCTGCTGCTTTTTTAGGAGGCATTTTGGTAAATCATACAGGATAAACGTACAAAATTCCAGAAGGATAATTTCCAAGCACGTCGACTCAATTTCGACAAGTTAACCAACAAGTAACAATGGGGGCGCGCGCGTTGTGTATGGTATGCATAAAGATGCAATTACAAATGAATTTTTAGAATCTTTTCAACACTTTTAATTTCTATTCATTGTATTTTAGCAAATTGTTGCAAAATAACATGATGGCCGAAACTCAATTCACGATTTTGAAGAAGAAAGGGGTCTCAACAAATAAGCAGATCATGATTTTTTTTAAAACCGTCAAGTCTCACTTAAATAGGCTTACGCTTATTTCATGTAAAATAAAAATAAATCAGGTCACAGTCACTATGTAAGTTTCCACGAAAGTTCATCAAAGCGGTTCTCTCGGCTCGGTATGAGCTATAGCCTCTCCAATCCGACCTTGGAATCAATCTGGTATTTTAGTGGCAACAATGAGATTGATATTAATAATAACTTATAAAATATTTTGGAGCACTAAAAACAATAGGTACCATAGCGCTTACAAAATTAATACAAATATATGAAAAGAGGACAAAAATGTAATGTCTTACAGGAAGTAATTCACATACTGAGGAAAAGGGTAAATTTTAAGGGATCTTTTGAAGGTGGCAAGACCCGGGGCAAGACAGGTAATTTTCCTTAAAATGGAGGGGATGTTGTTCCAAGCAGGCGCGCCGGAAGCAGTTTGGGATGGGGGGGGGGGGGGGGCAAGCATTCCAGGGGCAGTGACGTAATGAGAAGAAAAAAGTTCGGAAGGGGGGGGGGGGGCAGACGAAAAATCTGCATCACCACCAGTCTTACACGTTACATTCAGGTCCTGCGGAACGTTTTTCAAAGTGGAGTATTATCGATCAGGTAAAGCGTAAATTGGGGTGGGGTCCAGGGCATGAGCCTCGGCAGGGGGTCAAGGGGCTGAGCCCCCAGAAGCTCAGGGGTTTTAGTTATTTAACTACGGTTAGATGAGCATCCAGGGGTCGTCTAAGGGCCCTTGGTGTGGTCCAGGGGGCAGAGCCCCCGGAAGCTCAGGGGTTTTAGGTATTTAATTACGGTCAGATGAGCATCCAGGGGCCCGCCTTAGGGCCCTTGGTGGGGTCCAGGGGGCAGAGCCCCCGGAGGCTCAGGGGTTTTCGGTATTTAATGACGGTCAGATGAGCATCCAAGGGCCCGCCTTAGGGCCCTTGGTGGGGTCCAGGGGGCAGAGCCCCTGGAAGCTCAGGGGTTTTAGGTATTTAATTACGGTAAGATGAGCATCCAAGGGCCCGCCTTAAGGCCCTTGGTGGGGTCCAGGGGCAGAGCCCCGAAAGCTCAGGGGTTTTAGGTATTAATTACGGTCAGATGAGCATCCAGGGGCCCGCCTTAGAGCCCTTGTTGGGGTCCAGGGGGTAGAGCCCCTGGAAGCTCAGGGGTTTTAGGTATTTAATTACGGTTAGATGAGCATCCAGGGGTCGTCTTAGGGCCCTTGGTGTGGTCCAGGGGGCAGAGCCCCGAAAGCTCAGGGGTTTTCGGTATTTAATTATGGTCAGATGAGCATCCAGGGGCCCGCCTTAGGGCCCTTGGTGGGGTCCAGGGGGCAGAGCCCCGGAAGCTCAGGGGTTTTAGGTATTAATTACGGTCAGATGAGCATCCAGGGGCCCGCCTTAGAGCCCTTGTTGGGGTCCAGGGGGTAGAGCCCCTTGAAGCTCAGGGGTTTTAGGTATTTAATTACGGTTAGATGAGCATCCAGGGGTCGTCTTAGGGCCCTTGGTGTGGTCCAGGGGGCAGAGCCCCGAAAGCTCAGGGGTTTTAGGTATTTAATTATGGTCAGATGAGCATCCAGGGGCCCGCCTTAGGGCCCTTGGTGGGGTCCAGGGGGCAGAGCCCCGGAAGCTCAGGGGTTTTAGGTATTTAATTAAGGTCAGATGGGCATCCAGGGGGCCGCGTTAGGGCCCTTGGTGGGGTCCAGGGGGCAAAGCCCCGGAAGCTCAGGGGTTTTAGGTATTACGGTCAGATGAGCATCCAGGGGCCCGCCTTAAGGTCCTTGGTGGGGTCCAGGGGGCAGAGCCCCGGAAGCTCAGGGGTTTTAGGTATTAATTACGGTCAGATGAGCATCCATGGGCCCGCCTTAGAGCCCTTGTTGGGGTCCAGGGGGCAGAGCCCCTGGAAGCTCAGGGGTTTTAGGTATTTAATTTACGGTTAGATGAGCATTCAGGGGCCCACCTTAGGTCCCTTGGTGGGGCCTGGGGGTGGAGCCCCCGTAAGCTCTGGGGTTTTAAGCATTTAATTACGGTCAGATGAGCATTTTTTATACCTTATTTGTGACATTGGCAGGTCAGTTATTTTTTTCTCCGTCTTTCTTTCTTTTTCTCTTTAACATACTTTTTCAAAAAATAGGGGGGGGGGGGGGGCTCGAGCCCAGCCACATTGCAGACCATGATATAAAGGCTTCTAAATAAGCGTATTTCGCCTGACTGTAATTTGGGAATTTCTTATTTTCCAACAAACGCGTACGAAGGAATGACTTACAAGAAAATGGAGAAAAAATCCCGGAAAATCATGTCGCAACATCAACATTTGTAAATCTCTTGTTTCGAATAAGAAATACATCACCCCCCCCCCCATCAGTACGCCAGCGTTCAGGGGCTCATGTCCAACACACTTTGCAGACCATGATATAAAGGCTTCTAAATAAGCGTATTTCGCCTGACTGTAATTTGGGAATTTCTTATTTTCCAACAAACGCATAAAAAGGTATGACTTACAAAAAAATGGAGAAAAAATCCCGGAAAATCATGTCACAACATCAACATTTGTAAATCTCTTGTTTCGAATAAGAAATACATCATCCCTCCCATCAGTACGCCAGCGTTCAGGGGCTCATGTCTTCTCACCCCTATAACAAAAAAAACGGACACGCTTTCCCATTCTCGCACACTATGTCCACGATATGTGCATATCGCTATTATAGAGACCTCCATTGATAAATACCGTATAGGTGACATGCGCAATGTTTATGAAATTTAATTCCTGTGAACTTTCCTTTTTCTTTGAATGGAATTGTATATGTGATTTAATTCAGGTTTTTATTATTGTTACGTTCTTTTGGATTAAAAATACAAACCATGTTTACTCCTTTACTGTTTTTTTTTTTTTTTTTTGGAGGGGGGGCGTTTTGGGGCGGCAAAAATGCGTTTTGCCCCCCCCTACTTTTTTGACTGGGGCCTATGGTTCCAAGTTTTTGTTGTTGAGCGGAGATTATGAGAAGGTGTATATATTTGGAGGGCGTCATTAAGATATTCAGGTGCCAAAGTGATGGAGTATTTTGAAAGCATACAAACAGACTTTTTAAAACAGAACACGTTACGGTGTATAGACTGTGGTAACCAGTGGAGCCCCTAAAAATAAAAGATGACGTACGAGTTCTAGAACTATGTCCAAAGACTAGAGGCGTCGCTAGACCTTTTTCAGTGAAGGAGGGGGGGGGGGGGTGTAGAGGCCAACGATTACCGACAAAAGTAGCCACCAATTACCGACAAAATTAAATGTCCCAATATCTACAAATTTAACCCGGGGCCGAAGGCTAAATTGTTTTTCCTATAAACTATCTATAGTACTTGCGTATGCGCAAATGGTCATTTTCCTCGACGACTTAAAATATACGAATTATTTCGTCAACATAGTCAGCATCATAGCCAGGCGCGTACGCAGGGGGGGGGGGGGGGGTTAAATCCCCCCTTGAGGTTTTTTTATGTGTATGTTTTGTGTATGTTTCTTGTGAACCCTCCCCCCCCCCTTTGAGTTTTTTTCTTTTTTCTTTTTTCTTTTTTAATAATAAAAAAAAATTATGCCGATGGCTGACCTAAAAAAGGTGACCTTACCCCCACCCCAACGGAACAAAATGTCAATTTTTCAAATTTCGAGACCCCCCCCAAAAAAGTGTCCGCTTACCCCCCCCCCCTTATTCTTGACTGAATTCAGTTCCCCCCCCCCCCCCCCTCCCGCGCGAAGCGCGGAAGCTTTGACGTTTAATTGAATAATTATTATAGAAAGAATACGATTCGATGTACCGTTGTGGACTCTTAATCCTTATCTGAATTCAGTTTTCCTCCCTTCACAGGTATCAAAATATGCTCATCTGACCGTAATTAAATGCTTAAAACCCTTGACTTCCGGTGGCTCTGCCCCCTGGGCCCCACCTAGGGCCCTAAGGCAGACGGCTGGATGCTAATCTGACGATAATTTAATGCTTAATACCCTGAGCTTCTGGGGGCTCCGCCTTATGGACCCAACACCAATTTGTGTCCTGCCAGTGTCACAAATAAGGTATCAAAATATGTTCATCTGACCGTAATTTAATGCCTAAAACCCATAAGTTTCCGGGGCTCCACGCCTCGACCCCACCAGGGGCCCTAAGGCGGGCCCCTGCATGCTTGTCTGACCGTTATAAAATTCCTAAAACCCTGAGCTTCTGGGGGCTTTGCCCCCTGGACCCACGCGAATTAGTTACCTGCCAGTGTCACAAATAAGGTATATAATTATGCTCATCTGACGTAATTAAATGCCTAAAGCCCTGAGCTTCCGGGGTTCTGCCCCCCCCCCCCCGAACCCAACCAATGGCCCTAAGGCGGGCCCCTGGATGCTCATCTGACCGTAATCTATTGCCCAAAACCCCTTAGCTTCCGGGGCCTCTGCCCCCTGGACCCCACGCCAATTAGTGATCTGTCAGGGTCACAAAAATTATGCTCATCTGACGATAAATTGATGTATGAACCTTTGAGCTTCTGAGGGCTTCGCCCCTTGGACCCAACACCAAATTGTGTCCTGCCAGTGTCGCAAATAAGGTATCAAAATATGCTCATCTGCCAGTATTTTATTGCCCAAAACCCCTGAGCTTCCGGGGGCTCCGCCCCCTGGACCCACGCCAATTCGAGACCTGCCAGTGTCACAAAATAAGGTATAAAATATGCTCATCTGACGATTAATTAATGTATAAAACCCCTGAGCTTCTGGGGGCTCCGCCCTATGGACCCAACACCAATTTGTGTCCTGCCAGTGTCACAAATAAGGTATCAAAATATGCTCATCTGACCGTTATTTGTTGCCCAAAACCCCTGAGCTTCCTGGGGCTCCGCCCCCTGGACCCCAAATTCAAAGGCAAATACAAGCAAAACACATTTATATTACAGTTTTCCCTACTTCTGAAACACTCAAGCAGCTATATAAACAAGAACAAGTCTGAAATGATTACCGGGTCTTCATTTGGAAGATGGAGGGGTCTTAGTTTAAAAGATTTTTTTCTTTGTTTTGTTTTGTTTTGTTTTTTTGTTTTTTTTAAACTTTTGAATAACCGGGTCTGGAAGAAAAACTACGCTCTAACCCCATGCTTTATTACCGGGTCTTAGTTTGGAAGATGGTGGGGTCTTAGTTTAAAAGATTTTTTCTTTGTTTTGTTTTGTTTTGTTTTGTTTTGTTTGTTTTTTTTAACTTTTGAATAAACCGTGTCTGGAGGAAAGACTACGCTCGATTCTCATGTTATTCCACAGAAAAAAGGATTATGGGGTCTTAGATTTGAAGATTTTTTAATTTTTTGAAATAACCGGGTCTGGAGTAAAGACTGCGCTATACCCATGCTTTATTACAGGGTTTTAGTTTTGAACAAATTCGACAAAATATCACTTCAAATTTATTACATTTGTGGGTAAAGTCATTATTACATTTGTGGGTGATTCGAAATTATTACATTTGTGGGTAAAGTGTTATTACATTTGTAGGTGTTATTACATTTGTGGGTAAAGTGTTATTACATTTGTGGGCGTTATTACATTTATGGGTGTAACACCCCCATTTGTGGTTGATTCAAAATTATTACATTTGTGGGTGAAATTATTACATTTGTGGGTAAAGTGTTATTACATTTGTGGGTGTTATTACATTTGTGGGTAAAGTGTTATTACATTTGTGGGCGTTATTACATTTGTGGGTGTAACACCCCCCCCCCCCCCCACTGAGCGAAATATTGACCGGCACGATTTTCAAATTTCAGCACACTAAATTTCAAATTGATTTCAAATTTTGGCCTCCACCCCTAAGAAATAATTCAACATTTACACACATTTACGTACATCGGTACATGTACAACTGTACATGAATTTCGTGAACAAAATTCTTTCTCTTTCTCTCCGTCTCCCTATCATTCGCGTTCTCACCAATTCTGCTTCTCACAACTTACTCTCAAAAACACACGCACGCACACATGTTCACATTGTAAAATGCAGTTCATAGTACGACATGAATTCACTGTAACATCAGTTGAGAGAAGGGGTGGGAACACCCTCCTACATCCCCCAAAGAAGAAAGAGAGGGAACTGGCATAAGTCAAGAGAGGGAGAATCAAATCCATTATTGATACATTCCCATACAGAATAAGCACACAGGGACAGGAGGGCGGCTATAATTGCCAGTAAAATTTGCCCCCCCCAAAAAAAAGGGGGTTTGGTGAATTGCCTGGCTGTAATTAAAGAACTGCATTCATACAGTGAGAACACAAATACAATCAAATCATAAATGACAACAAAAACACAAGATTTAACATGTCAATAGTATATGATTAGCGTTGTTGAGCTGCCTCTAATTATATATTTGAAAATTGGTAACAAAACTGCAGAACTATTGGATTTAAATCCAATAAACTTTCACTTAATACAAAAAAGACTCATTTCATGTATTTTAAACATCATTCTCATAATACAGAAACATCTAAAATCGATGGTATGCTACTAGAGAAGAAAAGTTTTGGGGAGTTCTTATAGATGAAACCTTAACTTGGAATGATCATTTACACCAAGTTACAATGTGCATTTCCAAAAGTATTGGAATAATCTCCAAGCTAAAGTTTATTCTACCCCATGCAACCTTATTCCTACTATATAATTCGCTAGCTCTCCTGTATATAACATATTGTAATAGTGTATGGGCAAATTGTGGTTCGACAAAAATTAATACTATTTTTAAACTGCAAAAGAAAGCCATACGTATTTGTACAGGTTCGCATTTCTTAGCTCACACTGATCCTTTATTCTATAAACTTAAAACACTAAAAAAAATCGATCTGAACATTACTCAAGTAGCATTTATTATGTTTAAATACATTAATAATCTGCTTCCACAATCCTTTGATAACATGTTTAGGTTTAATTTTTATAGTTCCGTTCATTCATACTCTACTCGTATATCTGGAAACTTCCATCTTACAAACCCCAAATTATCAATAACACACAAATCTGTTAGACATTCTGGCCCGAACATTTGGAATAATTTTCCCGACAACATAAAGTCTTGTTCAACTATCTACTCCTTAAAAGCTACACTTAAACGACAAATAATACAATCATATGCTCCCCTCTCTTTAAATTAGTATAACAAAACCGTGACTTATTTTAGTCTTTATCATGCAACTGCTCACTGCACCTGCACTTGCACCGCACCCTCTTGATCACTCAGTTTTCCGAAGAGAGTTATGTCGCCAATTCTTTTTATGAGGTCGCCATCCATTTTTTGTATTCTGCAAAGAAATAAAATAAGAGATCAGATAGATTGCTTACAGCTGAAAGGTTATTTGAAGGGCTCTAAACCTATAAGGTATTGTGGATGAATAAATACAAATGCAATATAACTTAACACCTCTGCCCTTGTACGGCAATTGTTTAATTGCAAAATCACTTGACTGAATAATAATCTAACTTACTTCAGAACTAGACCAAATGGCAACAGTGTTTTGAAAAAGTATGTAAAGCTATGGAACAATGAGAATCACAACACAAATTGCCAAGATGGTTATCAGTTTGTGACGTCATGTCCTCACTATTTATCAATTGCTCTCTATGGTTTAATCCCATTAATTTCCCTTTTTATTCCCCAAAACTTGATTTCCCCATGCCTCTGCCCAGGTTATATGATTTGTATCATATTGCGTACATGACATTTCACAAAATCCTTTATGAACTTTGAAGAATTTATACTATTTTCTGAATATTGTATATTCATAGGTATTGATTTTTATTTTAAATAGTTTATCAAAATTCACATTTTTCATGATTTAACTGGAAAAAATTACTCTATATTAGTGCATCCACACAAAAACATATTACTATTAATCTAACTTGGATGCTGGTGTGAAGAAATAAGAATCTTCAGGAGAAAATAGGAAATTTATATCATCAATATAAAGAAAATAATTAGTGGATAGTGAGGACATGACGTCACAGACTCATGAGTGAGTCGCCAATTTGTCTAGTGATTTTCAAAGTTTTTAATGTCATTAAAAATTCATAACATTCTTATTAGTTATCCGATTTTGCTCAGACTTTTTTTGATTGGTTAGTCTGATTTTTCTGCTTCTATTGAAAGTAAGTTATTTTTGGAGTGGACTTGGGCTTTAATACATAATTGCATATATCAACCAGTTGACTACAGGAAGAAAACATTTGGTCAGATAGTTCTATCTTTCTCAAAAACTCTTTTCTCATATTAAAAAAAAAAATCTACATTCACCTTTCACAAACACTTTTCATTCCCTAATAAGTATATTTCTATATAAAAGCTTACCTTCATAATTGACTTTCCCATCGCCATTTTTATCTGCTTCCTTGAATATTTTAGCGACCTCTTTGTCTGTCAGCGGCACTCCAAAACTCTTCATCACGGTTTTCAGTTCTGCAGCACTGTAAAATGAAAGAAAAATGAATAAGTATAATTTAAAATGGAAGATGAAAATGATTTCAGCTAAATAATAAAGGGCCTTTATGTGGTGATACATTTGGGGATTAAGGAGCCTATATGTGGAGGGAAGAACATTAGTCATGTAAATCAATGTTCGTCTCTTTATGGAAGATCAAAATAATGCTTCTCTCTAACTGCAACATTACAAAGATTCACACAAATGAACACACCCTTCACAGCAGTGTGAATAGATTGGTGCAACTTTATACACGTGAATAACTGCACTATAAACAAAAACCTACTATCTATCATAGCTACACTATAAACAAACGACTACAATTCATCATTTAGTTGAAATTCTATTCTATAAAGGCACCATACAACGATTCAATACAAATCTAGACTTCGTGAAAAATAGCTTTAAAATCGATTTTTGAACTCCTTGTGAACAACTTTGGTCTGTTATATAATAGGCTCTTGTAAAACTACGTTATGATTGAGGGCAGGATGTCAAGATCTTAGCAATGGAAGGTAATATGAGCTCAAATTTGCAGTCTTGTGAAGATTAAGTTAGTAGGAACATTACTGTAAACTATTACACTGTTAAGTTAAGTGACATATTTTATTATCAACATTTTAGCATAACAAGGGTATTTAGTTCACTTTGCTGTACAATATTTTGACACATTAACAATTCAGCTTAGAAGTATATGGGTAGTCCATATATTTCACTGTCTTATCATATTTGTTCTGGTTTCTCTCCTTTCACTTTCACATCTATAATGATTCTTTAGTAAAATATTTGGTATTAAGAGAACCCAACCCCCCCCCAAAAAAAAAAAAATCACCCCCCTGTTGTTAATGTGCATACAAATTTGTCGCTGTTGGTCCCACCTCAATAATTTATGTTAATAGCCCTCCTTCAGTGTTTAATCCCCGCCCCCCCCCCCCACTCAGTGTTATTTAGAGTACGCATATGCTCGTACCCTCTTTTTGAAAGCACCCCCTATCTGAGGACTGCCATCATTTCCGAACCCCCCTTTCGCGGGCTTTTCGCGGGCTTTTCCTGCCTTGGAGACCCCCCTAAATCAGGAAAAATACTCAATGTACCCCCCTAAATTCGGAATAATTTCTCAGGAGTCCAAAGAGATGAGAGAAAAAAAGAAAAGGACTGCCATCATTTCCGAACCCCCCTTTCGCGGGCTTTTCGCGGGCTTTTCCTGCCTTGGAGACCCCCCTTAATCAGGAAAAATACTCAATGTACCCCCCTAAATTCGGAATAATTTCTCAGGAGTCCAAAGAGATGAGAGAAAAAAAGAAAAATACCCCCTTTTTAAAGAAATCTCCGGGTAAAAAGTCAAATACACCCCTTTTTTTACAATAATATCTCGGGCCGGACTTTGTCGCACGAAAAGTACCCCTTTACCGGACATTTTGGCAACACGCATGCGGTCATTCCGACCTCTGAGTGGGGGGGGGGGGGGGGGGCCGGGGTTTAATCATGCCAACTGGTGCCCTCGGAAATAAAGGACAGGTTCACTATCAACCTCAAAAATATTACCCGATGAAGCCATTGCCGTCCTTGTCAAATTTCCGGAATTCATTCGTGATTTCCTCATTTTCCTTCAATTTCATTGCCATCATTGTGAGGAATTCTTGGCATTCCATCGTTCCATTTTCTACAGACGCATAAAGGAAATAATGAAAGTAGCAAATAAATCAAATAATTTACTCATGCATGAACCAGTTGAAATATGAACTAAAACAGACAAATATTACTAATATAGACTACTACGGTAAGATAAAGATATGAACTAAGAACTTGTGTGTTTCATTTACAAGGCAATTCATCAATAGATAATAAAAGAGCTTCTTTAGCTCCAGCTAAGAGCATGAAAATAACCCAGCCTTTTAAAAATAACAAGAAAATATCGCAGCCACATGAGTGGCTAATATGGTAGAAAACACATTTCAAAACCAATACTAATTGTTTGGAAGGGTTGGGGCATTGAGGATGATGAAACACAAGAGAACAAAACCACATTGATTAGAGAAGGGAAACAAAATCAGAATAGAACTTGCAACTTATCCTCCTACAGTATAACTAACGATACAGTTTGTCCTGCAGTGCAGTACCCATTCAGAACTCAAGATCTGCCAGTTGGCAGTTTACTGAATAATACGAGGTCCCGCCCCCCCCCCCCCACTCCGAGAACGGACGGACCCCATGCGTGTTACCAAAATGTCCGGTAAAGGGGTACTTTTCGTGCGACAAAGTCCGGCCCGAGAATTGTAAAAAAAAGGAGTGTATTAATTTTTCACCCGGAGATTTCTTTAAAAAGGGGGTGTTTTTTCTTTTTTCTCTCATCTCTTTGGACTCCTGAGAAATTATTCCGAATTTAGGGGGGTACATTGAGCATTTTTCATGATTTAAAGGAGTCTCCAAGGCAGGAAAAGCCCGCGAAAAGCCCGCGAAAAGCCCGCGAAAGGGGGGTTCGGAAATGTTGGCAGTCCTCAGATAGGGGGTGCTTTCAAAAAGAGGGAACAAGCATATGCGTACCCTAAATATCACTGATTGGGGGGAGGGGCGGGTACGAGGTATTGATTTATTGCAGAGTACACACTAAACAGCACACTTTATGGGACATGCTTTACAATTGTCTATGTATATGCAGTAATGTATAATCGTCTATTATTCAAATTAGCATCATCTGGATACAATAACGACTATCAAGGCTCTATAATATGAACACAATTATGCTATTATGGTGGATTCATGCCAAACAACAGATGTCATTGCAATCTGATTATCAACCATCTAAGGATACATTTTTCCAGACCTACTTCCATTGGGAATACATTCAATGGTCGAGCTCTTGCCATGTCCATTTATGAAGGCAATCAAGGACGACAGGTGAAAGTTTGAAAAATATAATGTTTCATTCATTCAGTAAATATTTTGTAGGAGGAATTTCTGGTAAGATTCTTTTTTTTTCTTCAGTGGATCATCATTATGAATTGGGTGTTTCATACTCAAAACTACATGAATGTCACTTTCCTTACAGCTCTTTTTGAAATATTCTACAGAAAAAAACACTTTAAGGACATTTCACATGGCATGATTGAGTGCAAAGACAACATTCCTTTCTTTTTTATTTGTAACATTCCACACGTTTATGACACTTTGGGAGATTAATTGCCGTTCATTTTTCTCCCGTTATTGTCCATACTATACTTAACATAATAAAGATCTTGCAGTTGTACAGCTAGTATGCTTCACATGATCATGAATGGGTAAACATCTTTTATAATAATGCCAAATATTTCTCTATTTTTAACTTACCATCAGCATCCACTTCTTTGAGCATGTCTTTAAGCCCAGCCTCAGTAGTGTTCTCACCAAGTGATTTCATCATAGTACCCAATTCCTTGGTTGTGATTTTGCCATCACCATCCTTGTCAAAAAGGAAGAAAGTCTGCTTGAAATCTATTCAAAGAAAAAGAAGACAAGAAACATGTGAGTAAACATCAACATTTGAAATGCTGTTGATCATCAATTATCTTGTATACAGGTTGAACAAGTATCATTCAAAGTTACATTAAATTGAGAGAACACCATAAAAGAAATAGAGCCTGAAAATGATTGCTCGTTGTACGCCCTCATTGTTGCGATATGAAAAGCTCAGCCTACTGAAAAGTTTAGACCAAACTTTCAATGTCATGTGTGTAGTCCCACATACACATTTTTAGAGCAATGCACATTTTGAAGAGTCTAAAACTCTAATCATTATCAAAATTCTCAATTACTTTCATGCAGTTTCTTTCATAAAAAATCTGCCTGTTTCCAGACAACTTCTTTCATATCTGATCATTGGAATGACTGGATCAGAACTCATCTCTAGGTAGGTTAACACTTGAATGATTCTTACCTGCAATTTGCTTTTCAGTGAGTTGATTAGCCTGTATAAAACAAAAACAAAATTACATTAAGAACACATGTACACTGCACTCCTAGATCTATTCAATGGGCAGATACTTCTTATGGAACTATGGATTTTTCCATTATGTTTACACTTCCGATTAATAGTTTGCTTTAGTACATCCACTGAAGCAATTTCTAAACATGCAGCATTTTGTTTTTACACACATTGCATTGAAACATACCTGCTAAAGAAAGACTGTCATTGTCTTTCGTCACATTACTTGGCCAGTTGACCTTCTTTGGTCACATTACTTGGCTAGTTGACCTTCTTTCTTGAGGCAATAATTACACTGTCATTGTCTTTCGTTTTGTTAGACTGTGTTCGTCAACATTTTGAAGAATTATGCATTGGTACATTTTACAAACATTTTGTTGAATTGTCAAGAGTTTCATGAATGATCCTTCAATGAGCCAATGTATTTTTATGGACCATTGTTTGAATATGCATGATTTTGTCAGGACTGGTGTGTTCGATGAACCAATGAACATCCCAAAATAGCATTATGTTGGTCGAAATTGAACTTTGTGTTGAAATTCTGTGCGGTAGCGGCACATCAAGTATGAATATTCATGCAGTAGATCACCATTCACTCGAAATTGTTGAATATGCATGATCAAAGAAAAAGAGCCCTTCTCAACCTTGTGCATATTCAGCAATTTCGAGCGAACGACGCTCTATTCATGAATATTCATATTTGCTGCGCCCGCCCGCCCGCCCGCCCGCTACCGCGCATTCGTACTTTCTCTTCGCCATGTTGAATCAAAGATACACGGATGAATCGTCGGGTTAGGACAAAGACAGTGGCGGATCCAGGGAAAAAAATCATGTAAAATCACGTGATTTTTACCTTTGTGGGGGGGGGGGGGGGGGTTGGGCCCCCCCTGGCGCTCAAGGGGGGGGGGGTGCAAATTGAAAAAATTTCGAGGACCAAAAAAAAAAAAAAAAAATGTGCTCACTACCCCCTCCCCCCCCCCCCCCCCCCCCCCCCCCCCCCCCCCCCCCCCTCCACTGAGCGACTTTTCGGCCGGCGCGATTTTCAAATTTTCGGGAGCAAACAAAAATGAAGAAAGTTGGGCCCCCTCCCCTAAGAAATCCTGGATCCGCGCCTGGACAAAGAATCACCCTTTTCCCCATCAAAGACTTCTTCAAATTATAATTTGGACGTAGAATCCTAGTTGGACGGCCCAGAGGAGTCGTAAAACATCGTAAAAGCACCGACGTGAAAAGCTTTAAAAATGAGCCAAAATCGCCCCTTTTCAACTATTATCTTTTGATCCGATCGGCCTAGTTCACCACCGGAAAAAGCATTAGAAAATTTGACTTTTCTTCTTTTAGTGGGGTTTTTGGTGCAGATTCTTCTAAAAGCACCAAATTTGGCCCAGAGGTAGATTATACCATACCTTTACCATTTCTGCCGGACGCCAACAAGGGCACCTTCTGGGTATGCCATATTGGGCAAATCCAAAATGGCCGCCATCTGAGTTAAAGGTCAAGCGTAGTTCCAAAAGAAAAAGCGCTTGTATGATAATAGTTTATATATTTATGGGGTTTTGGGGGTCAGAGAATCTGATTATGATGTTCTTTCATCGATTTGAGGTCTCCTTGGGGCTGCCATACTGGTCATATTGGTCAAATCCAAAATGGCCGCCATCTGATAGTTACGGGTCAATAGTAGTTACGAAAGGAAATGGGCTAGTATGATAAACGTTTATATAATTATAGGGTTTTCGGGGTCAGAGAATCTGATTATGATGTTCTTTCATCAATTTGAGGTCTCCTAGGGGCTGCCATACTGGTCATATCCAAAATAGCCGCCATCTGAGTTACAGGTCAAGTGTAGTTACGAAAGGAAATGGGCTAGTATGATAAAAGTTTATATATTAATGGGGTTTTCGGGGTCAGAGAAACTGATCATGATGTTCTTTCATCGATTTGACGTCTCCTTGGGGCTGCCATACTGGTCATATTGGTCAAATCCAAAATGGCCGCCATCTGATATACTTAATGTTATAGGTCAATAGTATAGTTTCAAAAGGAAAAGAGCTAAAATGATAACAGTTTATGTATTTATGGAGTTTTCGGGGTCAGAGAATCTGATTATGATGTTGCTTGTATCAATTTCAGGTCTCTTTGGGGCTGTCATGCTGGCCATATTGGCCAAATAAAAAATGGCCGCCATCCGAGTTAAAGGTCAAGCGTAGTTCCAAAAGGAAAAAGACCAGTATGATAAATGTTGATAAATTCATGGGGTTTCCGGGGTCGGATAATCTGATTATGATGTTCTTTTATCAATTTTATGTCACCATCCTGTCCTAAGGCTACAATGAAGTCCATTTCCTGGTTGAAGAAGATGAGGGAAGATGCGCCAAATTCACACTTGAGTGGGTATAAAATATTGGCCTGCGTCCATATGTTTCATTAATATGCAAACTTTCCTCTGTGAAATGCATAATAAATTCGTTTTCGAGGGTTGGCAAGGATAATAGATAAACAGTAGAAACAGACAATGGATAAAGAAATAAACAGCTTGATCGATTTGTTTTGAAGCATTATATTCAAAGACCCGGACAGTTTTATCTTTATTATCCATATAAATAACTCTCAGATGCGAGATAATACCAATGCATTAAACAACGTCTAGACGTAAAGGTCGAATCTCAACTTTATTTTTCTCATTCTTCATTACATTTCGAAGCGTTTCATGGGATCTTAATCCTGTTTTTTCTACATACATCAATGCCCCCATTTAAGCATACTTTGAATCTGGTCACGCTTCGAAAAGTTCGTGGCCTAGCATTTTGCTTCTGTTGATGATCAAATAAAGAAAGCACCCTTTATAGATTAAGGAGAGTATGAAAAAAGCACACAGAAGGAGCAGTGCAATTTAAATATCAAGGGATGGATTAGAGTTTATTTCTAAAATGAAATGAAAGGGCTATTTTATTTTCAAGAGTCCTTTCACTTTATTTAAGAAATAACCTCTCTTTATATCTTATAGAGACACTTTCTCTTTAAAGTCAAATAAACTCGAGAGCATCCTGGGGCTCTGCCCCGGAACCCCCGGTAGGGGCTCCTACATGCCCCTAAAGCTGTGCCATATTGTACGGATCCATTCGAAAGCAAAATAAGCCCAATAAATAATTTGTATATACATATTATGTATATATACATATATATATATATATATATATATATATATATATATAGTTCTCCTATGCAGACTTCCTCTGTGAAATGCATAATAAATTCGTTTTCGAGGGTTTGCAAAGAAAATAGATAAACAGTAGAAACAGACCATGAATAAAGAAATAAACAGCTTGTTCGATTTTTTTTGAAGCATTATCTTTAAAAACCCGGACAGCTTTATCTTTATTATCCTTAAAAAAATAACGTCTATAATCACTCTGAGATGGAATAAAATATCAATACGAATTGCATTATGCAACGTCTAGACATAAAGGTCGAATCTCAACTTTATTTTTCTTAATCTTCTTTTTAATTTCGAAGCGTTGCATGGGATCTTAATCTTGTTTTTTCTACATACATCAATACCCCCATTTAAGCATACTAGACATAAAGGTCGAGTCCATGGGGACTTGGATCACGATAATGCCGATAATACTTTATGACCAGATTCCAAGTAAAGTTTACTATAAAGAACCAATTCCGACATTCAGAAATGATTTTCGGTGACTGATGTGTCAGATGTGATCATTCACAAAGGAAAGGCCAGCACACAACAAATTACATTTCCTCTCTCAGCTCTTTATGTTCATGTGACCTTTGTAAAAGTTCGTTCCCGATTTTGGCGCATGCGGAGTGTGCAATTACGAACTCGCTTATTGATAAAAGAACATCATAATCAGATTATCCGACCCCGGAAACCCCATGAATTCATCAACTTTTATCATACTGGTCCTTTTCCTTTTGAAACTTCGCTTGACCTTTAACTCGGATGGCGGCCATTTTTTATTTGGCCAATATGACCAGCATGACAGCCCCAAGGAGACCTCAAATCGATACAAGCACATCATAATCAGATTCTCTGACCCCGAAAACCCCCTTAATATATAAACTGTATGATAATCATACTAGCCCATTTCCTTTCGAAACTACACATGACCTGTAACTATCAGATGGCGGCTATTTTGGATTTGACCAATATGACCAGTATGGCAGCCCCAAGGAGACCTCAAATCAATGAAAGAACATCATAATCAGATTCTCTGACCCAGAAAACCCAGAAATATATAAACTTTTATCATACTAGCCCATTTCTTGTCATAACTACACTTGACCTGTAACTCAGATGGCGGCCATTTTGGATTTGACCAATATGACCAGTAAGGCAGCCCCAAAGAGACCTTAAATTAATGAAAGAACATCATAATCAGATTCTGTGACCCCCAAAACCCTATAAATATATAAACTATTATCATACAAGCGCTTTTCCTTTTGGAACTACGCTTGACCTGTAACTTAGATGGCGGCCATTTTGGATTTGACCAATATGACCAGTAAGGCAGCCCCAAAGAGACCTTAAATTAATGAAAGAACATCATAATCAGATTCTGTGACCCCCAAAACCCTATAAATATATAAACTATTATCATACAAGCGCTTTTCCTTTTGGAACTACGCTTGACCTGTAACTCAGATGGCGGCCATTTTGGATTTGACCAATATGACCAGTAAGGCAGCCCCAAAGAGACCTAAAATCTATGAAAGAACATCATAATCAGATTCTGTGACCCCCAAAACCCTATAAATATATAACTATTATCATACAAGCGCTTTTCCTTTTGGAACTATGCTTGATGGCGGCCATTTTGGATTTGCCCAATATGGCAGTCCCAGAGAGCGCCCTTCTTGGCGTCCGGCAGAAAGAGGACATTTTTGTTTTATAATTAAAAAACACACAAAAAACATTAAAAACAAACATACAAGGGGGGGGGGGGTTGCTCCAAAATACACACATAAAAAAGAAGGGGGTTTAACCCCCAACCCCCCCCCCCCCCTGCGTTCTTTAAAGTTCTTTCTTTAAAGAAAAAAAGAGAATTACATTTCAAATTTGATCTGTTTTATATATAGTACATGTAGTGTTTTCAAAAAGTACACAATGTACAATGAAAAGCTGACTTAACCAAAAACTTTAGACAGCCGGCTTCCCGACCAGCTTTCAATTTGGAGTCGGGATTTCAAAAAAATACCCCTAAACGCGTACAGTAGGATTTTTAATAAGGTACCCTTTTTTCTTGAAAATTGACGTTTTTTAAGCCCTTAACGCGGCACCGTGCAGACCGCGCCCAATCTATACATTAAAAAAAAATATATAATACGCTTTCATGGTCATGCATGCTTACAGTATAAATACAAATAGTAGATAGCTTAGACAGATACCGAGATGTGATTGGTCCAGAGCTCGTCACGTGATATCAATTGCGAGGATCCAAATTGTTATATTTTCCTGGCCGGTCACTTTTCAGTGTTATATTATACCGGCTGGTAAAAGGAATATATTTTTAATCCATGCATGTCGCCCTCTTGAGGACTGTATGTCACCAACTACATACATTACACCAGGCCTTCTCAACTGGCGGCGCGCGCGCCACTCGTGGCGCTTGCGGTCAGTCAGAGTGGCGCGCGGCTGTTCCAAAAAAATAATAAAAAAATAAATAAAAATTTAAAAACAAAATTTAAGAAAGAAAAAAAAAATCAAAAAATTATATTTTAAAATAAAAAAACTCAGCAAAATCAAAAAGTCGCAGTCGAAGTTGAGCCCAAAATGTAAGCAAGCCATTTTGTTTGTTTGATTTTCACTTCATTTTGACATTTTCCGTGTTTATTGAACCAAAATAACTACATGTAAATTAACTTCCAGTGTAAATTTTAGCCAGGAATTGTACTAATTATTTCACATCAATATGAAATTATGATTGATGTTTTATGGAACAAAAAGGTGTTAAAATGCCACATCTGGGCCTTAAAAAAGCCCTAAAATCCACTAGCTTCCGGGGGCTTCGCCCCCTGGACCCCACCCGGTATCGGCTCGGTCGCTACGCTCCCTCGCAACACAGTCACCAAACATACAGGTTGGCACTTCAACCTCAATAAATTTTTATTTTGGCGCTTCTAATAAACTAGTTGAGAAGGCCTGCATTACACCATTATCGAGGGCCATTTTATTTTTTAATATTTTTTTTTCATGAATTTTTTTTTCCCTAGAAATTTTTTTTTCCACATTTTTTTTTTCCCCAAAAAATGCTTTTTTGGGTAAATTTGTTTTTTAATAATTTTTTTTGTTTCCCGAAAAATGCTTTTTTGGGTAAGAATTTTTTTTTTTTTTTTTTACCCCAAAATTTTTTTAAATTTTTTTTTTTTTTTTTTAAGGTAATCTCGACAAATTATTTTTCCGTAATTTTGATTGTCCCCGAAAAAAAAAAAAAAAAATTTCGGGCTAAAAAAAATATGGACCCCCCCCCCCCCCCCCCACACAAAAAAAAACCAAGGCTATCTAATATAACAGTTATTGACTGGCAGGGGGTTTATAACATTCTTTGGACCTGAAGGGAGTTATATTTTCCCTCGTGACCATATTTTCCCTCAGCGCTGCGCGCTTCGGGAAAATATAACCACTTGGGAAATATAACTCCCTTCAGCGGTCCAAATAATGTTATATTACACCCCCTGCCAGTCAATAACTGTATATTATATACCTCACTTAAGAAATCCAGCCATCTGATTGGTCGAAATTGCATTCATAAACTTTAACTATTCCTGTAAAATTCCCGGTAAAATTCCAAACCCATGTAATAGTTCTAAAAAATAGTTCTAAAATCCCAGTAACCATGGTTACCGGGAAAATAGTTCAGTCTTGGTGAAATACCCATAGGATGACATGTTAAAAAATGGTCTGAGCGATCGAGGATACCGTACGTGTGCGATGAATTGGTCGGTAATTTCAATACAATAGGCCAGTTTCGTAATGTATTCAGAGACCTTTAAATCGCATGACGTAATCGAAGGGTCGGACAAACAATTACTCGCGATGCGTAGCAGCCTACACTTTGCGTGCATACAATACATGACCGCATGTGTTCGCTTGGTGCGATTGTATCGTTTGTTTTCGCTATTTTGAGAGAGAGAGAAGAAAAAGGAGGCAGTTTCAAACTTGAATAATTCATATATTTGAGATGTGATTTTGTTCTTCATACATTTGATCTTTAAAATCGCTGAGTCTTAGGCAGGAATAATAGGAAAGCATTAATTGCTGTTACAGAACTAGCGATTCACATCTTGCAGCCAAACCTGTTCGGCCAAGTCCCCGGTACAGGCAGCGCACGATACTCCCTCAAAAAGAAGAAAAAACGAGGTCTATGATACATGCGACATTGGCTTGAAAGCCAGTGATGAAACAGAAAGCGAAGCACCAAAATATCAGTTAGCTAGCCGATATCGGTAATTTCCATTCAATTTTGCATTTACCTTAGCTTGAAACTGAGTACAAATTTGGACGTAGAAGTAAAAGAAGTGGTGAACTATTTTCCACTCGTTCGCACACACAGTCACTTATACTTGCATAAGAACATGCGTGCGCGCGTACCACGTGTTCGTGTTCGTGTAGGCGCGATTCACATTTTCATAATGAAAACAAATTTACAGATTAAAAAATGTTTGTGAACGCCTCGATCGATACGAACTATTTCAAGGCGGACGAGAAACGGCTAACCAGAGGCAAGCACAATGACCGCAGAATCAATATTATTAACAAAAGTAACGAGAAATAATAAGAAAATGATAATAAAGGTAATAATGATTACACTATAAGGTCTTTGTATTAATAAAATAATATTTATAAAATTATGTCGTCCGATGGCAGAGAGCTAGAATAAAAATGTTGAATAATGATAAACAGATAATGTTGAACGGAAAAACTGAAGAAAAACACTGAACAAGGAAAAAGAATGTGTGAACTTTGTGAAGCAAAGATTGATAAATAATAATAGAGCAATGGAAAAAAAAAGTAATAATAAGAACACACTTATGATGGCAAGGAGGAAGAATCGGGATGAAAAAGAATTTGATTGTTTAACATATGATTAGGAAAGTTTGATTATCATAAAATAAGAGTTAATAGTATTATAATTATGCCGGACCTTCGTTATTCAAGAAGCAATTATTATTATTAAAAAAAACATTTAAAAATAAATTTGTTATTACATTTTCGATTAGACTTCTACTTTTTGTTTGTTTAATATTTATATATTTTTTCTTTTTGTTCAAGTTGGTATGTTCTGTCTTTTTGCGTTGGTTTGACCTGAAGTCTAAAAAAACACGAGTCAATCGCTATCATGAGCTGCTGAGAGCTAGCTAGAGGAAATGTTGTACTCGAGCTTCTCCACATGCATGATATGGCCATCGGAAAATATTAATCAGAGTCTTCAAAACTCTTAAAAGCCTTCAGTTTTTGACGATCATAAATGCATGGTCTGCCATATGACATTTTCTACTAGATAATTGAATAGGTCCCAAATCAGGAATATCGTCAAACTTAAGGGAGGTATGTAACTAGTTCACTTAACGAAAATGCTGCCTGTTGTAATTTCCCCACACGCAGTCACGTCTACCGAGTGACACGGACCCCGTAGGTCACGGGCTACGGGCAGGCTAGTCCGCTACTGCGGACGCTAATTTAACGAGTCTTTTCTCGGGTGTATACCGTGGTCGAAACTCCTCTTTTTCTAGGAAATTATTGCAGCTGCCTGAAACTCAACTTGATGAATGGCAAGTTGGAAGACATTTCCAGCCAAAACAGAAATTCACATATATAAACGCAGTTTTGATAGAAAGATATGAATCCAATTTAACGGCAAGAACCGACATTCTAATACACAACGCACATATTCAAAATGGCGGTTTGACAAAGCTTGCCGGGCTTGGTTACAGTAACCGCGCATTACGTAACCGCCGAAACTGGCCTATTGAATCTCGATCGATCTTACCGACAATTTTATCTTGCATTGTTGACATGAAGACGAAAATAAACTTCCAAAAACAACATCTGCCGATAGATCTTGATCTAAGTTCGTGCCAATGCATTGCAAAAGTAAAAGAAGGGCCCGTTTAATGGAGCTGCCGCAAAGCATCCAGCACGCGAAGCCATTTTCAATCCATTTTAATGTATACATCAAAGAAAACTACTAGGTATGGTATCATGGCCGAGCGGTCTAAGGCGGTGATTTTAGTCACATCATCGTTGGTGCGCAAGAGATCGACTCCCATCTTCGACAAAACTTTTTTTATTTTTTATTTTTTAGTCTGCTCTCAAAGATACACTCATAAAAAACAACCGTGCAGATAAACAAGATAAAGGCTAAGGTGGTGTTATAAGTTGACTCTTTTTTTTTGGCATATAAAAGTATTAATGACTGCTTTAATATTCGAGAAAAAGTTGTTTTTATACGCTCTCGGGAAGGTTACAATTGGGCTATTGCCCTCGGCACGCCTCGGGCAATAGCACAATTGTAACCTTCCCTTGAGCGTATAAAAACAACTATTTCTCTCAAAGCAGTCATTAATACTATACTACTACTCAGTACTGCAAGTCGCGTGCGATATATGGCGGGGATGGCCTTCCATATACAAACTTGTATTTGAAGTCTACGTACCGTACGTCAATACAGGTAAAAAGTTACAGGCTACAACAATGAACGTGAGGAAGAAGGTTGTCTACAGAACCTTATTCTATCTTTGCACTGCATACCTAATCTGCAGAATAATCGCATCATACTTAATTTGGGGACGTTATGGCAGTGATTTCCTTTCACAAATTGTGATTTTCTCGCAGGACCCTAACTCGTCTAAGGACAGACAGATCTTACTCGGCAACCAAGCAGATGTAAGTATACTAGATACACATCGCTTACACACATAGGTGCATTACTATCCTGGCTGTGTATTAAAAGCTGTGCTATTAATTCTCAACATTTCAAACACCACTGTGCAAGACTCAACTAATTTCACTAAAAATCGGTACTTTTGTGACAATTGATGACACCTAAATAGCAGTAAAATACAATCATTTCAACTTTCCGATGTTAGAAAGAATAATTTAAAAATTCGAATCGTGAGTCTACTGTCAAACTTGCCGATCAGCCGCATCGGCATAATTTGGTGCATTTATGTGTTGTGAGTGTATTGACTATTCATGTATTTAAATGCTGCCTATTAACACGTAGTGCGGTGCTAAAGGTCAATGTACGCATTATCATTGACTCTCTATGCTTTGCAGGAGTGACCGCTTACGAGAATGTTTAACTTTAAGCCTAACGTTAGTATTAGTAAGGGCCAGGGCTAGGGGCATATTAAGGCTAAGGTTAAGGGATTTATCTACTTGAAAGAGAAGAAAAAAACATGAAATTGATGAATATGTGATCATGACGGTAACCTACTACTTTTAGTTCATGAAGGGGGGGGGGGGATGTAAAAAAATAAAGACATCGCTTTTGCCTTGGTATTTACAGAAACGCCAAGTTCAATTTCAAAGATGACTTGGCGTGCGCGTTCAAGGGTAAATAGCGTAGATATAGCGTAATAGCGTATAGCATAGTAGCATACGTTTCAAAATCGTGCGCGCGCATCATGCGCGAGAGCGTTTTCAGACCCTCGAAAGCGTGAGCTCACCCATAATGTTTGACACTTGGAAGCTCTGTATTTAATTTATTAATTTAATGGAAAGTAGACTCTGCATGTATGTATCAAATAGCACTAGACCTCTAGATCTAATAGGCCTACCAATATTAAAGGGAAAGTCCACCCCAAAAATAATTTTGTTTCGATAGAGGCAGAATAATAAGAAAATCAGGTGAGTGAAAGTTTGAGCAAATTCTGAATGAAAATAAGAAAGTTATGAATTATTGAAGTTGTGATCAATCAAATACAAATTGGCAACTCTGTGACTTATTATACGAGCTCTCCTTCATTTGCTTTGTGCATAATATTCCATAAAATCATGTTTTCTTCGTTATCAGTGAAAAAAATACACGGGGGCTCGGGGCGAATTAGCCCCCGAAAATCAGAAAAGAGCCCCAGTAAATTTGCATAGAGTTCAATGCAAAACAAATTTTAGAATGTTATTTTCATGCAGGCAAGGTTGAAAAGTAGCCCCCGAAAAATAAATATTAATTTTTTCCCTGATATGACGGAATATATATTTGTTCCTTGCAGGGGGAGTATAGAAACATATTTGCCATTATTATATTTAGGGTGCATGTATGGTTGAAATTTTTCTTGAGGGAAAATGAAAATTTTAGATTTTTTTAGTACTGAGCAAATGGAAGTTGAGCTCGCATGATACGTCATAGAGTTGCCAATTTGTGTTTGATTGATCACAACTTCAAAAATCCTAACTTCCTTATTTTTAATCGGAATTTGCTCAAACTTTCACTGACTTGTTTCTCTCATTTTTCTACTCCTATTAAAACTAACTTAATTTCAGGGTGGACTTTCCCTTTAAGGATATATTGACTGCTATGACCCCAAGGCGCTTGCGCCGCGGGGTCATAGCAGGTTGTGAGTTTCATGAGACCCTATAGAAACAACTATGCCTCGAATATTAAAAGCAGTCAATATATATTTTATATACCGAAAAAAAGGAAAATGTTGACTCACCCATTTAGGTTTCCATCTCTTTGAAGTCATGAATATTAACACCAACAATAACTTGTGTACAGTATGAAATCCAACAAGCTGTGCTCCAGTAGAACAGGGAATACCAAACACGTTTACACGAACAGTAACTTTTGTACAGGATGATATCACCAACAAGCTGTGCTCCAGTAGAACAGTAGAACATGAACAGTAACTTTATAAATTCACAAATTCGCAACATATTTACATTTTTGAAGGATCTTGTCCAGGTCTGCATTCGGAAGTCTGTTTACATCTCCGAGGTCCGTGTTGACATTTCGCAAGAACTCTTCAAATATTTTAATGCCGTATTTTACTGCATACTTCGTATTTTTGCTATCAGCAGAATCGATTAAGTCTTGCAGCTGAATTTCATCCATAAGTTGAAATCTTGGCATAGCTGTGTCCTCCATTTTGCCTCTTTATTGACAAAAAATTGGAAACAAAAAACCCCAGTATTTTGCGATCGAGACTAGTACACAAAATGGCGATCGGTCGTCTGCGCTGCGTGGATTGGTAGATTCGTCGCCTGAATGCAGCGACCAAAATCGAATTGCACTCAAACACCGTTAACGGTATTGCGCATCGGTCATCGCACAAAAGAAATTTATACGGTAACACGTAAACCAAAATGGGGATCGCAGCAAAATGACGTCACGTTTCACAGCCATGGAAAAAGTGCTATGAAAAATGGATATAAACCGGTAGAGCCGGGAAAAATGACTATGAATTTCAATTAGCGGGCATGGTTAAGAACATGACTGCATTTTCAACCAATCAGAAGACAGGATTAGTAAAGAATCTTAAAATGAGGTATATAAAATAATATATATACTTGCAGATGCAGGGTTTAAACTTTAATATATAATATTGTGGCTCTGCCGGGGTAGCGTTCTGCCTTGCAGTCTCTCAAAACCCGGTCCACAATCTCGACAATCATTCATCAACTATATCTCTCAGTGGGCTCTCACAAAAGTATATCGTGTAAGAATAACGTGGACTAGCTCTCATTCACTTACTCCCGCAATCACTGAATGTCTGACAGGACTAAAGAAACAACACTTGCACAGTATCTGCAGTTCAAGTAACTTTACTCTTTCCTGGTAACGGACCTGTCGCAACGACAGGTCAACGCTGACTGACTGACATCTCACGATGTACATGTATATATTTCACAATTAACTATAACGCCCTCTAAGTCTTACTAAATTACTGGGCTAGTTATGCTACAATATAAATGCAGTGTAATTTTATCTCTTTACCTCCTGCTCTCCTTTAAAAAAATTATTATTATTGTTTAATATCACCGGTAATGCATTGATGCAGAACCAGCAGCTTCCTTCAGCAATACCAGCCTCTCCACAAGCAATCAGTTTGAGTCATTAAAGCATCAGTGACACTACCAATGATGTTCAATATCATTGCTAGACGTCAACACCAACTTCAGCTACCTCTGGTCATGCATCGAGGCTACCGCCATCATGACCATGCCCTCACTTCTCACCATCTAAAAACTGCAGGAACATTCTGAAGGGCATCATTCATTATCATTTGCAATTGTCCTAAAAGTTCTGCAAAGTACTCCCAATTCTGAGCAAAGATTAGTCACCACAAGCCAGACATGATCCTTGGTTGCGAATCAGAACTTGACGAAACTACACAGTAATTACACAGTATTCCGCAAAGGTGGAAATGACTGTGGGGTGGTGTCTTTGTAGCAATACATGAGTCTCTCATCTTAACCAACTGTCCGGAGTTCAACTCGAATAGTGAAATCATCCGGTGAAACTTGCAATTCACAAACACAAAACCATTATTTATAGCAAGCTTTTAACATCCCCCCACATAAATCTCATGTAAGCCTTTTGCACATGGATAAAAAGGGCACCTCATTTGCGGGAATTTCCATTATGAATGATAATGGTAATGGTTATAAAAGCAGGAAATAATGCAACCTAGCAGAGTAGCAGGTGACGTTTAATAAATAATTGTAGCTTGCATTTCTATAGCTACTAAACCCATGTTTCAGTTTTGTTTCCTTTCCAGTTTCAACATTTGTGTTTTCATGTTTTTCTTTCTCTATTCAGATCAGCCAGTCATCGCCAGCCATCAATCCTCATCCATACAAGTTCTTAATCAACGAACCTAACAAGTGTCAGAATGAAGACGGAAGTAGTAAGTTGGTGTTCTTGCTCGTGCTCGTCGCGACTATTCACAAAAACGTCGGGCACCGGAAAACAATTCGTGAGACATGGGGGAGTCCGGGGGAGATTAACGGGAACAACATCATCACGCTGTTCCTTCTTGCCAAACCTTCCAAAGGCAATACAGAATACCAGCGCATCGTGGAAGAGGAAAGTGCTTCATACCATGACATCATCATGAGTGGCTTTCAAGACTCCTACAAGAATCTTACTTTGAAGACCATTATGGGTATGAAGTGGGTCAGTCAATTCTGCCCACACGCAAATTATGTAATGAAAACAGATGATGATATGATCGTCATTTATGAAAATCTCTTCAGATATCTGTCATCCACTTCTATCCCACGCAACAACTTTGTAAGCTGTATTGTGATACGGGCCAAACCTAACCGAATTGTGGGACACAGGTGGCATGTTCCCAAAAGTATTTATCCAGGAGAGTGGTATCCGCCATTTTGTTCGGGGGCAGGTTACGTTATGTCTGGCGATGTTGCGAGGAACATGTACACAATATCTCTGCACACGCCGTTCCTTTATCTAGAAGACGTATACATGGGACTGTGTTTATTCCAACTGGGGGTGTATCCATCCGCTCATAGACAGTTTCATAACTACCGCGTGGAATACTCTACGTGTGGATACAAGAAACTTTTCACAACCCACTACTCTATAGCTAAAAACTCTGTCAGATACAATGTATGGAGCCAAATGGAGAGAGACAAACAAATTCACTGTTACTTTAATTTTTGGTAGTTTTTGATGCCAAGACCAAATATTTGGCTCTTTATTTGGAAATTCAGAGAACATGATAAAATATATAGATCAACCAGTGCAGAATGGTGTGTGATAACTATCCCCTCCCATTTGTCCTTCAGTCCTTAACAAATCTGGTTTCTGTGCGATAACTTTAGTGATGTTTGCTGATTTTAATGAAATTTGATATGAAGGTACATGGTATGAAAATACACCCTAAGTTCAATTTCGAAGTAAGTAGGTCAAAGGTCATAGCTCATTAAATATGTGCAAATATCTAATTATACATATACCGTATGTGAAAAAGTGGTTTTCATTCAATAATGTAAGTAATGTTGAGTGTGTACGTCAAAGGTCACAGCTCATTAAATATGCACAAATTGCTAATTATGTACATGAGAAATAGCTACAGTAATTATGTACACTGTACACGCAAAAATGTGGTTTTTCTTAAACCAATTACAATAAAGGTTATTTTCAGATCTTCTCATGGGTCATTCCATAAAGTAGAAAACTTTCTGTACATCCAATCCCCAGGTATTAGTAGCTTCCTTGCCTAGTAATGATATAATAAAGTATAATGGAGGTAACTTGTTCTGACGTACATGTACATGTACATGTATATATAGGGCATTTGTACTCGGCGAGGGGATGCTACAGTGTATGCTTTGCTTTGACTTGTTAACTCTTATCCTGCCACAGGGCTAATCCCCCCAGTGCCAGATTTATAACGAGATAATCGGATTAACGCGATGGTACTCACAATAGAGCGTGCAAAGCACTAGGCACAGTCCAATAGGCATGAACAATAACTGCTATTACGAATGTTTGCTAGCATGCAAGAAGCAGCGTAACAATAGCGTGCAAGCAGCCTCATGGCAGGCTATGAGTTAATTAATGTCTCGGAAATTTTCAAAAGACCCGATTAAAAACAAGATGTTAATTATATTCATTAATTGATTGTCAAAATTGTATTTGTACCTGTAAATGTGGCATCCATTAATGATCTTTGATAACACTCATTATGGAAATGTTTTTAATACATACTATTAAAAAAAAGAAGCATCAAAACAATTCTAAAGAGGACTAATACAGTGATAGAACATGGGGTGAATCAGGGCATCATCGAACGCAAATCTCAAGAAAAAAATGGAAGAGGGTTCAACATTTTTGTTTGTTTGTGTTTTTGTTTTTGTTAGTCCTGAAATACAAAAATGTACCAACAGTAATTGTGAATTTTGAATTTGAAGGAGATGTCTTATGTTGAGTTGAAGTAGACTTCATTGATCATGGTCCTATCTTTAAAAACATGAGGATTGGTCCTGAGCGTCCATGCCTACTTGACCATTGTATATTTGCCCATGTATGATGATGATGATGATGATGATGATGATGATGATGATGATGACAATGATAATGGTTTACAGAATTGGTGCCATGGTGCCATATTTCCAATAAAAAAATGAATTGATTAAAAATTAAAATGAAAACAAATCTTTATTCATTTACCAAGATTAAGATGCAGTACAGTATGCATAATGAATCAGGGCTTTCATGTTTTGTGAACAAATAAAATCAAGTTAAGTTTTTAAATTTATTTTGTGATAGGAGTTTCCTTTCAACTGGTTTTATGATGTGGTAGATAACATTGTATGATGTCTCTTGATTCTGTTTTCTGTATGACTTTCAGAAAGTAGGCTGAATGGAAGATGAGCAGAATAAAAACGATACATTAAGTATAAGAACAAAATGAGAGAAAGGATGAACAGGTTAGGAAAGAAATACTGATGAAAGAACGTTGATTCTTTTGAGGATACAGTATTATACAGTTCATGTGATCAATACAGAACTCAACGTGTGAACAGTATTAAAACAGCAGTGCTTTTATCCATCAACAATCAAGCGATCAAGCAAAAACAACAGAATCAATGAAAGAGAGAGAGAGAGAAAAGAGTTGGGAAATGTTGAAATGTATTGAGCTCTATAATTCAATTTTTAGTGTGGTCTTGCTCTTCACCTTAAAAATTTAAGACGGTTGACCACCCTAACAATGGTCTTTTGAAATTTGAAGAGAGAGAGAGGGAGAGGGGGCAAGAGAGGAAACTGGAGATGGATACCGAGGAAGAGAGGGGGCTGAGGGTAGGAAGGGAGGGAGGGAGAGAGAGAGAGAGAGAGAGAGAGAGAGAGAGAGAGAGAGAGAGAGAGAGAAGACAAGACGGGGATGGGGTGGCTCATTGGAAGAAGGAGTCGATAATAAAGGGCTTTTTGAAAGCTGAGACTTTATAGATACAGCAAAAGGTTATGTGTATTTATGCACACACATACTCACACGTACGCACATCCACCCACATACATGTACATAAATATTCATTTCTTTATTATACATGTAAGTATAAGTTCGAACATGTTTGTTTTTCATAGATTTCCATAACAGTAGAAAAAGTTAACACGTAAACCATCATTATGCAATAATGGAGGACAGTCCAATTTATTGAGCATACTCTGATAATTCCACGTATAACAGGAATCAAGGAATATAATGCAAACATGACGATTCATGATAGCGATTCAAAATCTTATGTTATGTAAAAAAAGAATTGGAGCTCTGAGAAATAAATTCAATGAATACAAAAATAAGCCATCTCCAGCTCGAAATGATGCATAACAAGTTTATATTAATCCCAAAAAGGATGTTCTTGTCTCCGATTTTACTGTATAAAATCTTGCTGCAAGACATGAATTTCCCCTCTCTCCCTTTCTCTCACTCTCTCCATCTGCCTGTCTCTCTCCCTCTCTCCATCTGCCTGTCTATGTATGTCTGTCTCTGTCTGTCTCTCTCCCTCTCTATCACTCACTTTCTCTCTCTCCCTCTCTCCATCTGTCTCTGTCTCTGCCCCTCTCTCTCTCTCTCTCTCTCTCTCCCCCTCTATATCACTCTCTCCCTCTCTCTCTCTCTCTCCATCTGTCTCTGTCTCTGTCTCTCTCTCTCTCTCTTCCTCTCTCTCACTCTCTCATTCTCTCTCTCTCTCTCTCTCTCTCTCTCTCTCTCTCCATCTGTCTGTCTATGTCTGTGAGTGTCTCTGTCTATGTCCCTCTCCCTCTCCTTCTCTCTCTCTCTCTCTCTCTCTCTCTCTCTCTCTTTCTCTCTCCCTCTCTCCTCTTCCTTTAACTTTATCTCATTCTCTGTCTCATATCCTCATCACATATCCTCTACTTTTCCTATTCAAAGCTATAGCAGTCTCTTACTCTCATATCCATTATCCCTTCCCCTCTTCATCCAACTCACTCCTCATCTTCATCTGAGCATGCGCTCTCTTTTGGAATTCCTTCGTTCCGATTGGTTGGTAAGATTATGTTCTATCGCTGAGATATAAGCCGTTTTCAGAATGACATCTATCTTATGACAGCAGGTGTATGCAACTTAACAGGTGCATGAGAACAGTCATCATCATCATCATCCTCGATCATTCCACAACCATAGCTTATTGTCGAAACTCGAATCTTAAATCTCCAGTTGACAGGTGAGTTTAACAACTTTACGAAAATTCTCAATCTGTTTAGAGGTGATTTAATACTGTGTAAATGAATATGAGTTCATACCAGGGGTTATAGTGAGTACAAAATACAAGTGTACCCTCCGTCTGTGCTCCATGGATAACATTCTCGAGACTCCAGACTAGAGAGAGAGAGAGAGAGAGAGAGAGAGGGGGGGGGGGGGGGGGGGGGGGGAGACGGCAGGTAATAGAAATTGTTTCATTGATAAAAGACGGGGCTAAATCGAACTGCAAGACAACAACAACAAAATATTGCGCGTAATAATTTCTGCACTTTAACGAGGTACAATCTATCCAGTGCTCGAAAATGCAAAGTTGTTTATAAAGAGAACATGCATGCATGCACACATATGCGTTACGGAGAAGTGCTATCTAGCTTGTATTTTCACATTATCTTCAAAAGTCATTTTAAACGTTTTTAAGATCAAGGAATTCAAAAAAGTCCACATTAAAAGTTTACATTGGAGATTTCAAATTGAAAAGAAACTAGACCGGATCAAGATAGGCTGAAATTCAAAGCACTTATATGACAACTTACTTCTCTTAGCCTATATGTTACCAGTTGATTAAGAAAGAACCCAATTAAATCTCAAAGTACAGATTTCTCTTTAAACCCTTAAATTGTGTCCATCTTGAGTGTAAATTTGTTGAGTTTGAATTACGAAGGTATGGCAAACATCGAAAGTGTAAGAGAGAGAGAGAGAGAGAGAGAAGATAACAAAAAAACCAAGTCTGATATTAAAAGAAGATAAGATGCGAGGGTTTTTTTAAAAGATAATTGGATCGTTTTATTCCATCAACGTAAAGTCAGATCTAGTTTTAAAAACAGAAGAAAGCATTTCACTCGTTTTGATGCTTAAATTTTGTAAAGAAAGCGTTTCTTCCATCCGTTCTAGCTAAAAGGGTTAAAATATTCTATTCTCTCTATAAAATCTCTGATCAATAAAAGCAGACCGACAGACGGTAGATGCTATCAAACGATTCTAAAAGGTTTCAATTATGAATAGAAGATGCGAAGTCTCTCATTCTATAGTTTCCATTTATTTCCAGAAATTTTCAACAAATCAATACCGTGAACATTATACATTACAACTTCAAGTTTAAGAAGGTATTTTTTGTAACTTAAAGGAACACGCCCTGTGATTTTGCATTAATGTGGTATCTGAACAGACACCCTTGTTCACATGTGCTCTATTCTTGTTGAGAGCCCATAAGGATACGCCCTTTGAGAGTAATATGCTTTTCACACTGGCAATATTTGCCTTAACCCCGTACTATAGGTGGGGTTAAGGGGTAACCCCACCTATAGTACGGGGTTAAGCCTATTCCACTTTCTGTTCAGACTGGTTTTTACCAAAGTGGGCTAAAGTTGGCTAACCCCACCTATAGTACGGGGTTAACTAACCCTGCAAAATAGCAGGGCTAACTCCGCAATTGTGGTGCTAACTCCTGCTAACCCCGCAATTGCGGTGCTAAGCAAATGAATGAGAACAGAAACGAAAAATAGTCCGGTACTACGCAATGGAGCGTATCGCAGCTGGCCAGATGCGAAGTATGTCCAATCATAACATACACGATATCCGGGGTTAACGAAATGCAGTGAGAACAGCGGGAATTTTCTTATTCCGGAATAGGCGCTAGTACGGGACTAAAAACAGCGAGTGTGAAAAGCCAAAAAAATAGTACGGGGTTAAGGATAGTACGGGGCTAAGCAAAGTACGGAGTTAAGCAAAACCAGTGTGAAAAGAGTATAAGAGTATCATGACTGAATGCCCTTCCGGCCCTCAGCAGATGAGTGTAGTTATTATGAAACATGATGACGCGTAAGATGCAGGTGAGCTACATTATGATAACCTTCATATTAATCAGAGCAAAGATTCTTCAAAATTAATAATATCGCACGGTCTCTAGCGCTATCGTAGGCCTATTACTGTTGTTGTACTCTATAATTATGTATCTTTATCTGTTTTCCCATCCCTCCTCTTTTTCTCTCTCTCTTCCCCTCTTTCTCTCTCTATATATACCTCTTTCTTTATTAACATATTTTTCTCTTTCTTCCTTTCTCTCTTCAGCTCTTCACTTCCACTAAACCTTCACCTTTTCAAGTGTTCTATATCTGTTTTCCCCCTCTCTCCCTCCTCTCACTCTCCCCCTCTTTTTGCTCCTCTCTCTTCCCCTTCTCTTTTACATGTCTCATACTTTCATTTACTTCCAACGCCAATCAAAATGGCCTGCATTGTATACTTTTTTCTTCCGTTTCCTTCACATAATGTCGACTAATGTACGTATATTGTATAATTTTTTCTGCTCACCTTTTATTCCACAATTTCATCCATTTCTAGTATGCACCCAAAATGTCACACGTTTCCTAAAATTCAATCAAGAAAATGGAAATAGAGCATTTCGGTGATATCAGCACCAAGTAATTTCAAAGTTAGTACCATTTGCGTCATGCAGACACGTGCCTCATATCGATGTGAATTTACTATGAGAAAGAAAAAACATTTTAAGGCCATAAGAATAAAACTGGGAAGGCCATCGGATATGTTGTCGGAAGATGAATTTTTTATTTTTCCGAGACATAATGGATTTCAAATATAATGGATCGTGATAGCGCAAACAAATGTTACAAGCGAACGAAATGTGTTCCAGTGCATATTTTTAATTAAAACAAGTAAGAAGAAACAAGGAGAATATAACTATTCAGGAGCAGAGAGAAAAAAACCCTATCAAGTTGTACGGGAAGATTCTGTATTTTTAAATGTTAGAAAATCAACAAAATACGCTAACATTATTCAATGCCATCTGTTTACTTTGGTCAAATCTGAAAATGATCAGTTTGGGTCAAATTAAGTACTTTGAGAGAAAAGTCCAGAATCTATCAGCTTCATACCACCTTTGACAAAAGTTGTGCATTTTACAACATTTCACTTTTGCCTTTTCCTGATACACAGACATACTTTTACTACAACACCAAAATGTATGTCATGACCAATTGTACACCTTTGAAACTGACAAGGAGAGGGGTTGTCAATGATAGCAATTAAATTGATAATAACAAAGTTACAAAAGAGATTTCAGTTATGAGAGGTGTATACAAAAAGATTACAGCAATAGAATACATATGACTTAACAAAAATTACTTTCTTACATTATGCAGTCTTGAAGAATAGTGTCTTTGCTGCTAGATTGATTTGATGACCCTTCTTCTGATCAGTCCTATGGAATCACCACTGCCTCTTAAGGAAATATCAACTGTAAACTCATTCAAATCTTCTCTTAAAACTCACCAGCTCAAAATGATCAATATTTCCATATTTTATCTTTGTCATTCCTGTAAATTTCCTTAGTGTATATTTGTGTTAGGTCACTTCTTTGATTGTTATTCCTTAATTTTATTTTTCATATGCTCTGTTTTGCAATTTACATCTTATTATATTTCACTTTGTTCATGTGTACTGTCAGCACCTTGAGCATTTCTGCGGAATGGATATGGCAGTTAACAAAATAGTCATCATTATTATTATGTAAGTATTTTTAACACTATAATTGTGTATAAAAAAATGGAGAGTTGTCTATGGTGTCTACAAATATGTCAAAGTTAATTGACCAAATTGCAAATGATTGGCAATTCTGTGCAATTGGGCGCATATACAACACATGTCTTTCGCCCCTATTTTTAAAAAAAAATCCTTCTTAATATGACCATTTAATGTCACTATCAACATGTAAGAGGTCAACGGTTTTGTAATGTATGGTCAAATGTCCTAAAAGCTACACAGGTCCATTATCTCCACCCTCAAAATACACACTTTGCAATGTCAATTACTCAATTCAATTTAATTCAATTCATTTTATTCAATTTTATTTCACCAAAGCAATTAAAAAAGAATATAACATACATTCATAGAACTGTACATTGAATAGAATATCATGTATCTACACATTGGTACAACAATATACAAGTTGCTTGGTAGGTAGTTACATGAAAGGAAGTGACTCTTATATTAAAGTAGCTGACCTAAAGATATATACTTACGAGATAAAAATAAGTTCCAGATTACAAGGACATGACAAAATACAACAATACAGAGAGAAAAAAAACACGAACAATCTACAAGTTATTACTCCTTGATAGCCAAAACATTCGTAATGATATTCTTTAAAATGGCTTGGGCATAATAATAATTAGGCCTATGCCATATTATTTATCATGGGCCTGTAGTACATTAAGAGCTCTTACATCGCAGTAGAATATTATTTGTATAGGTTCTGCGATTTATATCATTATCATTAATTTGTATTATTATTATTAGTAGTATGATAAATGTGATTACTTGTTGTAGTTTGTTCTTACTATAGATTTCATACGATGCATCACTTAGTGTTCTTGCTGCTTCTCAGCGTACCATTGACGATTGATAGAAGAATGGTCAAAGCAAGTGTGACTAATTTCACAGGTAAGATCTAAATACAGTGGCGTATCTGACGTGGGGAAGAGGGAGTACTTGCCCCGGCTGGCACTTGAATATTTAGCGGCAACGGCCCAACCATAGAATTTGTCTAAATTTAATGAAACATACTTGAATGATTTTTCAGGGAAATTTTGATAGCAAAGAATGTCCTTAATTTTTCTCTTCATTTTTTTTGTTTTTTTGATGGTGAATTATTGGGGGGGGGATGATTATATAGGCCATCCCCCACCTGAAATATTGGAGGATATATCCCCCCCCCTTCCCCCCTCCGGGATCGACACCCATGAGCCGGGATAAGGGTAAAATTTACATGCGTACTATAAAATAAAATTCTTTTAAAAAAAGAAAGATAAATAACAGTAGTTTGTCGGGGAAAATACAAAATACTGCACCTCCCCTTGCCCACAGCTGACTCAGTGTTCCAAGGAGTTAGCGCTGATAACTCAACGATATTGTGTTACTGGATCTTTAACGATTGAGCAAGATCGACCCCCTATAGACCTATTTCACATGTTCATCCTGCCCACTGCCCCGGCCATTAATACAAAAAAAAAAAAACGCATGAAGTAAAAAGCTCGATTTCGTTCGATTTTTCCTCCTCTCAAGAACGGTAATTAAACTTTTAATCGGAATGAACACAATCTTGTTCAATTTTTTAATGTACATGTATATAATCTGTGTTCTTGATACACACATATTTAAAAACAGATAATTAATTTGGATTAATCAATTCTATCAAACAGAATCAGTGACGTGTAATGACGGACATCAATCCAATGTTCTTGACCCAACCTGTCCAGAGCCGCTTCGCAATTATCCTTTCTCTTGCGAAATTTCGTGGAATGCACGACCATGTAGATGTGACCCACAGTGCGCTCTATACGATGAGTGTTGCCCGAATGCTGAAGAGATGTCTGCCGCAGGAACATTGGACGCAACATATATATACCCTAATCCTGATGTTCTACCTGAGAAGATGGCTTGGGAAGATCATTATCTCCCATATATGTCATGTGTTACCATATCTGCAGGTACCAATTATGCAATACAGGAAAATATAACGATCTACAAGTCATACCATCTTATTTCTAAGTGCCCTGCCTATGTCCTAGATGATAGTTTAGTTCGTCACTTGTGTGAGAACCCGCCAACATCCCAGCAAATATTCCAAACTCCTGTTGCTGTTGAAAGCATTGGCCATTTCAAGAACATATACTGCGCATTTTGTCATGGAATTTCAATCATTAGCATTCAGCCATGGCAGTGGAATTGGCAATGTGATGTCACTCTAGACAAAGGTAGTGTAAGTAGTTCACTTATTGCAACACTAGAACCACGATCCCAACCAACAGTTCAAGAATTAGTTGCCTTCTTCTGTTCTCGTGTACTTGAACCCCCATCTGATATACCCAATGACATCTTACCTCGGCCTTGTTTTCTCGTCGATGTGACCTCATGTTCCATAGAACATATGAAATGTCCATCTTATCTTGCACCTGTAGAACATAATGGGACCATTTACCAGAATATAAACTGTGCGTATTGTAACGGAATCGACGTGTGTGGAAACTATCTTGATTTGTGCAAATCAGTTGATTATAAATTCGCGATACAGACTGGTATTCCTCCATTTGCAGAATACTTTAACTTCATTGAAAACGACCAAGAGGTGGTTGCTTTGTCATGCGCTACAAATGAAGCCTTTGACCCACTCACTAGCACATGTCAACTGCTCTATTGCTTCTCTGGATTTGAATATAACATCACAACAGAAGAATGCAAACGTGTACCGGTAGATGAAAAGGGAAGACTCTACTTGTCGTTCTATTCTAGTCACACAGAGATGTATATGACGTCATCGGACACTGAATATCTATCAGCAGCGGTGAACAATCTTATCATTGAATTATCGTTGGATGAACTGACATTCTCTGCTGTTGTATCACTGCCTGAATTGTCCTGTATCCCTGCCAAGGCTCAGATAGATGGTTGTCATGAAACTCCTTATAATTCATTTTGTCAAGTGTGCTTCGATACCGAGATGAACTTTACTGCCCTGCCTCTATCTTCTATGGAATTAGACCGGGGTACCTTGGATACATTAACCAATATAACGTCCTGTCTATACATGCCTTCATTCGGAAACCTTTCAATGGTAGAACTGTTGATTGATGTTCCTGCAGGATGGAGCTGTGAGTCCCATGATTCCTGGACATTTTCAGATTACAACAAAACCTCCCTGAAACCGTTCAGAGTCAACTTTACTAGAGAAAGGGAGGAATACATTCTGAGTGTTTTCAGCATAGATGACATTTGTGCAAACAGTACCAGACTTGTATGTGACAAATATGTCAGTTTAGAGGCTAGCAAGTTTGAGATTGTGACAAACCACTCAAAAGCATCGCTTCATATCACTGGCATGGACACTGTCCTTTTACATGATCAGTTTCAGATAAATCCAGATGGCTCTGCTGTGTATTGCCTAAAAGAAGCTGTATCTAAAGGCCGTAACTTACCTGCTGGTCTAGACATCATGACCATAATAGGAACTGTCCTGTCAATTATGTCATTATTATTCATCATAACCACATACTTAATTTTTCCTAAGCTTCGTAATGTGGCTGGGAAATCAGTTCTAACTCTATCTGTTACTCTCCTATTAACATTTCTATTGATGTTCGTGAGTGGAGTGAGTACCCAACATGATGGCCTATGTAAAGCAGTAGGAGCTATAACTCATTTCTTCTGGCTCTCCATTTTCTTCTGGATGAATGCCCTTGCCATAGATCTGAATCGGACCTTTGGCTCCCATGCTAAATTTCGTGTCGGCAACAAATCTCAAATTTTCTACATCTGGTACTCCTTGTATGCTTGGGGCATACCAGCATTGATCGTAGGTGCTTGTCTGGTTATTGACCTTTGTGAATGCACCAATCTGCACTTCATCTACGGCAATCGTGGGCTATGCTGGTTGTCTAGCGGGAATGCGAATCTGTTTGCCTTTGGTGTACCTCTTGCAGCACTTCTGTTCCTGAACGCGATCCTGTTCACAGACACAGTGGTCGGGATTAGACTTACCAAAAAGGCCGCAAAGAAAGCATTAAAGGAGCGACCAGCCCTGGCCAAAGCTAAAGAAGAGTTGTCCCTTTATATCAAGGTCAGTATGGAGCTCTGTTCCACGAGAATGCGCTAGGTATCTTAAGATGGACGGGGGGGGGGGGCGGCAGATACTTAATATAAATATATAAATACTAAATAAGACTCTTAAAGGTAACTGGGCCAGGATTCAATTTGATACTTATGTAATAAATGTGAGTATTTTACTAAGTTCTTGGCTTAGAAAAAAATACTTGGCCAATTAACTTTGGTATTCCGTTGAGGCTTTCGTATTTTACCGCAAGTTTAAGACAGGTCTCTAGATTTTGGAAACACGCATGCGGTCCCTCCGTTCCCGGAGTTGGGGGGGGGGGCAGGGCATGCAGAACATTAACTTAATGAAGGCTTTGATTCAATTACTTATCATTCTTTTAAGGCTGCAGTGGACGATAACGTAGAGGTGTCGTGGACGAGTGGATATGTCACCGGACTGTGGATCACAAGGTCCGCGGTTCAAGTCCCACCGCGGCACTAATTCCTTTGGCAAGACATTGATCTACATTTGCCACTCTCCACCCAGGTGTTAAATGGGTACCCGATAGGATGTGAAAGCTGATGTGCATAGATTAGCAAGTGTGCGCTTGTAAAACTGACGCCTGGCTGAAATGCTTCCCAGGGAGTGGAGAAAGTGCATACATTGTGTGCGGGTAAGCCTGAATCCAATGACCGGGGTAATATATATATATCTGTAAAGCGCTTTGAGAGGGCCTTCGGTCCTGAAAAGCGCTATATATGAACTAGCTATTATTATTATTATTATTATTATTATTATTATAACATATTTTTGAATGATCTTTTCCTTATAGTTGTCTGGTGTCATGGGTTTTACATGGATTTTGGCTTTCGTCTGTGAATATGCCAACATCCCAGAGCTTTGGTATATCTTCACTGCCATCAATTCCTTGCAAGGAGTCTTTATTCTTCTTGCTTTTGGCTTCAACAAGCGTATTATCGCCATGTGGAAGGAGAAACTGGGAGTCAGGCCTGATGATGTCACCTCCAGCACTGCTGATACAAAGAGCACCAATACCGGCAATACCATGGTTAAAAAATAGATACTGCAAATAAAATGTTATGACTCTTTTAAAGATGTAAAGCTACTCTACCAATGTTATGGCCTCAAACGCAGCTTCTGTGCTATGATTATTAATACAAATAAACAACCTTTCTTAATTATTGATCCTGCTTGTCGACGGCTGGCCATGTTTTTTTTTTTTTTTTTTTGGCATGATTAAAACTTTTTGGACACGCCCAGTTCTTGAAACGAAAATGTTTGTGAACGAGTGGTCAGAGAAAGGACTATACACATCTCGGACAACGCATGTTCAAAACATATCTCACGACCATATTACATTCAAGATAAGTCAAAGCATTTGATGCCACTTTTGGTGGCTGCCATCAAACACATCGGGGTATAATGTGATTATAAGGATATGGAAGGCTGTTCACCGTAATAGACGATCAAACTTTAAACATTTTTACGTCTTTGAAGTCGGTGTGGGGCCCGCCCACCATCTAGTCGATCTGTAAAAGACGTCCTGAACTAAGTACGGGTTTAGCAATAGGTGTTATCTTCTGTGTTGTGATCATTTAAGTGAGAGGGTAGTCTTATCATCTTGGATAACAATGAGAAAGCATTATTGTCTAGCTATATGTTTTACATTTGCCCCGGGCGCCATACGATAAATATTGGTCTACAATTTTTCGTGCGATTTTGGGGGCATCGTATAGGAAGCTACGGGCTACGATGTTTGAGTTCACATTATCTACAAGCATCATGCCATTTCTTGTATTGGCCCTCGGGGGCAGGCCGAGGTAAATCCGTACAGAGGCTGCTCAGAAATTGTACGAAAATCGTGCAATTTCAGTGCAGTAGCTGTGCTGTAGCTGTGCTGTAGCCGTGCAGTCTCCGCAGCCTCCGAACAGAAATCGTATGGAGCCCGTTTGGAAAAATGTTTGGCCCTTCTCAAGGCGGCTGTAAGATCATGGTGTGTCAGCTGTGGGGTTACCGCGGGATGACTGCTCAATGTCACGGATACTGCAGGGGTAGCAAGCAGTGACCTTGCGATAGATGTGCGGTGGCCGTGCGAATGTCCAACGAGTCTACCATCTCTGTACGATTTTTATTTTGCCCCCATGTTCACCAAAAAATCGTGCGTTTGCTGCACGATTAGCGCAATGCCACCTACGACATGTCTACGGGCTTACGATTTTTTGCGACACCCCCCCCCCCCCCACCTAACAGGATATTGCCGCCGGGAAAATGATAAAATGATTTGTCGGTAATTGGTGGCTAGTTTTGTTGGTAATCGGTGGCTTCTACACCCTGACAAAAAAGAAGAAGGTAAAAACACATTAATTTTACCTTTAAAAAAGTTGTTTAAACAATTTAAAAATACTGCGTACTACTTTCCCTCTCACCCCCCCCCCCCCTCCCCCCTTATTCACCATCTTGCTGTTTCGGCGCTAAATATTTTCTAACGAATCGGGCAAATTTTTTTTTTTAGCTTATTCGCCGGCTGGATGAGTCGCCGCTAAAAAAATCTCACAAATTGGGCTCCCCCCCTCCTTGGCGTCGGCTGGATCCGCCCCTGTCTACACCCCCACCCTCACTGAAAAAGGTCCCCTGGCCCCCCAAAAGCTTACATACTATAGTCACACAGCATGTAGGCAAGGAGTGGGGGAGGGGCGGTGGGGTATGTATGTATGTATATAAACAGGGCTATGCCTGTAATATTTGAACAATATTGTGGAGGAACAATATCTAAGAAATTCACATGTACAGTAGAATACATACAGTATTATGGTATAATACTTATATGTCAATCTTTAATTGTTGATTGTGCAATTTAACAAACGTAGTTAAGTGATTTAAATTATTGTTCAAAGAATGGTAAATTATATTAAATTAGGAATTTAGCAGAAAATTTGTTTCCAACACATTAAAACAGTTTTTACCCCAAGTGGGGCAAATGTAGTAGTAAAACTTCCACTAAATTGGCGGTGAAAGAAAAGTAGTTCCTCGATTTAAAAGTTTGTTTTGTGATTTTGAGGAAGAATTGTTATATTTTGAGTCTATGTGAAAAAAGGAACAAGATTGCATATAATGTGACATAAGTAGATCCATTTGAAAATTTGAAAATTAGGTCGATCGATATTTCGTTCCGTAGGGTGGGGGTAAGGTCACCTTTTTTGGGTCACCCTTTGGCACAATTTTTTTTTAATTAAAAAAAGAAAAATAGGGGGGTCCTCCAAAACACAAACACACACACACACACACACACACACACAATTTGAGGGGGGTTCGCCTCCCCCCCCAAAAAAAAAGAAAAATAGGGGGTCCTCCAAAACACAAACACACACACACACACACACACACACACAATTTGAGGGGGGTTCGCCTCCCCCCCCCCCCCCCTCTGCGTACGCGCTTGGGTCCTTGTGTATGGGCGCAGAAATCTGCCTGACACAGCAGTGTATGTAGGACACACATTGCATCTTTTCATGGTTTGCTGATGTTCTGCGTGTGTTTAGCTTGGAACGCCCCTGTGTCAGTTTACACTTGAGTTTACCTTTAGTAGAAGTAAGTTTTTTTCCTTAATGTCAGAGTTTGATAGTACAGATTGGATGATTTGATATGTTTGTATGTCCTTGAGGAGAGGAAAATAAGGATGATTTTGGAAGAAAAATGTATTTTATTTTGTATTTGACAACTTCTGATAGAGTAGTGTTTCTTCATTGTGATGGTATCCAATCAGTTAAATTTTATTGGTCGTTTACATCGTAATTAGAGAAATTGTCATTTAATATAGCCTACCTGTATTTAGTGTGTGAATTATTGATCATAATGATTTCGCCGTTGAGTGCGCACGATGTAAACATTGGGATAAAGATGGCGTCGCCCAAGGAATCTCTCTATGTTGGTAGGATTTGGTGAGTTACTTTATGTTATTAGTATGCTGTGATAATGTTTTAATGATTTATTATAGGAATTGCAAGTGAGGCGCATTAGTTGTCACTGTGTCAAATAATATTGTGGTCTGGGACCAGTGGCGGAGGGAGGGGGGGGGGGGGGGGGGGGGGGGGGGGGGGGGGGGGGGGGGGGGGGGGGGGGGGGCGGCCGGGGGCCCTGCCCCCCCCCCCCGCTTGACAAAAAAAAATCTTGTAAAAGCACGTGATTTTTACCTTTTTCGGGGGTTGGGTCCCCCTCCTTGCGCTCAAGGGGGGAGGGGTGCAAATTTTTAAATTTTCGAGGACCAAAAAAAAAAAAAAAAAATGTGCTCACTACCCCCCCCCCCCCCCCCCCCCCCCCCCACAGAGCGAATTTTCGACCGGCGCGATTTTGAAATTTTGGGGAGCAAAAAAAAAAAAAGTGGGCCCCCTCCCCTAAGAAATCGTGGATCCGCGCCTGTCTGGGACTGAGCTGTTTTGGGAACCTGGAGCTGTTCCTGTAGCTTCAGAGACCTTGGGTAGGAATTATAGTATGTTAATGATAAATTGTTTAATTGGTTTAATTGGTAGTGTTGTTTATTGATGTATTTTGAAGATGCTTTTATATAATATGATGTGCTATATAAAGACTTTGAGATGATCTTTTAGTATTACATTGGCAGTGATGTACATTTAAGGTACTGTGTCTCATTTGCAGGCCAAACAAAAGAAAAGGCTAAATTCCAACGGCATTTGAAAGATAATACTAATTTAGAACTTTCCTCAAAAAAGGGGGCTTGAAAATGTCTTTAAGTGGGAAAATAACGACAATAAGTTGTCGAATCGACTTAAGTGATACCAAAACAGTAAGTAATAGTCTGATTTTCAGACCATTGTACCGAATGGTCGTACGTTTTGTGCTGCGCAAAGATTCAATCAGTTTAATTTTGGCCATTACAGGAAGTGGGTTATTGATGTAAACAAATGCTCATGTACCCTTTAGAGCTCATTTTATGTATGTTATTACCAAAGACTCAATAGCGTCTGACAGTGAAGTCTAGCAAGTAAACAAGTTTCCTTGCATAATTTGAATATTAGGACACTGCTAACGTTTAAATTTTACAGATAGGACATACATAACATATTCATAATTCCTGTAAGTTCTACATAATTTGATGTTGGCTGCAAAAGGGACATAGTATCTTTTATTTCAGTTTATGTAGACTAAATACAGTTAAATAATTAGGTTTGTTTATTGTAACAGAGAGAAGAAGAGACTGCAACTCGGTATTTGGAGGTTGGGATTAGAACATTTTTATTATATCAACAAGTAGCCTATAGAGTTACTGTCTGGTTACCTCGCCTACATTGTTAATTGCTAGTTATTATGTATGATGTTTCTGCAAAACCTACTGTTTATACATTTTGATGAGAATCTATACTTGCATTTATGTTTGTCATTTCTTGATTGATTTGCAGGGTTTTAAATTACTGCTGAAGATGCATGTATAGATGATCAACAAATAAACGGTCTTATCACCCACCCTTCACGACCAAGCTGCTTGGTCGAGTTCGGCTTCAACTCTTACTAGTCTAATTCCGTATTACGAGGTTATGAATTTAAATCTAATGCAATTATATAAAAAAATGCAGATTCCATATTTAAATATTTAACCATTAAAGGTCTTTCATTCATACAAACTAAAAGGAGAAAAATATGCTGGACATGTTCGAGTAGTTATTTGGTTTGAAGCTGAATGACATCATAGAAAAATATTGCTTAATTTTAAAATTATGTAATTTATCATTACTGTACCATTATATAATAGCAGAGTTGTCATCATGACTTAGTAAATTCAGAATTCCCATTTTGACTGGATCATTCAAGGCTTATAATTATACACACTTGTCATTATTTCAAGTTAAGTTGGTAATTAGCTTTTTGATGAATGTGGCAAGAACATTGAAATTATTAGTTTTATAAAAAGTTCTTTGTTCTATATTTAAAACTTGATGTTTCGAAATAAAGTTCAGTGTAAAAATAGTACACGTATATGTTTTTGTGCTTTATTCTGAACAAGAGACTTAGCTTAAAGGTACGCAAAGCTTTGGGAAATTTTGAAATTTGGATGGATAGTAATTCTTTAAAATTTTGATATATTTGGATGCCCTGTAGATGTATTAAAAGCACTAGAAAATTTAGCCCCTAAAACACTTCTGCTTTCGAAAAAATTGAATTATCAAAATAACCCGGTGTTCAAATATTTCAAATAGCGCCTGAGGTCATTCCATGGTAGCTGTGACCATGAAAATCTCAGAAAAAGCAAGTTCTGATATATAATTTCCAAACGGGAGTAGCAAATCGATCGATTTTAGTCAAGAAACATTGTTTTAAATCTAAAGTAATATCAACCTTGAGAAGGAGCTATACAACATAAAGAGTTTATTATTTACAATTGCATCACTTTAGACTCGATTTCAACCGCGACAACGATCATTGAATATTGTAAGATTGCATATGCTTCCAATATGTTCATGTGAACCAAATTCATGACCCTATACCAAAACTTTGTATTACCTCGACCACTCACATATCACTAAAACGATAACTACGACTGTAATAAAATAAGACATGACAATTTTATGGCTAGTTACTGCCAGCCATTTATGTATGACAAAAATTATATCATGGTATGCAAATTCTGACCTCTGATAAGAAAGTTTCATGCATGTAAAAGTCTCTGGTTTATCGGATAGAGAATATGATCGCTGAAAGCAACACCGATATTCACTACCTTTTCTACATACACTGATTTTATAATAAACGTACAAGTTATTAAAGGGGAAGTCCACCCTCATATTAAGTTGGTTTTGATGAAAACAGAAAAATGAGAGAAACCAATAAGTGAAAGTTTGAGCAATGTCAGATGAAAATTGGAAAGTATGAATTTGTTAAGTTGCCTTCAGTGAAACTAAAATATGCAACACTGTGATGTACTTTGCGAGCTCCTCTCCAATTTGCTCTGTACAAAACTAATTCATAAACTTTAAGTTTCTTAGTTATCGAACGACGAAATAGATTTTTTTTTTTAGAGGGGTTGTATTAAAAAAAAATTGTAATAATTGCATTTTAAATAGGTGAAATTTAATATAGTTAATTTTGTTAAAGGAAAATAAAGTTTTTTAGTACAGGGCAAATGGGAGGGGAGCTTGCAAGGTACATCAAAGAGTTGCCAATTTATGTTTTATTGATCGCACCTTCAAACTTTCTAATTTTTAATCGGTTTTTGCTCAAACTTTCACTGAATTGTTTCTCTCCTTTTTCTGCTTCTATTAAGACCTACTTAATGCCAGGATGGACAGTAGTTATAGTAGTTACTTTGGGATCGGCCATAATGTTATACTTATGCTATTACTAATTGACTGGTGTACCAATAAAAACCAATAAGTTTTTATGCAGGATATTGTAAAGTCTAATGGAGGTAACTTGTTCTGACTTATATAGGCCATTTGTGCCCCGCGAGGGGATGCTACAGTGTATGCTTTATATTGCTTTGAATTGTAAATTAACGTTTCAGAAATCTTCAAAAGACCCAATTGAAAACAAGATGTTAAATTATATTCATTAATTGATTGACAAAATTGTATTTACAACTGTAAATGTGGCATCCATTCATCTTTGATAACACTCATTAGGGACAAGTCCAGAATCTGGCCTATTTAATCTTGATCTCCACCACCCCAACGCTAACCTCTCCCTACTTACTTGCTACCAGCCGATGATGGCGTGATCATTAAGGGGCTGGGCTGGTGAGCATAATTATGAGTTTGTTGATAACGCCATCTTCGACGGCTTGAATCAAGTGTAGGGAAATTATAAAGGACCGTGCAGATTCTGGACTATTAGGGACATGTTTTTAATACATACTATACATACATACTATAAACAAATTTATCAAAACAATTCTAAAGGGGACTAATGCAGCGATAGAACATGGGGTGGATGAGGGAAACATCGAACACAAATGTCAAGAAAAAACTGGAAGAGGGTTCAACATTTTTGTTTGTTTGTGTTTTTGTTTTTGTTAAGTCCTGAAATATAAAAATGTACCAACAGTAATTTTGAACTTTGAATTTGAAGGAGATGTCTTATGTTGAGTTGAAGTAGACTTCATTGATCATGGTCCTATCTTTAAAAACATGAGGATTGGTCCTGAGCGTCCATGCCTACTTGAGCAAAAATATATTTGCAAACGTATGATGATGATGACAATGATAATGATTCACAGAATTGGTGCAAATATATAATGATAATGACATGAAGTATAAAAACAAGATGAGCGAAATAATAAAAAGGTGAGCTAAAAGATTAAGGTTATATAGGAAGAATATAATACGAGTTTTAAATCTCCTTAAAGCTTTTGAGGATACAGTTCATAATTATGTGATCAATTGTTATTCAAAGTGAGTGTGACAGAAAACAGTTACTTTTTAAACGTGTTTTCTACAAACTGACTTTCGCTTGGAAATGCGTGGAGAGGACGGTTCGTGATGCGAGCGATTGTAAACAGAAGGAAGGGGAGAGCAACTTTTATGAAGATACAATACGATGACATAAATAACAAATTATGACGTCTCCTTTTTATAAAAGAAAGTAAATGTAGGCCTACGTGGTTTTAAAAATTATGTTCTGCGCCTTCCTTTTCATTATTATAATTACCATCTTTTATTAATTCCTTTTTTTTTGTTGTCTTTTTCATTGGAGGGAAGGGTCCATAAAATTCGAATTACAACCGTAGTCCAGATTCGATCATAATTATATGTCCTTCCTTCAACTCGCATCCCACTAAGATGGCGCGATCGCCCCAAAATTGTACCCGCCGCTTGCGAGGCTATATACGAATGAAAGGCATGGAGCATCTAACGTTGAGGGCGTGTTATTTATTTCCTTGTACTATCAATTCAGTTGGAAATGAGTTCATCAAGCGTAAATGGGCGACGATGGGGTGTAAATTTGTCGAGAAAATTCGAAGGGTTAATAATCATCGCACATCTTATACAAAAGTCCTTCGCTCCTTGGCTATGCAAACTCGAGGTTAACTTAAAATCAATGCTATTTAACTTATTTGCTCAACGAAAAAAAAATTGACCAAGCAAGTGCAAACATAATTTGAACCAGGTGAATTATTATGCAATTTTGGAGTGAATGATTCGATTTCCTGTGAGGCAATAATACATTTCGGTTGACCAATATGACATTGACCTCAAAAAGTGACTACGAGTGAGCAGATGAGAGAAACATTAAGGAGAGAGAGAGAGAGGGGGTGGGTGGGGTGTGGGGGTGGGGGAGGAATATCTCTCTCTCTCTCTCTCTTTCTTTCTCTCTCTCTCTATCACATCCTCTCTCTGTCTGTCTCTGTCTTCGTCTCTCTCTCTCTCTCTCTCTCTCAAACACATGCTCATTTCTCTCCCCTCTCTCTCTCTCTCTCTCTCCCATTCTCTCTCATTCTCTCTCTCTCTCATTCACTCCCTCTCTCTCCTTTACATTTACCTTTATCTCATTCTCTGTCTCATATCCTCATCACCTTTCCTCTACTATTCGAAGCTATAGCAGTGGCCTTCTCTCATCTCCATCATCTCCCTTCCCCCTCTTCATCCAACCCACATCTCATCTTCATCTGAGCATGCGCTCTCTTTTGTTACAAGAAACTGTAGTTATTCCTTCGTTCCGATTGGTTGGTAAGATTATGTTCTATCCCATAATCCCAGACATAGGCCGTTTTCAGAATTACATCTATTTTATGACAGCAGGTGTAGGCAACTTAGCAGGTGCATGAGAACAGGCATCTTCATTCCTCAACCATAGCTTATTGTCGAAACTTGAATCTTGAATCTCCAGTTAACAGGTGAGTTTAACATCTTTACGAAAATTCTCTGTCTGTTTAGAGCCTGAAAGTTATTAATTGTGTTTAAATGAATATGAGTTCAAACCTTTCTGCTTTTCAGCCGAAGAATGTCACATTATATACTTGGGTGTGGCACTTAGTCATGATATTGGTTAAAGTAAGACACAGAGTCGAGACAAAACTGTCATTGTTATTTAAAATGAATCTCAAGATCTTCTTGTACATCATCCTTCAAAGCCTCTCTGCTCATCAAAAATTGTGTAAAAATGTCCCTTTTTTTTTTTTATCTCAAGTGAAGTTTTCCAAACTTCCGATTTTGTTCTTCTATAATACCATTTCACTCGAGATAGGAATTGATATTATAAATGAAAGATTTAAAATAAAAATACTTATCGATACTGTATTGTGTAATTACATTGCTATTTGTTTGCTTTCCGATTAATAATCAATACATTTATTAATTTCTCAGAATAAATTTGTGACTGGAAAACAATATAGTATTCTTAAGTACTTGTATAATAACTATAGGTTTATACTATATTTTGATTGCTCTTTTGGGCTATCTGGAAAAGACTTGCAATGGCGATATATAATATTTTATTTAAAGAAAACAAAAGTCTTTTTTTCTTCAAATTTAAAAATGTCGAATAGAACCCGAGATACAGATGTTTTGTTTGTTCATGTGCATGATTATTATTTTTGGTTGACAAACATAAAGCAGTGTCCATGAACATTTTGTGGCATACCTTAGCAGAATTCTATACTTGCAGCCATGTATAGATATCATTTAGTCGAAACACAATGTAAATCATTTCTATCTAAGAAAATGTTATCCTATCTTATCTTATCTGCCTAGTAAAAAGTGTTGCGTTTTTTTTTTAACATAAGGGAACAAATCATTTAACAATATAGACATCGAAATAGCAAGGTCTTCATTTAGTTTTACATTAAAACAACCTATAGACAGGGTTTCATATACAAACAAAAACTCCTACTGGACCGAGAAGCCACTTGTAAAATAATTCTTAGTGCTCTGTTTTGAAGTATTTGGAGGATTTTAAGAGGCACGGAATCCAGTTTCATCCACACAGTGTGACAATAATCGAAGTGAGGGTGAAGCATTGTGTTTAAAAGAGTAGCGGTGCATGGTTACGTCTATGTACATGGTCTTATTGTCCTAAGCATAAAGAAATATTTGTAAGACTAGAAGACTCCCCTGTGTAAGTCCACAATGATTCATTACCATATATAACTGCTGTCTGAGTTCTAAATTGAAAATGATATTTAACCTAGGGTATGCATTCATTATCAAAAAGGTAACATTTCAGTTTTGAAAGCGATTTTGTAATGACTAACCATATCAAACGCCTTTTTCAAGTCTAATGCAACGACCAATACCGAACCACCTCGATCAATTGATTTACTTATATCAGGAAGCTGTAATGAATGGAGATGCCGTCCAAGAGGTTCATTTGAAGCCATCCGTGGCACCGCGCGTCTTTTGTTTTCCCTAGTGGTTCTAAGTCCTCCCGTTCCACCCATAGCCCAGGCCAGCGAGCACGGCGGCTTATGCGTTGCCGGCCCGTACTTGGGGGTGAAAAGTGGTGATAAATTGACAACTTCTAACCATCGTCCAACAAATGCACAAACATAAAACACAATTTCATTTATTTCTTTAGGGAGATAAACCTTTGGACTACCTTCCTAGCTATATAAAAATTTCGGAAATTTTCGGAAAATGTCAACAATTAGATGAGAAAATCATGATGATGAAAACCTTACATTCGCTCCAACTCAAGATTTCCTTGGTCGATTTTGCTGGTTGAAATGGTTTCGTCTTCAGTAGAGCTATCCGAGCACAAAAAAGGATTTGTTAACCAAATTAAAGTTTCATTAGTCATATGTCGGGAATTCTGTATTTTATATGTTTTTAGCTAAATACATTTTCACTGAACATGACCTAATTTTTCGGTGCCATGCATGTCTTCAAATCTCGATGCCTGCATATTTTTACGACCGAGTGAATAGAGAACTTCGGGAAGCAGAGGGCGTCGCGTAACATTTCGTAATATTTGGAATACTAGAGGGGAACTGTGCATTGATAAGGACAGCTGTAGATGGATTTGATGGCTGGAGAGGGTTACATTTCTTCTTGTTAAGCCAAGTTAATCTTGAATATCTTTTCCTCGGGAAATTCTTTCAAGACGGAGTCTCCATTCATTACAGCTTCATGCTTATATATTCAGTTAGATTTAAAAGAGCGAGGCTCGGTGAAGAGTTTTGACGGAAACCAATTTGATTTGATATCAATATGTCATTTTCTTTAAGGTATTTAATATACAATATACATACAACTTTTCAATAACCTTAGAGAGAACAGGGAGTACATTCATTGGTCTGTAGTGATTCTTGCCATTTTCTACTCAAGTGCATGGAAGATGCCCTTCATGCGCCAGTGCTCTATGAACACAAGCAGGCGCGCCGGAAGCAGTTTGGGATGGGGGGGGGGGGGGGGGCAAACATTCCAGGGGGCTCACCTTCCAGGGGCAGTGACGTAACGAGCAAAAACGTTTGGGGGGGGGGGGCAGAAGAAAACTCTGCATCACCACCACTCTTACACTTTACATGCAGGCCCCTCGGAACGTTTTTCAAAGTGGATTATTAACGATCAGGTAGAGCGTAAATTGGCGTAGGGTCCAGGGCCTGAGCCCCCAGAAGCTCAGAGGTTTTAGGCATTACAATTATGGTCAGATAAGCATATTTAGATACCTTATTTGTGACACTGGCAGGACACTAATTGGCGGAGAGGCCAGGGAGCAGAGCCCCCGGAAGCTCGTTTTTTTTAGGTATTTAATAACGGTCAGATGAGCATACAGAGCCGTAGGGCACTTGATGGGGTCGAGGGGGGGGGGGGAGCCCCCGTAAGCTCTGGGGTTTTCGGCATTTAATTACGGTCAGATGAGCATATTTTGATACCTCATTTGTGACATTGGCAGGTCACCTATTTTTTCTCTCTCTCTTTCTTTCTTTTTCTCTGTAACAAACTTTTTCAAAAAGTGAGGGGGGCTCGAGCCCCCGAGCCCGGCCGTTCTGCAGATCCTGACATAAAGGCTTCTAAATATGCATATTTTTCGCCCGACTGTAAATTTGGGAATTTCAAATTTTCCAACAAACGCATAAAAAGGTATGACTTACAAACAAAATTGAGAAAAAATACCGGAAAATCATGTCATTTCAATCAACATTTGTAAATCACTGGTATTGAATAAAAATTAACCCTCCCCCCCCCCCCGCATCAGTACGCCAGCGTTCAGGGGCTCATGATCTTCTCACCCCTATAACAAAAAACAGACACGCTTTCCCATTCTCTCACAATATGTCCACGATATGCGCGCATGTATCGCTATTATAAAAACCTCTGTTGATAAATATAGGTAGCATGCGCAATATTTAGGAAATTTAATTCCTGTCAACTTTCCTTTTCTTTGAATGGAATTTTATACGTCATTTAAGTCAGGTTTTTATTATTGTTATGTTTATTTGGGTTAAAAATACAAACCATCTTAACTCCTTTACTGTTTTTTTTTTGACTGGTGGGGGGCAACTGCCCCCCCTGCCCCCCCCCCACTTCTATGAACCTATGAACACAAGCAGAGTCGTGTCTTTCAGAATACTTGATGGAATTATGTCCAGACCTGTCGCTTTATTACGCGGTGATTCTAAAATACATTTTAGAATTACATGTTAGATTCTAACATAATATAAGAAACATTTCCCTCTCGCTTTTTACATTTAAAAAGCGAACTATCTTGTTCCTCTCTAGCGTCATTTGAAGCTGCCTTAGTTAGTGTTGTTCTCCTACTAGCAGTCTCCCAGCCAGTAGCGTATATGGGGGCATGGGCGCACGTGCCCCTCATCCAAATGCGAAAAATTACTTTAAAAAAAGGAAAAAAGAGAAAAAGAAAGGGGAGAGGGGAAAGGGAACATGAAAAGAAGATGATAGGGACCGTCTTACAATCTCCCGATTTGGTAGCAATGTTGATTCACATTTCTTACACCAAATCGGAGCAGTTCGCCTTCTCCATCGATGATGCTATTGCCTCTTTATAATAGCCTAGCTGACCCACGCTACACGACATTCCCCCAGTTATTATACAATTCAGGTGTCTGTTATATGTCTGGAGATCATAATGATCAATTCTTAGCATAAAATGTTCGTGCTCGAACTACAAATTAAATGAATAGATAAATTAATTAAAACTGACAAACAACAAAATAATCAGGAGAGATTAATATGTGTCTGTTGCAAATTTGTGTAATCTTAGTCATAATTTAAGTATAGAAATCGATTTTTATATTTTTATCGTGTTCAAATTTCCATTTGCAATCGAATAAATTATGTAAGCGTGGATTTTGAGATCTTTCGAAATCTCCAATTCTGGTAATGGAATTGCATTTTGAAAGATTTCCTTCTGAATAATATGCATTGATACAGTGTTTTTTTGTATCACAAAGAATCCAGATGTACTGTGATAATTCTTGCACATGAAAATCTTCTATCAAAACACATACAATTGGAATGAAGGTAGACGAATCAACGAAGAAGGAGAAGAGGAAGACAAGAACTAAAAATTGAGTTTAGAGATTGAGGAGAACTGTTCAAAATATTGCACCTTAAATTGATAATAAACATAGGCAAATTTCTAATTACAAATTAACAATAGAAAATGAGAAATGAGAAAAGACAAGCTGGGGAAGACGACAGAGAGAGGAGAGAGAGAGAGGAAGAAGAGTGATCTGCTACAATGAAAAAAGGTAAAATATAAAAGTGCCATTTCATTTGCTTATATTTTCATTTGAATTCTAGTACATGGATGTTATTTAGTGTTGAATTTTATTGTTGGGTAAATTGAAACTTACAGTTGGCATAAACTTAATTAGTAATAAGTTAATTGCGAATACAGATATGAATACACAAACTATGTCAGTTGAAGACAAAATAGAGTGAATATCACAACAACAAAAAAACTGCCAATGAATTAGCTTTTAAAGATGTACGATATGCTTTAAAAGTATTTTATAGAAAGAAATCTATAAGTTTTTGAAGACAGCATGTATGCGTGCAAAACTATATACGCGTTACACAGAAGTGCTTGCTATTTAACCTATATTTTCACAATACCTTTAAAAGTCGTTTTTTAAACTTTTTGTAAGGTCTAAGGAATTTAAACAAAATCACAGTGAAAGTTTGAATTGAAGATTGCAAATTGGAAAGAAGTAGGCCGGATCAATAAACAGAAATTTAAAGCACTTATATGACAACTTCATTCTTGTTTGAATTACGAAGGTAGCATATTCAGTTGTAAACATCGAATGTGTGTTTGAGAGAGAGAGAGAGAGAGAGAGAGAGAGCGAGAGAGAAGAAAGATTGAAAAACCAAGATGCGAGGGTTTTTAAACAGAAAATTTGATCGTTTTATTCCGTCAATATAAAATCAGATCTAGTTTTAGAAGCAGGAGAAAGCATTTCACTCGTTTTGATGCTTAATTTTTTGTAAAGAAAGCGTTTCTTCCATCCATGCTAGCTAAGAGGGTTAAAAGACTCCACTTCCTCTATCAAATCTCTGTCAAAACAGACCGACAAGCGGTCGATGCTATTTATCAATTCTGAAAGGTTTCATTTATGAATTGAAGATGCAAAGTTTTTTGTCATCTTATTGAGAGGAGTTAAAATGTTGATGCTATCAAGTAACCCGAACGCTTTTGGGATCCCATACTATCAGACACATTTGGAGAAATAAGACGGATTATTATGGTGAGCATGTATCGTAAACTCAACATGTAACCCAAAGTCTCTGCATGTTCCTTGCCTAAAAAGCTATATCCTCTTATGTTTTCATTTTGATATCACACTTTCTTCCAGATCTTTCTGAAATATTCATGCGAACTAATTTTTTCTATTCAACTTCAAATTTCAACTTCACATGATATGAAAGGCCGACTCTCATGTTATAGGTTCCATTTATTTCCAGAAATTTTCAATAAATCAATACCGTGAACATTATACATTACGAGTAAATCTTTGTAACTTATAGGAACACGCCCTTATTTGATTGTGCTACGTGGTACCTGAACAGACCCACTTGTTCACACGTGCTCTATTCTTGTTGAGAGCCAGAAGGACGTTAATTATACGCCCTTTGAGAGTAAGAGTATCATGACAATAATGTCCTTCTGGCTATCAGCAGATGAATGTTTAAAATGCACGTGTGCTACATAATTATGATAACCTTTATAATCAGAGCAAAGATTCTTCAAAATTAATCATATCGCTTGGTCTCTAGCTCTATCATAGGTCTATAATACTGATGGCATACTCTAAATATTTATCTTTATTTATATTTATCTGCTTTCCCCTGTCTTCGTCCTCCCACTCTCTCTCCCCTCTTGTATACCTCTATCTTTATCCATATATATATATATATATATATATATATATATATTAAATCTTTCTTCCTTTTTCTCTCCTTTCCCTCTTTCTCTCTCCAGCTCTTCACCTCCACAAAACTATCACCTTTCTAGGATCTCTATCATACTACATGTACCATCTAAACTTTCACTAATTCCTTTCCCCGTTTTCTATTCTAATAGTACTTTCATTATCTTCCAACGTCATTCAAATGGCCTGCATTATATACTTTCATTTCCTTCCGTTTCTTTAAAAAAATATCAACTAATTCACGTTCGAAGTATATTTTCTTCTGCTCACCTTGTGCATCCAAAATGTCACACCGCTTTTTACCTCTACCGACACCATTACATCTTCTAATATTCAATCAAGAAAATGGAAATCGAGCAATTCTGTCATATCACCACCAACTGAGTAATTCCAAAGTTAGTACCACTTGCGTCAAGCAAACGCGTGCCTATTGTGTTTGTAGGCTAATAACGATGCGAATATACTTTGAGAAAGAAGAACAATTTTTAAGGCCATAAGAATAAAACTTATAAGGCCATCGGATATGTTGTCGGAGGGTGAATTTTATTTTTCCGAGCCATAATGGATTTCAAATATAATGGATCATGATAGCGCAAACAAATGACACAAGCGAACGAAGCATGATGTGAACAATTACGGCTTTGACACAATTTTTTGCAAAAATGTGTTCAAGTTTATTTTTTCTCTTAAAAAAAGTAATTTCGAAAACAAGGAGAAATATGACAATCCAGGAGCAGAGAGAGAAAAATCCCTATCAAGTTGTGCATACGAGGAGAATCACGTATTTTTTTAATGTTAGAAAATCAACAATAGGCCTACGCTAAATTTAATGGACTCCCAAGGACACACACACATATAAATAGTATTATTATTGGGGTACACGTACACTTCACCTAATTGAATCTGAATCCATTATTGTTATTTGAATCTCATCTCGTCTCTTTGTTTCATAAAGCAAATATAAAATGACTGGTATACGTTAGTCCCTCGCCCTTTTTATTTTAAGTTTCTTAACGTCGTTATAAAATTAAGCCGTGACGAAATTGTAATTCGTGTGGTTACTTCAAGTTTGCATCAAACAGTAGCCGAACTCATAATCCGGTGGAAAAGGACAGAGGGGCAGGAAAAGAGTAATGATGTCAAATGGTATCAAAGGAAAGGATACATACTACAAGATGAAAGAAGTGGTCAAGACAGAACAAATAAAGTGCTTTTCATGCTTAAAACATGCTGTACAGCAGAGCGCCAGAGAGAAAGAGAGAGAGAGAGAGAGAGAGAACCCAGAGGTTTGATGTTCATTCCTTTCGGGGAAGTTCTATTTGGGGAAAATCACCAGACCATTCTCATGATTTTTGCTCAAGTTTATTTGACCTGTTTGTCATGTTTCATTATTCATTATTCTCGTCTCCTTCCTTCATTGTGTGTATTAAAGGGTGACACCGAGATTTATAACTATGTGATACAAATAGGATATAAATGTGTTTTGAGACCTGAGTAGAGAACAGAGTTTATTGTTTAAACTAATACCTGAGGATTACCTTCTTAAGATGGATTAAAGAAAAAATGAATGAGAAAGTCTCTCGATATCGTGTCTGATGCAATTCCATTTACCGATGCTCTCGTGAAAACTTCAACATGCAAGAACTTTTGTCTTCAATTTATTTGTTTATTACCTGACCTTGTTAAAGTAAGATAGATAGGTGCGAATGCCTAAACTATGTAGATATTAAGATTAATCATGCAAAGTCATCGACACAGCAATGCTCTTCATTTCTGTTGCAACAGTATACTTTCTATGATTCCTGAATGTGTTTGATTTAATCTCACACTTTTAAGCACCTAATAGCCACTGAAAGTTACCACGTTCCATATCGTGCACCCTCCTTGTATATTGACAATGAGCATTTCGATTTTACTTTCAATCCTCAGAAGCGAGATGAAGATGTCTTCTACAGAGCTCATACGGATTGCGTTACTCATATTTGTAATCAGGGTTAGCGCTACGACCGATACTGCTACCACCCCATCACAGCTATGGACTCTGGAAGATTGGACGACAGAACCAGAAGACATCACCGAAGTGTCACGGACGTCGACATCCAGTAATACCACAGCTATCTCTACCGTCAGTGAGGATGGGATAGGTCAGGATCGGGACACTCTGGCCTCTTGGGTTTGGAATCCGATCCAATGGACCTGGGTCTTGATCCTGCAGCTGCTGTTCGCCATCATCGGTATAATCGGTAACTTTCTAGTCTTAATGGTCCTGTTCAAGAGGCGAAAGTATTGTAGAACGACCGACACTTTGATCGCAGCTCTGGCCACTGCGGACTTCCTCACTTCTGTGTTCCTGATCCCGGTCCCAAGGCATGAAAGGATCCCTGATACCTGGGCCGGATATGCCTACTGCAAAATAATCTACCCCAATTTTCCGATGTGGGTGTGTATAACTAGTTCTATCTATACCTTGATGGCCATCGCCATAGAACGATTCGTCGCCGTGGTCTTTCCTCTCTACTTCAGTCGTACCTTAACAAGACGAACCGTGTCTATCTGGGTCATCATCATCTGGATTGCTTCGTTCTTGTCCGGCCTTCGAGGGATCATCCTCTTCCGGGTCAACAAACAAACCAACAGATGCATCATCACCTACCGGAACGACACGGAAAAGATCGCCTATGGATGCTTTGTTTTCGCTATCCGCATTGTCATACCCACTCTGACCATGTTGATCACCCAGACCATCATCGCTGTCACCCTTCATCGCCAATCAACCAGGTTCCTTAACGGCTCCAACGACAACAACAACCAAGCCACGTTCCACGTGACTGCTAAGAACCGCATCCTCAAGTTGATGCTGATCGTCATCCTCATCTATGTTCTCTGCTGGAGCCCTAACCAGATCGCTTTCCTCGGTTACAACCTTGGTTTGGTCCCGACGTCATACCGGTACAGCAGTCTCAACAGTATCTTCACTCTCCTCGGCTTCTTCAACTCCTGTGCCAATCCCATCATTTATACGGCTCGCCATCCAGAATTCAGAAAGGCTATCAAGGCACTGTTCTTCTCCGGAACGATCAAGCCACATTCGCTCTTCAGCCATGGAGACGCTGAAACCAGTGTTACAACCCTGAGGAAAAGTGAGGCTCAAGAAGACTAGAGGGTTTAAAGTTGCTCAAGCGTGGGTATATAGAGGGCAGCACACGTACGCACGCACGTGAGCGTAATACCCATTGGCTCAGTGTTATGTAGTGATCGGGAGTGATCGCCAAGTTGCCTACTTCACGAACGACGTTATACCCACGCTTGAGCAACTTTAACTGGTAGATCAACTAGAGGCAGTACTGCTGTCCACTATAACCTACAATATAAGCTATAATGTGTCGCTGTAATAATGCTGCAACATTTTCTTTTCTTAAAAGCTGCAAAGACTTATAATTTGTTTATGTTAGAATAGTAAAGATTATTGTTGAAAATTGTATAAACATGGTAATCATCTTGTGCCTAGTTTATGGAAATATATATATATATATATATATATATTGTTTTTAATGTACGAAGCGACGGTTACAGAGTACCTTATGCACTTCATTGGTCTTTTAAATGCGCAGAATTTGACATTTTTATGTTACAATGAATAATCATATTCATGGGTCATTTTAAACTTGTTTCGTGTGAACTGGTATAATCTTCATTACAAGACATATAGTAGACTTGCTTTCATTTTGTATTAAGGTAAATCTGTGAACCATTGCGTCCGGTTTTGAAACGTAATAACAGTTAATTGCAGAAAGGAGATTTATATGTAGTAAAGAACACTAAAGCTTTTGTTCGAGTGTAAACAATCATAGACAAAGGCTTTAGTTATCTCACACAATATGGGCTAATTTCACAAGTAGGTATTTATTGACTTAATTATGTAATTATTTCTGGTTGAATTGCTACTGTATATTCATGTATTCTATGTTCTCATACAATGCTTATCATTGCATTTATGTATTAAGTATGTACATATATAGCTTGTATATATAATACATAGCAATGTTGAAAGCACGGTGAAGTAAATGATTGGGTTCTTATTAGAGACATTGAGGGCAATTACTAGACATTAAAATGAATTGTTATCTAAAGTTATTCGAAACAATTACATGATAATCCATGGCGGCCATTAGCCACTGGTATACTATACTTAGATCAGTATTCATATACGGTCATAGATTTCTTTCGTACATTCACGTATATATCATTGATAGAACGCTTAAAAGTTTAGCTTTAGAAACGAAAATGAAATATTAAATTGATCGAAAGGGTTATCAGATGATTGATTTTATTTTGACAGTTACCACTAAATGGTAAATGATTGAATGTGGTTCTGTAAAAAGACACCATCTTATTATGTCGCTCTGAGTTGATAATGCTGAAGTGATTTCTGAAATGTTTAATCCTAGGTATAGCTTATCATAGGTGTGATTGGAGGCGCATCTTTTTATCCGATGTTCACATTAATATTCTTGTATATAACTATAGTATTTATCGTTTTAGGGTTATCATTGCCTGTGCCATAATACGCCAGTTCACGGTTGCAGTCTGAGCATGAGCAGATAAAGGTCATTTCAGACAACATTGTGAAATACACGGAGACAAAATACTGGATACGTGCTTATAACAGTTATGAAGTCATTATTCATTAATGCACAATCAGTGCACTTTAATGATACACAGGTGGAAGTATTCTTTGAAAAGGAAAAACAAAGGCTATTTATGTAACACCTCCATCGCCGTAGGAGTGCTTATTAAAAAATGTATAAAGTGGGACCTCTTCATGTTTTGAAGATCTTTGGATATTCGGGGTCATTTGGGACATGTGCTAACCGTAAACTGGTCTATTGTGAAATTGTGAATATATTCCGTGTTTAAATGCGTATCATACAAGGATATGTAATGTGTTTTTACTAATTCTTTGATAATACGACTTGAACATTTGAACTTACATACTACTCCAAATGCAACGTTTAGCAAAAAAAATCCCATCGCAGTCGACATAGGCGTAAGGGCCCCGTTGCATGAATGGCTGACTTGGTAAAGTGCCAATATTTTGTTTCCATCTAAATATATATCTAGAAGATATTGATATAAATTGTATAAATAAACCACCACGCTACTCGATGCGAGTTGGTAGTTGCTCTTAATGTGTTGATGATACATTCTCAGGAGGGAGGAGGTGGGGAGATGGGTGCAGCTTGTACGCCTATAATGATACATTGTAGTTCGATAGCAAAATGTAAGATGGGAGCACAGCTCTTCCAGGCCTGGTCAGGTACGTACAAAACAAAATACTATTACCACCAACACCACCACTATAGCACCACCATCACCACCATCACCACCATCACCACCACCACCACCACCACCACCACCACCACCACCACCCACCACCACCACCACCACCACCACCCCAGGCAGTAACATCAACACTTACAAGATGTCGAGATTATAGAGAGAGAGAGAGAGAGGGGGGAAGAGTCAGAGAGAAGGGATAAAGGAGTGGGGATAGAGGGGATGTGTTTGTAAGGTAGAGCCTGAAAAGATAGGGACCGAAAGAAAGATTTATAACGGAAACGAATCGAATTATTTTCATGCAACTTCAAATTTATTTGTCTATCTATAGTGTGTATGGTGAATTGCATTCAATAATTGTTATGTTTACACAAAACAAGGCAAATATTTATTTAACAAAATTATCAAGAAACAATTTAAAGTGATATCCTTTTCTCCTCAAATATCTTATTTAGTGTACGCGATTAATGTTTGTCTTTACCACAAACAATTTATTAATATAATAGATAATACCAAAAAAAGTGTACTATAAACTACGGAAAAATAAGTATTAAAATTGAAATTCAATATCGATAAACCAATAACCAACATAATGGCGTTAATTCTTAATCGAAAGGATTAATCAACCAATAGTATAATGATATTTATTGACAGTTACCACTAAATGGAAAATGATTGAATGTGGTTCTGTAAAAAGACACCATCTTATTATGTTGCTCTGAGGTGATAATGCTGAAGTGATTTCTGAAATGTTTAATCCTAGGTATAGATTATCATAGGTGTGATTGGAGGCGCATCTTTTATCCGATGTTCACTTTAAATATTCTTGTATATATAGTATTTACCGTTTTAGGGTTACCATTGCCTATGTCACAATAAGCCAGTTCACGGTTGCAGTCTGAGCATGAGCAGATAAAGGTAATTTCAGACCACATTGTAAAATACACGGAGACAAAATACTGGATACGTGCTTATGAAAGTTATGTAGTCATTATTCAATAATGCACAAGCAGTGTACTATTATGATACACAAGCAAGGGTGTCGATGTGTATCCGTGGTTGGGGGGATGATAGGTGCCCAAATATTTTCGGCAATGGATCAAAGCAATCAAGAGGTAGAAGCGTGTGGCAAGTTGCACCCCTCCCAAGCGCGTAACCAGGATATCACTTTAGGGGGCGGTAGTGAGCGCGCGAAGCGCGGTCCCTCGGGGGTTGCGTGCAGGGAGGGGGAGTTCCCCCCGCAAAGCGCTGAAGCTTTGACGTTTCACTAATTAGAGAAAGAAGACGATTCGTCGGGTCGTTCTCGACTCTTAATCCTTGTTTGAATCAAGTTCCCCTTTCTCCGGGCATAGCGCGGAAGCTCTGACGTTTCATCAGATTATTAAAGACAGAAGACGATTCGATGTTCCATTCTCAACTCTTAATCCTTGCTTGAATCAAGTTCCCCTTTCTCCGGGCATAGCGCGGAAGCTCTGACGTTTCATCAGATTATTAAAGAAAGAAGACGATTCGATGTACCATTCTCGACTCTTAATCCTTCATGTTTGAATCAAATTCCCCCTTCCCCGCGCGTAGCGCGGAAGCTCTGATGTTTCATTAGATGATTAAAGAAAGCAGACGATCCTATGTACCATTCTCGACTCTTAATCCTTGTCTGAATTCATTTTTGCCCATTCCTACGCGAAGCGCGGAAGCTTTCACATTAGTGAAAGAAGACGATTTGTTGTATCGTGTCCTTCATGAACTCAGTTTCCCCCCTACCACGCGAAGCGCAGAAGCTTTAACGTTTCAATAAATTATTACTCTTAATCCTTGTCTGTATTCATTTTCGCCCATTCCGCGCTTAGCGCGGAAGCTTTCACGTTTCATTAAATTATTTGTAAAAGAAGACGCTTCGTTGTATCGTGTACTTTGACGTTTCATTTGATTATTACGCTGAATTCAGTTGCCCCCTAACAGCTTTGCCCCTTTCACTGAATTATTAGAGAAAGAAGACGATTCGTTGTACTGTTCTCTATATTAATCCTTGTCTGAATTCAGTTTCCCCACTGAAAATAATTTGTGTTACAAATAAGTTGTGACATAATAATCTTTCTCCAAAAATGAAAAATCTTTTAGGAAATATCAGGAAATAAAATGAGTGAAAAAAACAAAAATAAAGATACAATGACGTGAATTTTAAAAAGGGTGAACGGAAACAACATAACAAGTACATGTAGAGCGCATAAGTACATAACATGTATTTTATAAGTCATACTAATGTCCGAAAATCTTTCTCCTTGTCTCCGATCTCATCACGAAATCGTCACAGAGTTCATCTATGTGTACACTGTCCAGGATTGTCTGATGTGCATTGCAGATTGCTATTTTTGCGCTTCGCGCTTAACATTTAGCTCGTTGCTTTTTGACGCAGCGTCTTTGCATTTGGCGCACTGCATTTCTATGATGCTGTTGATTGAACAAATTGAATAAATTCATCAATTCCTGATGAAGCCGTATGAGCGAGAATTCAATTTATTCTTGTCTCATATACGGTTGTCTTATTTACTTCGTATATATGTATGTATTATGAAAATGAGATAGCAAAATGTGTATATTGATGGTCATCTTGCGAGTAATAACCATTAACTACTCCCATCGGGCTCTCATCCTTAATTTTTCTCTTTATCTTTTTTTTTTTGATGGTGAATTATTGGGGGGGATGATTGTACAGGCCACCCCCCCCCCACCTGAAATATTGGGGGGATATATCCCCCCCCCCCCATCCCCCCCGGGATCGACACCCATGTACACAAGTGGAAGTATTCTTTGAAAAGGAGAAACAAAGGCTATTTATGTAACACCTCCATCGCTGTAGGAGTGATTATTCAAAAAATGTACAAAGTGGGACCTCTTCATTTGAAGATCTGTGGATATTCGGGGTCGTTTGGGACATGTGCTAAACGTGAACTGGTCTATTGTGAAATTGTGAATATATTCCGTGTTTAAATGCGTATCATACAAGTCTGTATGGCCCGTATTCTGAAGTCAGGTTTAGTTAAACCTAGGTTTAACTTTAAACCCGGGTTTAACTAAGCCAGACTTCAGGTCTAAGTATCATTTCAGTTTCTGAAAGCCAGGTTTAGTTAAACCCAGGTTTAAGTCTAAAACCCAGGTTTAAAGTTAAGCCAAGGTTTAACTACCATGGAGATGTAGTCTGCTTCTACTGCACATGCTCAGTACAGCTCATCCATCTTCAAGGGTAGCTGATATAGGCTTTTTTATAGCTGGATTTCGTGCTGCAAATTTAATAACTTCAATTTAAAATATTCGACACAAACAAATCTCTTTCGAAGCAACCATTGAACGTTATGACCTGATTTTTTGTTTTGTTTTACCCTTTGATTTATTGTTAAACTGCTGAAAAAGTCTGAATCGAGGTGGAATTGTTCTTTACGAAAAATAAATAATACAAAAATCAGGATTCTACAATTTCTGTATGCCCAGATTGGTCAAAACTTCCAGAACATCATACAAATGCTCTAAATAAGATTTAAATGACTAAAAGAGAAACTAAAAACGATCAAAAATACCTTCTTGATGCAAAATAACTAGTCCAAAGTCAACATTGCAGAAGCTCATTTGTTTGATTTTTAGTTTTTTTTAGGACATTGGAATCCTTTTTCGAACCGACGTGTCGGGTATCGGATACCTCGGGTATCACGATCTCCTTCTTGGTAACCGTGCGCGCATCATCGATCGTGCGCGCATTCATTCGTTCAAGTACACACAGTTTAGAAATATTGCATTGTCCTAAAAAAAAAACGCTTGAAATTCGACCATATTATATGAGCTTCAATGTTGACTTTGGACTAGTTATTCTGCATCAAGAAGGTATTTGTGATCATTTCTCTTTTAGTCATTTTAATCTTATTTAGGTCTAGATCTAGATATCTAGATCTAGAGTCTAGATCTAGACCTCTAGTGCATCTTTCGGGGCATCTTTAGGATGTTATGGATGTTTTGACATCATAATATTAATAGACTAGGCGCGCCTAATCGGTCTAGAGTCTAGACTAGATCTAGGGCAGAAATTGTAGGATTAGATTCTACCCAAAACTCTACTAGGTCTAGAGTTCCGGCTTAACACACTCGTTGGCTCTTAATTATGCTAATCCATGATTGTCTTATAAATATAGATTTAGCTCTTCATTAATTTACTCTTAATTCTAATTCAACCTTAGGCCTACAGTTTTATTTTAACTCGCGCTTGTTTACATCGTTGGGACGCAATTCAAAAATGTGCATTGCACTCACAGTTTCAAAACTACGTGAGCATAACGTCAAACAAAAGGTATGGGGCTAGGCCTACTATATTTGTTTTCCTCTGCAACAAAGTGATACGTGTTGTCGATTTACTTTGGCAACTTTTTAGTTTCAAGTATTGTCGTACTATACAAATCACACAATCTTATATAAAATATAAAATCTTAAGACTTAGAAAATATTAGGCATAAAGATTCAATAAGCAAATGAAGTATCCAAATTAATGTTCAAACTTGCCGAAGGCATAAAATCGCAAGGCCCACTTTCATCCGCAAGCGATGTGTGTGTCACCTTGTACTGTTGGAGTCAGTGCAAATCGCTGTTTGTTTGGTATTTAAAAAACAACAGCGATGCAAAAAAATCATCGTCGCAATGATTATGAAAGGTTCTTTTCTTTCCACAAGAGGTCTCTCCGGTCTCATTATTTGCAATAATTCGTCGTAATGCCTTTTAATGGTGTCTTCTTCTCCTCTGAATTTCCAACAAATAGTTAGACCTGACTTAAGCCAGACTTAAACTAGGTGTACCCCAGGTTTAAATGTGTACAATTTCCACAGAGTTAGACCAGGCTTAAACCTAGGTTTAAGTTAAACCTGACTTCAGAAACGCAAAATTAAACCTAGGTTTAAATCTGAGAGTTAAGCGAGGCTTAGACTAGACTTAAACCTAGGTTTAAAGTTAAACCTGACTTCAGAATACGGGCCTATGTCTGTAAGGTAGAGCCTGAAAAGATAGGGACCGAAAGAAAGATTTATAACGGAAACAAATCGAATTATTTTCATATCCCTTCAAATGTATTTGTCTATCTATAGTGTGTATGGTGAATTGCATTCAATAATTGTTATGTTTACACAAAACAAGGCAAATATTTATTTAACAAAATTATCAAGAAACAATTTAAAGTGATATCCTTTTCTCCTCAAATATCTTATTTAGTGTACGCGATTAATGTTTGTCTTTACCACAAACAATTTATTAATATGATAGATAATACCAAAAAAAGTGCACTATAAACTACGGAAAAATAAGTATTAAAATTGAAATTCAATATCGATAAACCAATAACCAACATAATGGCGTTAATTCTTAATCGAAAGGATTAATAAACCAATAGTATAATGATATTTAACGGAAGTAAACTGCATTTTCTTGAGGACTGAATATTTGGAAAGTAACAGAAATAACTGCCAAAAATCTAACATTGATTGCTGGTTTCAACGCTTGGTTGGATAGTTAATAACATCTTTATCATGTAATCTTATTGTATACCAATCTGATCTGCTACGAATGTAATGATAACTCTGATTCAATGTTGCCTTTCGAATGCAAGATACATTAAAACAAGAAAATTACACATTTGTTGTAAATCTATTGGTTTGAAGGTTTGACCTTTGACCTTCAGATCAAATTAGTCTAACGAGTGTATCAATAAAGCTTTGAGATTTCTTCGTTCTTAAAACATATTAGATATGTATAGATACCGTGTACGTATTCCTTTCGTGAAGGTAAAAACGACGATATGCACATTGATTGATTACAAAGAAATGAGAGAGAGGGGGGAAATGATGGAAGATAAAGATGATTAATATTAGAGCATGCAAGTAGACCAAAGTCCAAGAGACCGACAATTATTTTGGTTAGGTAGGTGAACCTTTAAGAAAGATTTCTACTGAGCCATTGGTCACATGGGCCTTTAAACAACTTTCACAACGTTAGCAAGACCGACATTGTTGGTCTAGTGGGTTGTCGGTCTAGTGGCCTGTCGGTCTAGAGGGTTGTCGGTCTTGTGACCTTTTGGTCTAGTGGCCTGTCGGTCTAGTGGATTTTTGGTCTAGTGGGCATTTGGTGTACTGGGTTGTTGGTCTAGTGGCCAACATGCCAAAACAAGAAATAAGGGGAAATAATAACCACGGAGAGCAAAGCCATCCAAAGACTAGATGTTGCACTATACAAGAAATACGGTACAAAGATATTTATTTTAAAAATGTATACAAATCAACTTGTGCTAGGTGTATCATTTGGTAACAATTAAAAAGACAATTTTTTAATTTTCTGCAACTCACGACGCAAATGGGTTTAGCACTATTCAAAATGAAATAAGAGTCGTATCCGGAAAACCCTCCCTGGGGCAACCACCCTCTAGGACGATTCCCCCTAGGGCAACCACCATCTAGGACGACTACCCTTAGGACATCTACCCCCGGACAACTACCCCCGGACAACTACCCCAGACAACTAACCCTAAGACAACCACCCTCTAGGACAACTACCCACGGAAAACTATCCTCCATACTACTACCCCCTACACAACTACCCCTAGGATAACCATTCTAAGTACCCCAGACAAGTACCCCCTAGGGCAACCGCCCTCTAGGACATAAACCTCTTCAACATCTGCCACCTATGGTAACTACCACCCGACTACCCAGGGATGCGTTATTTTTTCGGCGGCACAGATTGGGGTTAGATGCGTGTTGAGCCTACGGGAAAATTTAGGGTTAGGGTTAGGTTTAGGGTTAAATCAAGACCTCTTTTAAAAAAAAAAGCCCCAATCTGTGCCGCAGAAAAAAAATGACACCCCCGGGATAATCACCACTTAGGGTAATAATCAATCGGGTGGTAGTTGTCCTAGGGGGTTATTGCCATAAGGGTAGGTGTCCTAGAACCGATAATGGATCGTATTTGTCGAGTTAGGGAATGACAGAGAAAGAATGCAATACGGATGAGAAAGAAAGAATAAAATGCATTTCAAGCTAAGCTAAACGCGTCCAAACAAAGTACTGTATAATGAGATACAAAGAAGGAGCTTAATAATCGATATATCCTCGTTACACGCATATACATGAAAAACTAGTTCTACCACCAAAACTGAAGGTCTCGACATAAACTAGTTTAATGGATTTACAAGTGCATGTGAAGAGACTTTCAACTTCTTACTGATGGTTATGGTGAGAAATTCAATTTATAAAAATTACAAAAATAACATGAACAAGTTAACTGCTGTGCTCTAGTGCATATGAAGTCCAACAATTAGGCCAAGTAACACATATTACGTGTTTCTCGTCCGGATTTTTTTTTGTTATTTACAAGGTCCGCGGCACAAGTCCCGCCGCGGCACTAATGTCCTTTTGCAAGACATTGATCTACAATTGCCACGCTCAACCCAGGTGAGGTAAATGGTTACCTGGTAGGATTATTCATTGAAATGCACTGTGTGCCAATATCGGTAGCCGGAGCCAAAGCTAGGGTAATAAGTTCCGAAGCTCTTTGGAAACGCATAGAGACCACTAAGTATTATGCGCTATACAAGAACGGACTATTATTATTATTAAAACAATTCACTGTGATGGATATCTAACTATAAGGCATCTTACTTATCTACAAACTGTACATTACACAAAATATGCGAAATGTATAACATATTTGTTTGAAGCTTACAAAATGTCTTTTCCTGGCTATCGACCTTTGAAGGCTGAGATTTTTCACTTCAATCATCCGAACTCGAATCTACGTGAAGAAAAACACAACACAACACAAACAGAACAAGCACTGTGCGTCATAGAAATAACATGCCATACCACTTTCAAAAGTTCCATTAAAACACACTTCTTGTCTCAGTTTAATAATGTGCTTATTTGTGTCCATGTTATTTATATTTCTCTTTGAATTCTGTGATTTCGTAAGCGCTAAGTTTATTTTTTGTTTAGCCCTCCTAAATAGTAAATATTCTGACTGTTGTTATCATTATTATTATCATCAATGTTATTATTATTATTATTATTATCACCATTATTATACATTGAGGTGGGATGGGCTGTATGTAACATTCAGGCGCTTTGTGGAATATTCTCAGTTTTTGTCTCGGCGGCTACTGGAGATTCTTTGGCCTTATCTTTGATAGCGAACAGGGATGCGATCTCAGGCTTGGAGCAGGTGAATAGACTCGCCAATGCTTGTCTAAACTCTGTATGACGAGACGTATAGATGATAGGGTTCGCGCAGGAGTTGAGGAAAGCAAAGACGGTGAGACTGCGATGGAGTGGACTTCCGCGGTAAGATGAACTGATGTAACCGAGGTTGAATAAAAGGTAAGCGATCTGATTGGGTGTCCAAGTGATGACATAGACACAGACAACGATGAGCATCATCTTGATGACGTTGTTACGGGCAGTGATGTGGAAGGATGGAGGGTAGTTGGTTTCCACGTCACCCCTCATGCCCTGAAACCGCTTAGACTGGACATGGAGTGACCGGATGATAAGGATCTGAGTGATGACCATGATCAGAACTGGAATGGCTAAACGGATGGAAAAGGCATAGTACGCATGGACTACCCGACCTACATCAGTATTAATGAGTGAGTTACAGTTCTCGATTTCATCATCGTAGATATATACAAAAAAGGTATAGACGCACTGAGCAAAGGCTAAAAGCCATACGAAAGCAACAGCAATGGACACCTTAGCCTTGGTAAAGACCCTGTTGAAGTAGAGTGGATAAACTACAGCGATGTAACGTTCAATACAGATTGCATTGAGTAAATATGTGGATGCAGTGATACACAACCAAAGAGCGAAGCCAGGATAGAGCAGCTTACAGTACATCCTTCCCAGTATGGTTGCAGGAACATGCTTGGCCCAAGGGAGCGGGAAGAGGAATACCGACGTCAGAAGATCAGCGATGGCCAAAGCTCCTATCAGGGTATCTGTTGATCGGTTCTTCTTCACTCGCTGAAAGATGATGACGATGACGACGCCGTTGTCGAAGACACCAAGGATAGCGCAGATCACCTGGGCGATTGTCCACCATCTCCATGCCATTGGGTACCAAGCCCAACCGGTCTCAGAGCTGTCTTCCACCATTGTGGCTTCAGTCATCTCTTCCACCATGATCATTGTTGTATTTTCTTCTCCGTATCCCAAGCTGTCAGCTCTGGTATAGGTTTGTGTTGTGAGGAGTCCTGACACTATGATGATGAACACCCGCAACATCAGGGAACCGTTTACTGACTTCATCGTCAAATCTCGATGTGTCGAACTAAAGACAATGAAAAACAAGGGTCATACGTTAATACTGAGCCATCTTAATTTCAATATTACTTCCTCTAATAATTCCCATTTTATATTCTGGATAAACCAATATAACCTTTTACTTAGTAGTAGGCTGAGTAGCTATTACCTAGACTATATGGTCACAGCATACTGCATGCACTGTACGTATCGTACACTGTTTGCTAGCTTTTAATTGATGACTTGTTGCTCTAAAATGACGGAAAAAGTGAAATTTTTCCGATGTGGAATATAAAGCAAATAATCACCTTTTGGTTTCAGGCGATGGCAAACTATCACTTCCTCGGCGATCTGAATGTATACGCTATCTTTCCTCAGCTTCGCTTCGGAAAGATAGCATATCCAGACCGCCTCGAAAGTTATAGTTTGTCCCATCACCTTCACCAACGGTAGTTATTTGCTTACTATTCGCACTACCCACCATCTCCTCTTACTATCCCCACTTGAATCTTCTTCTTCCTCCTTCTCTTCAACTTTTTCCTCTTTTTGTCCCTCTTCATTTTCTTCTTAATCTTACCATCATCTTTTCTTTTCTTTCATTACTCTACACCATCATCATGTTCTTCTTCACTTTTTTTTTTAAAATCTCCTTTTTATATAAAATACTTTAGGGAGATCAAAATAATTAGAAATAAGAATTTTAAAGTTGAATACTATTTTATACAATTTATTCATTAACGTTCCGTTCATTAATTTTGATGTCATTTGCTATGAGTGCTTTTTATATATTTTATTTTACATTTGTAAAACATTGCCCGATTCGGGCCATTTAGACCGCGATGCATCGTTATTCTTTTATTCTCAATAAAACCATTATCAATTCAATTCAATTTGATCGAGTAAATAGGAATAATATAGGGAGGATGGACATAGGTGAGAAGTGACCAAATGTGCACCTTTTCAAAAATAGAAACAATGTCAATTGTAAAGACATGCATCGGTCTCACATTGTGTAGTTGGGCCGTGTTTTTTAAAGACTCTAATCCGACTACAAAGGGACCCAGCTTCGTTTTTTTTTAAAAATCAATCTTTAACTCTATACGTAAGGGGAGGGGCATCTCAGCAGACCGACAGCGGGCCGACAGCCCATAATCCGACCCATGCATAATCCTTGTCAGGAGGCCTGTCTGACCGACATATCAGTCCCTTGGCCCTTTGGGCGTCGCTTTTATTGCCGTTTGTCTCGTGGACCTTCATTAAACCATTACACGTACATGAGATCGAAAGCCCAACAGAATAAAAAAAAATGTCGGTGATTCCGATCCTTTCATCTTATTTTATTCGACGCATGCAATAAGAGGTTAATAAAACTCGCTAATATTGATATCATTTATAGAGTTCAATGCACCGGTCTGGAGCAGCAGGTATAGTTGTTTATTGAAGACATGTCTTAGTGTCGCCTTATTTACGAGCTATGATTAACGATACTCTGAAACCACTGACATTTATTATACGGAATATTGATTAACAAAGTATCCGACAAAACTGTAGCAAGGTATATCGAATAATATCTTTGGTCAATTTTTTTACAAGAATGAAAAGGGATAAGTAGTTTACAATTATGAGGCCCAATCACGTTACAGACCAAACATTCTATTCCAACAATCGCTCCAATCATGCGATTCGTCCTACCTGCTGCCAGCCGAAGGTGGCGTGTTTCCCAAACAGGGTGCACACTTGTAATATACTGGTTGAACAAAGGTGATATTATATTAATTGATTTAAAAATTCGTATAATATCGAGTAACTGTCTACATAATATACGCAGAGATCTTTTCGCATAAAAAAGACTCTGTTCGATGCTGTATTGTTTTTGGGTGCAATTGGTCAGAGTTGTCTATAGCCGCGTTACGAATTTTCGAAATATACGAATTTACGAAATTTTGTTTGGGCCAGGAAAATACTCAAAATGAGGCACCTCGTATCTCATTTAGGAGATTTTGTATCTTTTCAGCTACCAATAAAATGGCGTTGATTCTAAGAAACTTCCATTGTAACATTCCGAAGTTACTGAAACCCCGGTGGTTGCGTCTCATATTATATCGACTAATTAAAAGTGTTTTATGCATTGTATAGCACTTTGGTAAGCCTTGAATATTTGGCCTACAGTCATAAATTTGTATCATGTTAGGATGTACCAAGGGTGTTTTGTTGCTGGATAATTCTAAAATGAAAACTACATCTCATCATTATACTGTTGTATGATAGTAGTCAGAAGTCTAAATATCATCATTAATACTTCAAATAAATAATGAGGCATTAAATAATCACCCGTATGATCGGGTGATGAGTGCTTGACATGCAGGAAAATTGTTTTGTCAATTCTTTTTTTAAAAGAGAAAAAGTATCTCGACGTATACATTTAGAAAAATGTAACTCAATATATTATTACGGGTAATGAAGTACGAATTTTCTATTGACATAGTTTGTATAATTTAAAAATTGAAAAAAAAGGAATAACAATTAAGATTTCTTACCTAGTAACTGGTCAAAGACAGTCTTGCTATTTCGGAGAAAATGATAGAAGAACTCTGTTGAATGAAGACTTTATTGATGAAAGAAGCTTAATAATGATTCTCCCTTTAGAAACTCAATGGTTATATACAATCCTTTCAAAAAATATGCACACGCGCGTAGGATTAAAGACAATCATTTATTTGAAAGTGTCCCTTGCGATGTTATACCAAGAACACACCGCCTCGTAACTCGGAGTGAGATTAACCCAGCGGGATCTCTGTTTATAATGATGTTCATCGATTCATTTGACTTACATAACACCTCGTTATGGAAGAATCAATCTCATTAATATGAGAACAAAATGAAGCATAGAATTGATCTAAAGACGATTCAAATTCATAGAATATTAGAATTAATCGAGATAAAGGAAATGAGTTTTTCATGGTATTTTGTTTCTTTCAATGGAGGCAACGTTTTTATAGAACTTCTTCTTTATAATTAAAAAAAATGGTTAAAAGGGGTAACAAAAGACAAATGGATATATTGAAGGTATCTACCTACTGTGTGTAGGTCACAAGTTTGTCCATGTGAAGAAACCAGATCGAAACCATAGCAACCGGTCAATTACCAAGTCACGTATCCATACATACTTCTGATTTTAACCCTAAAAAGGCGGGGGGGGGCCATTATGCCCCCCCCCCCTCCACGATAAAACTAATTACTTTTTAATTTTTTCTCGGCGGGATATGTGATTTGTTTTATAACAACTGAATCTATTTATCTATATAGTATCTTGCACTTTGAGGGGTGTCATTATTATCATTGTAAGGCCATTTCCGAATGATTTCAAATTACGACGAAAGAGTTAGCTGGTTTTATAACAAACAAATCGGCACATGCACAGTAGCACCGTTTTCTGTACAATATGCAACAGTTACCTTGTCAGTATCCACATCCCTAGCTCTCTCCCTCTCCCTCTCTCTCTCTCTCTCTCTCTCTCTCTCTATCTGTCTCTCTCTCCCTCTCTCATCTCTCTCTCTCTCTCTCTCTCTCTCTCTCTCTCTCTCTCTCTCTCTCTATGTCTCCCTCTCTCTCTCCTTCTCTCTCTCTCTCTCTCTCTCTCTCTCTCCCTCTTTCTCCTTTCTTTCTCTCTCTCTCTCTTTCTGCAACGAGATTTTGAGTGGCAGTATTTCGTAGGTAATTTGCTAATAGTATATCCTCAAATCCATGTAAATTCCACAAGGATATTAGCAATAAGCACAGATTTATGATCATTCTATTAAAAAATTTAAAAAATAAAAGAGAGAGCGTTAAATAGCATCAGTGAATACTAAACTTGTAGGTTTCGCTGCAAACTTTTACATTGAAATAATACCCTTAATTGCTTATTAGCAGTCTTATTGATTTTAATTGGCAATCAAAATCTCGTCGTATTTCGCACCCCTCTCTCTTTCTCTCTCTCTCTCTCTCTCTCTCTCTCTCTCTCTCTCTCTCACCCTCTCTCTCTCTCTTTCTTCCTCCTGCTCCTTCTCGTCCTCTTCATTTTCAGCATCATGCACATTCAGATTGCAAAGTTCTATAAATATCTCTCTCTCTCTGCAAAACAATTATTCCGTGCATACTAGTTACACCCATAATTGTTTTTTTTAGAACTGAGACAATACCCTGACAGACAGTCTAGGCAAGGTGCCAACTTCGACGAAAGTTTATCATGCAACATGATTATAATAATGTATGGTCTCATACCAAAAGCATTTCCCCTATTAGTGGGAGAAAATAATTAATGAGGGACAGCATCAAAGGTCAGCTGAAGCGGATTAAAACGACTAAATGTCTACGTTCATAAACATTTAAGAAAATATGGATTTGGGGAATTCATTTTACATTTCATCGAAACAATTTAATTCCCATGCAGTAGTATTGCGATTTCATAATTCATTAAGAAAGGAATGGTTGGAATACCATTTGAATGTATACAACTGACTAAACAGGCAGAAGATGGACACTATTTCGTTTCAGACTTTTTTCTTTATTTCTTCACAAAATGGATAGGCCTACATAAATTGTAATCTATTACAGAAGCACACTAAAGTCTTGCAGTATTTGCTGATGGAATTGTAATGAAGTCTAACTGAAAACCGATATACAGATATAAACACGTTTTGATGCATGGTAGTACGCTTCGGTATATACTCCTGGGTTGACTTCGAATGCTTCCAATTTAACCCTGGACCGAACACTAAATGTTTCTCTAACCCTAATCCGAAAAAAAAAATCATCGGCCATCGTGAGATTGTCGAGTCCAGATTGCATGTTACAGAGAAAATAAGTGAAAATCTGGGTAAAATACTCCACATCTCACCCATGATTACATTACATGAATGCCCTTAAAGGGCAGTCCAACCTGTGCAATAAGTTAATTTGTATGAAAGCAAACAAAATAAGAGAAACAGAATGGCGAATGTTTAAGACGATTCGGACCTCTAATAAGAGAGTTATGAATGTTTGAAATATGAGCTCACTATAAAAGTCTATAGACAAATCTCAAATTGGCAATTAGGCCAGTGGAATGTGAACACTAATCTCTACGAAATCCTGTTTTCCTTCTCCTTTGGGGCACTACTACAATTCATTACGGATAACATTTTATTATAAGTACTCTAAAGAGAAGAACCCCCCCCCCCCTGATTCACATATTTTGAAAGATTGACATTTTAGTCACTTTGTGTGTTGAAACAAACGGGAAAGTTGTCAATAGTCAGGCACTACGTCACAGTGACATATTCAGCCAATATGAATCCGTATATTGGTTATGACTTTCAAAAATTCATAACTTTCTTACTTGTTGTCCGGTTCCGTTAAAAATTTTACCAACTGGTTTCTTTGATTTTCTTCTTTTAGAGTCATAGTTTACTACTAAGGTTGGAACCTCTATTGAGTGAAACTCTTGATAAAATACGACAGATCGTGCAGATGGTTATATCAATGCTCTTACTATTATGTAAACAATAACTCTATAAAGCTATATCATACAATTTGAATATTCCATTTAATTGTTTCTTATAATAAGACATACACTGTACATTTAATGTAAAAGCCTGTGGTTTACATTTTGTTCACTATAGAATACGCACAAGCTATGCTTTTTTTACAATCTATAACAACTTGCTCAAACAGATCTTAATTTTTTTTACCCAAACTATATTTTATTATTTATATTACAAAATACCTGGGCCCCGTCTTGTTAACAGGAGCGGTTGTTCCAAGCTGATCGTAATCATATACTGAAGAAATGAGGTTTTTTTTTAAGTCTGCAATTGATTGGAGGAGTTACGATCAGTACGGAACAATCGCAACTGTTGATAAAGACCGGGCCCCTATACATAGAAATTCATTGTGCCGTTGAACATGTACAAGGTAGATTATGAATACAATCCATATTTCGTTTTTTTATGAAGGAAACAATAAATAAATTAAATTACATGCTAGCTTGACATTGCATAATTCAAAGAAATACTACTGTAAAACTTTGAACAATACTTTCTTTGTAATATGCGCTATACAAATAACGTTCATTATATTATTAATTGATTGTAAAAAAAGGTACAATAGACCATATCAGTATACTTGGCTATAATTCTATCAATAATCCATTCATTTTGAACACTTAACCTTCTTCACATAATAAAGTATTTTCAGAATATTTCATCAGATTAAAAATATTACGGAGAATTAAATATTACAAGCAATTTTAAAATAAAAATTATACATGACTTTCCCAGTTTATAGAGTGCCCATGCAGTTTTAATGTTCCGTATCAGGACAATTACCCCCTTGACAATCACCCCCGGAAAGTTACCCCCCAAAGACAATTACCTACTCCCCCCCCCCCTGTAAATTACCCCCAAGGACATCCCCCCCCCCCCGCCCACCGGAGGACATCTTCCTCCGGAAAACTATCCCCGAGAACAATTACCCCCGAGAACAACTACCCCACGAGGACAACCCCCCCCCCCCTCCGATGACAATTTAAGACTATTTCATGTTTTGCTGGAATGTGTATCCATCTTTGGATTTAAAGCCATTCATTCGACATGTAACCATCATGAATTGGTCATTTTATTCATAATATATTTTCATAATTTTTTTCTCATTTTATTTGAGACAGCTGTCCATTTTGTGCTTATATTTCAGCCAAATTAGCCAATACTTTTGAGACTGATTTTGATAAGTAATTTCTCTAACTTGCCGGGTTTGATTCCGGGTATTATCTTCAATTTAATTTGTGAACAAACTCATTTTCATTCTATATCTCATCCTAAGTTTCATCTACAAAGATGGGCGACTATAGTGCATGTGTCAAACTTTTTACAGAGATATATGAAACAATTATTGTCTATCAAAGTAAACATGCCGCCGGGGAACCCCCCACGTATATTGTTTAACCCCAAGAGTGTGCAGTAGTAGATGGGTTGATAATGATCATATCCCGTTGAATTTAGTACTGTATGGGCACATAATTTAAAATATTATTATTATTTTTTTGATCGAGGTTTAGTACCACAACTCCACCTTCTTGGGTTTCCTTTTACACTTACACCTTCCATTCTTCCGACATCGACAGATACAGCATAGGAGAACGACGAGGAAGATGAAAGAGAAGACGATGACTAAGACGATAGTCAGAATGGTGGGCAGGTTATCTGGTAGGAGTAAATAATGATTCAAGGAGAAAAAAGAAGAAAAAACAAAAATAGAAATTTGAAAGGATGAGTGTAAAATAACAACAAAACAAGAATGCGTGTCGTGAATAATGTGATTCATGCCATGGCTATAGAACAAAGCGTGTACATTGGTTTTAATGTTGATTATTTTGTGTTTGTCACCATTCAGGATTTAATAAATAGCTATGTAACTCACTGTGCAAGGTCTTAACCCTGCCTTATAAAGAGTTGCGATTGATCCGAATCAATCACATATTTGCGACTCCATATCTATTATAATATACATAGTTGCGATTAATCGCAAAAGACGGGGTCCTGGTTTCCTTCACTATCAGGGCGGATCTAGGGGTTTCGGCGGTTTACCCCCCCCCCTTCCCTTGGGCGGCCAAGTAAAAAAAAACGGGGAAAAGAAGAAAAAAGAAAAGAAAAAGTAAAACAGTAAAACGGCGCAATTTTTGGAAAATCCTGGATCCGTCACTGGGTCACCCCCCCCCCCCCTTAGCGAAAAGCTAGATCTGCCCCTGACTATCATTCATAAAGGGAAATGGAGGATCATCAATTATAAAACATTTCTTGAATAAAGGGCACGCAGTACACCAAACTCACTCCCTTCTCTATCAAAGTACCCTTATGACTTATTTTTCTCTTCGTAAAAATGATTGTTTCTATAAAAACTTACTGTCTGATGGGTCTTCCTGTGGCAATGCAGTGGAATTCATCGGCTGGGTGCAGTTTTCAAGTCGTGCTAAAAATTATAGAGATATAGGTAGAGAAGAGACAAAGAGGGAAAGAGAAAGAGAGGGAGAAAGATATATATATATATATATATATAGAGAGAGAGAGAGAGAGAGAGAGATAGAGACAGAGAGAGAGAGAGACAGAGAGACGGAGAGAGAGAGAGAGAGAGAGTGAGGGGTGGAAGAGAAAAGAGAGAGAGAGAAAGAGAGAGAGAAGGAAATAAATATATAAAATCAAACTCCCTTCATCATGTTCAGCACATCATCTGATTTAAAAGCAAATGAGAAAAAACAAAGTATTTTCATTTTGTCCTTTCATATTAATACTCTACCATATCAAACGCCTCGGCCTAAACAATATTGAGTAGTGGTCATCAAGACCGAACACAATATTTGTACGGACGTAGTTTAGTACCCCTCCTCTTAAAAATGACTATTAACTACAAATCTTTATATTAAAATTAGGGGGCGGGGGTTAGTTTTAGTCACTGTACAAAGATGAACTTTTTCAATTAAACCAAAAAGCAAGACATTGACGGTCACATACCCATACATACTGGTACATCATGATTCCACACAGGGTCATGTAAACTAACACCAGCTACACACGTGATCTCCCATGAACCAATCAGATCAAAGCCTTCAGAACAGTTGTATTTCAACTTTGACATAAACTGGAAGCTATTTCCGGTTCTTGTGGTGTTTCCTGGAATACCTGGATCCTTGCATTTGGCAAATTCGGCTGCATGGTTAGTCGAAGATAAATGACGAATATAAGCATGAGATATAGATTATTTGTTAGAGTATTAAAGTTGTAACAACTTAATTGTACTAAAAGATTTGAATATAATACATGAATACATTATTTTTTTCTTGGGGAGGAATCATACTTGCACCATACTTCTAGAACGCACATGACAGATTTATAATAAGCATATAGAAAGAAAGATTTTAAATTTAAAATTCATTTAAAAATATTATTTATCAAATTCAATAAACTCACATTTAAAAAAAGAAGTTTACCTAAACACATCTATTTTCACTAAATAAAAGAGTTGGAAAGTGACAACAACAAAGAAAGTCAGACAGAAAAAAAAGAAAGAAAGAAAGGCGTAATTCCTCACTATCGTAAACTGTAAATATGAAAGAGTCCTGTGTACTCCCACAGGCCTGGTTTCGGTTTTCCGAACATTGACGATCACATATCGTGTTGTCTTCGGGTGTTTCCGTGAGAGTCATATCCGAGCGGCAGAAGCATTTGTCACCGTTGATGGCAGCATACCTCATGTTGGCCTGGTCGCAATTAGATATACAGGCGTCTACTGTTCTGGCGGTGCTTGAACCAGACTGAAGATTTGGAAAGCTATAACAACCTATGTAGCTGGGCCCTAGTTGTGATGATTAAAAGAAGATAAAATAAATAAACAACCTCAAAAATTATTTTAGAAAACCGTTAAATGAAAAAGCATAATTCTCATTATTGCTTACGTATGAAACGGGACGACAAAAGATTCTAAAAAGAAACTTCATCAAGAAAAAGAAAGTTAAGACGAGTCTGTCACAATGTCTGCCACAAGTAAGATCAGTAGAATGATTATATAAGGGCATCCCTATCACTACCCTCAGAAGTCCATTCCCCGGGGCCATACTGGACACGCTTTATCTGAATATTAATGATGCAAAGCTACTCTTGATATTTCCTCACACAGATTCCACCGATTTGTTTCATTTGCCATCAAATAAGCCAAGTGCTACATCAATACCACCGGCGGTATATAAACTATTATATTTTTGATCAATGAAATCCTGTTCAGTGATTGGTCAACATAGCATCATGTGACCAAACATGACATTGCTATGACGAACTGTGACGTTATCCATGGTATAGTGCACTATACCATATCACTATACCATGGATGACGTCATATATATGCAATCGATCAAGATCAATGTGCTATCGGTTGCAGTCGCGGTACTGTCGCCTATGCTGCTCTCACTGCACTCTACACTACTTCAGTGACAGTAAACATGAAGGTTGGTTTGGAAAATATAAAACAAATATATTATGTACTATTTTAAGCCACTAGTGAAATTATGGATTCCTCGGAGACAGAAATAGCAGTATTTTCTTCGGGGCTACGCCTTCAAAAAATAGTGCTATTCCTGCCACCTCGATCCATAATTTCAAATAGAGCCTCTCAGTGCATGGTATATTTATTTACTTGTCCATATTATATACTCACGATGACAATTGACTCCAGCATCTTGAGAGTGTGGGCAAGCAGAACAAGGACTCTGAAAATTGCAATCCTGGAGACGGAAGTGGTCTGATAATACGAGAGGGAAAGAAAATTGATTATTTATAGAATTCTATGTCCAAATAATGATAATAATAATAATAATATTGGATATTTATATAGCGCACATATCCACCCTGCAGGGTGCTCAAAGCGCTCCAATATTACCCCGGCTCTGCTAGGCTACCGATGTCGGTGCTCACAGCATTCAAGAAATTACTTCCTACCGGTACCCATTTACTTCACCTGGGTGGAGTGTGGCAAATGTAGATCAATGTCTTGCCAAAGGACATTAGTGCCGCGGTGGGATACGTACCGCGGACCTTGAGATCACCAGTCGGGCGACGTATCCACTCGTTCACGACACCTTTATACAGTGTAATTACATAAAAATCAGGATAGTTCTGATTATTTTAATTAAATGCAATGATCTTGATGATCTAAGTTTGTGGTTAGGCAAACTAGAATTGGGGTGTTCATTAGTGTTAATGACATGCTATACAACCAAGCTAATAAAACCCAGCAGTAAGGGTTTTGCTTCAATTACCATTATTATTTTGGAATATATTGTACTCATTACATGCTAAACGTACATAATGTAAGCCTCTCGTTTATCAACACATAAAGTGTTAACTTTCAATTTGAATTCATCATTATTGACTTCAAACAAAGAGCTTTTTAACAATCTAAAGAAATATTTCCGGCATTCTTAAAATCATCTGGAAGGAAGTTTATCATACATGAAGTATTATTGTGCAACCATGTCAAACAGGGGAGAGAGAGGGGGGGGGGGGGGGGGGGAGAGGGCGGAAAGACAAAATAAAGGCAGAGAGAGAGAAAGGAGGGAGAGAGGGGGAGAGGTAGAGGTGGAGAGAGGGAGAGAGAGAGAGAGAGAGAGAGAGAAGGTGAAAAACTACAAATACACAGGCTGCAGATTTATTTAAAAACCCTGATTATTACCATTACTACAGTCGACATTAGTCATTGCGACTACTCCTGTCCCAGGTCCATAGTAAGCATTAGTGACCTCACTGATTGCACCAGGTAAACCTAACTCCTTACATACAGCTGAGGCATCCTTCAGGTTCCATGCAAAGCTGGATACAGTGCCCCACCCGTAAGTATCGGTGTAGACCTCTACTCGCCCATTAAAGGGAGTTGTGCCATCCACTACACGAACACCTAGGCAATAAACACAATAAAAAAGTTACTTTACGGTCAGTTTGTGAATATGATTACCATATTTGAATTAATTAACCAAAAGATGAATACGTGAGTTGAAATAGAAATAGAAAATATGTTAAAAGATAGATACAAAAATATAAACTATATGTAATAACAAAGACTAGTCTCCCTATAAAAAATGGGTGATAATAACATAATACAGAACTATAAAGTACGGTGAAAAAAATTAATCAGTCCAATATTTGTGTACACGGGGTGAAGAGAGGACTATAACTATTGTTATAGGACGGAAATGAGGTGATTGTGCTTACTGTTTTGTTTTTTTTAATTTTCAAATTTTCGTTGATGTGGATAATATAAACATGGAGTACGTTGTATTGACATGTATAATTTCTTTCTTTCGCTTACACATCACCGAATCGATACTCATTTATTTGTGCATTACAATTTATATCCTAACTAAAACATTTTTTCCTCATATTATCTTTTATCTGTTGAATCGTTCTCAATGAAAATTTTAAATCGGTGTCGGATTGTGGGTTGAATAGCTTTCGCTTCGAATGAGATGGAACGTCTTTAACAGAATCTTCAAATTATTTTTGATTTGGTAGCGGGGGAAATATTTTACAGACTAGATCAGATGCTAGATTTAATTCAGGCATAATTATTTTATATTAAGTTCTGTTCTCTCTACAATTTCTAATTACGACTCAGAGAGAGAGAGAGAGAGAGAGAGAGAAAGAGAGAGAGAAAGAAGAGGAGAGAGGGAGAGAGAAGGAGAGGAAGAGAGAAATAGAGAGAGAGAGAGAGAGAGAGAGATGGGGGAGAGAATGTCGCTGTCTTGAAAGTGTTTATTGTGTTCGTTAAGTTAATTTTTTTCTACATTATTTACCTGACTGGTTAAAAAGAGAAACTTCAAACTGAAAACCGGTATCCGAACTACTTGCATCACTTGTGAAGTACATCCACATGACATTATCCGGAGACAAGATAGTCGGAGGTGAATACTTTCCGGTTAGTCGGATAAGCTCCCTACCATTACCATCTCCGAATGAAAGGAAATCACTGTTGCGTTCCAGACTCAGAAAATAAAGTTTGGCTAATATCCGGAATCCGGCTGGTACGGTTATATGATAAGCAAAATTCAAGTTGTTTGGATACGGATTCGGATAATTTGGTGAAGTCAGGTTGATAGGAGTAGTATCCGTGAGATGGCGTCCTGCAACTGAAGAAACAGAATACTATTTTACAACAAAGGTTAACAGCAACCCATAAATTCACTTATACATGTCTTTGATTTTGATTTTGATGATTATTATAGGCATACCTAGATAATATAAAGACTGCATTGATCTCTTCCTTAAGTTAGTTTAAAAATTCCATATCAGCCATTATTACAGCCAATATATGAAGAATCATTACAGGTATATAAAATTAATCGGTCGATTAGGTCTACCAATACAATGCATTCGTCATTGAATCAAACTATATTTATTCATGATGCAAGTTTACTTCATTGGGTTTTGTTTTCTCTCTTTTTTGTTCGGTTTCCATTTATAAGTGTGAATAAAAGAAAACAAAAAGACAAATAAGCATTAAACTCAGTGCGGGCAAGTTTAATTTTAGTATTATTAACCTACCAGTTTGTGCATTGGCGATGGTGCATGAAATTGCTATAACGACGAAGGTGAAAACCAATATGTGGTGATACAGCTGACTGGCTGAGCGGACACGCATGATGATGGTAAGTTGCAAGGGAATGTCTGACTTCTAAAAGACGTTCAAGGAGAATTATTGGTCCTGAAAGTGAGAAAAAAATAACAAAAGGCCATTTATGTTATTGCTGGAAGAAGTCATGTAAACACAGGTGCAATAATTTCAGTATTAGCTTTTTTTCTTATTTATACACTATTATATTGAATTATTTTTGATCAATTATTGTAATTACTATTGTGAATTATATATATTATGTAGTGATTGATTTTAAATAGCTAATGTTAAGTATTATCACTTCTGTTTGAATCATTGTAACAATTGAAATATGATTTTATGTAATGGAACTCATGTATATGTAAACATGCACAATTTAGCATTTTGGCTGCGGATGTTTTTTCAATAAAACCATTACTGAATTGAATTAAATTGAAATGTACCCTATATATTTGAATTATGATGATTAAAATAATCATCATTTTAACAGATGACATTTCATATGGATAGAGCAACGTCGATCTGGCGCTGCTCAGTGGCTGCCGGGCTCACAATCAATTGGACAAAAAAAAAAAAAAAAAAAAAAAAAAAAAAATCCCTTTTCGGTTTAACTTAATAAAATTTGGATTAATATTATTATTATTATATGCTGCCAATCTTTGTATATTTCATTTGTACTTTGATTAAATAGTCAGTGGCGCACCCATTTTGATTAGTACAAGGGCAGATTGTAGGCTACCTAGCTGAAAATAGCGAATATCAACGATTATGATAAGCCTCTTGCCTGAAATAAATCATTCTGAAACGTCATAGGACTAAAAAAAGAAATAAAGCTTTCATTATAATTATGATGATTCAATCATGCATGCAGTTTGAAGTGTATAACAGAGACTGTACTGTGCATCAGGATACTGTATCATGAATCAATATACCCCAGATCCCTTTTTGTTGTCTACAAATTGACAGTAATGTTTTGTCTGTTACATTATGAAAACAACAAATTGATTTGAATGGTTCTGAAAATGACATTTGGCAGTTGTTTCGACTCCTCCGTTTCTTGGTTCATCTCGAAGATGCTTCCACACGGAGTCAGATAGATGTCATCATGTCACCACCGTGATGGCATATGAGATGACAAACGATCATATTCCTCGTAAAGCATCGATGTAAATGGCAGAGTGCAACTCTTGTGAGCATGCAAGAGGTGTTCTGTACTATGGAAAGTAAATGGGTACAACGGCGGGTCCAGTTTCAAATTGGTTTAAGCCTAAAAAATCACAAAATGCCACATTGAATTCTAACATGATTTAGAAATATCATGGCGGAAGAAAGCCAGTGGCGCTATACAGAGTTAACCTCAACTCTACTATATAATCACACATAATACAATTTTGTAAGGAAGATTAAGAGCCCCCCCCCCGCCCTTTTCCTTCATGCCCCCACAGTGACCTGCCCAAAGCATGATCCATTATCACCGACTTGTGTTGACATCCATCTTGTTATTTTATTTGTATCATAAATCAACATCTTCCCAACGTCGAGTAGAATTCAGGCGGGTAATGTTAACCCCTGACCCCTGCATCTTTCTTGTCACAAAGTGTTCCTTACGACCCCTCCATCTCGTAGTAATACACCGATTAAAACATTTGGTTGGTATTAATATTGCCATCACACCGCCACGCGTACGTTATCATAACCATGCCAAACCCAAATATGTTTGAGCTGATGGCCAGATGAATTGGTGTCAGAAAACAAACAAGGAGATTTTAGAATGTAAATGATCGCCTCGTGATTTCTGCACCGTAAATCAATCATCCAGTGAAGACACATTTCTCGCAAGTCATGAGTCACCCATTCTGAATGTATTATTTTCCTTGGATATCTGACAATTGAGACAGACAATGATGTAACAAAATAACGATCTTTGATTTAAAATGGCTTCATAAAAGGATATTTAGTTTAACCCATTAACTACTAAATTATCAAATTACCCATTTTATTTATTTTTTATTCATTTATTACACATCTTTAAAAAGAAGGGTAGCCCAATCAGCAAATAAATAGTGGTTTTCGTTGAGGCCCTTCATGACACAAACAAGTATATACATTTCAACAAATCAAAATATAAATAAATATAGAAAATTACAAAATACGACTTTAACAAACAAAAAAGTGCAAACCAGGTTATAAATAAGGATTTGAACATAATTTATATAGAATAACGAAATGAGTAATATGTATATGATACAAGTATGTAAATGATATATATATCCCAATTGAAGCAAACAGTAATTTTTTTTTAAAACAGCAACAACCACAAAAACAAACCAACAAGAGAAAACAAGAAGAAGATATAATAAAATATATACAAAGAGGAGAGAAAGAAGAGTTATATTATACCATAATCATATTACAACGTGGATGTCTTTTGCCATTTTGCCATTTCTCGTTTAAATAGGTTTAAAACAGAAACCACCGTGTAGCAGCTGCCTGTAGGCATAGTGTTTTGATAATGGACATTTCTCATTTCAACATGCAGACGGATATTAGGTAGGTTGGAATGTTTATTTCACTGACTGTGATTGAGAATGTTATCATCCAAAGGACCAACCCTAAATTCTTAACATCTACTATCTAAAGAGGGGATTCAAGTTGTCAAATAATTTCACATTAAATGACATTGGATGATTGTGTTCAGGCTATGGCTGACACGTACTTCATAACAATATGTGTGTGCTACCAAATATCATTCTGATGTATAGCATAATAATTATGTACGCTTACAAATCGCTCTACAGCACCATTAGCAAACAATGAAATTAAATATTCATCGCCTATTTAATTCAACCTTGCTTTTCAACTTTGCTTTTAAACAGAAAAACCAGTAAAGGTCGTCATTGTGCGACACCCAGGAAAATGTACATTAAGAAGGGTAGTAGTGCTGTACAAGCAGAAGTAAATAGAAGTAGCGGTAGTATATATAGGATAATAGAACAAGGAAGTACACATTAAAAGTAGTATGAATAGTTGCAGAAATAAAAGTAACTGTAGAAGTATGAATATAAATACGAGATGTCAAATTAGTTGTAGAAGTATAGAAGTATAAAGTACAGAATAACTACATGTTTCATGCAGAAGTACAATTTACAGTAGCAAGTTGCATGATATTCGAAATGAAACGACATGTCATTGGACTATATTTTGACAGGTTTGATTGTGGACTTGTTTGCCTTCCCTGTGAGATAATTTGATAGTATCATATAACATGACCTATGGTAGCTGATATAGACAGATGGGATAACAAACTCGGGGTAAAAATTATAAAAACATCCTTACTGTTACTTAAAGACTATATTTCACGTTTTTTTATCTATGATCTAATGGCTTTTTATTCAACGTTAATTTTTTTTTCATTTCTATTCTATCGTTTTTAATTGTAACAAAATATGTTCATAACAATTTTAGACCTCATAAGAACACGATAACAATGATTATAGTCCTTATAAGGCATATTAAAATGTGTGCCTCATTAAGACTATACAAGAGTTACTAATGTTTTCCTCCCTCATAGTCACCGGGGTCATCAATAGTTTCTTTTTCCCGCTTTCTTATTGTTATTTATACTTTATTTCCCCCTCTTCTTTTCCTCTGTAATCTTGTTTTTTTTATTCGATTCAAGGGGGGGGGGGGGGGCTAATTTCATGGTCATCAAGGTATTTTTCAATAATGATATTGTCTGCAAATTTTCAAGAAAAATGAACAAACAAATAAAAAGGATTGCAGCATTGAAGAATGTTAATTTACACGGGTTCAGTTTTACAATGTGGTGCTTTAAATCCCTTCTCTATCGCTCTAGATTAAGTTTTGAGGGTGACGCGAAGGAGATCTCTCTCGCTGTTTTCTGAGTTCCCCGACCCTTGACTTATGGTATCTGGAATGTGACCTAGCTACTTTGGTACGCCTTCTTCAAGTTTTTTCCAAATCACATCTAAAACTTAATTCCATCTTGGAAATCAAGATATGAATTTGATATCAATTGTATATCATTCAATACAAATATACAAGAGTTTCAATGAACTTCAGATGAAATACACCGGCATTCAGATATTTCTTTTTAATATCAGGTCAGGTTGATTTTTTTAATTTCATTATTCCCTAATAAACGATTAGATTTTGCACATTACAAATTTAAAAAATGAATTAAAGTTGGGAGCCTTCTGAGCTAATAAAGTTACATTTTGTGAATAGGTTCGGTTAGTATACATTCCAAATAACATTGCTCAGGGTTACTCCAAATTAGTTATTTCGAAGAATTTCAAAATTTCACAAATGGATTGGTTAGAATTGGGAATTGCTTAATAGTCTTAAAATGCGTAGACAACAATATTACTTCTCCTGTAAATAACGGGGTTTACGCAATGCTCTCTTCTATTTGTTCATTTTCCTTATCAACTCATATAAACTCGTCCCTAAAAACTATGATTATCATAGTTTTTAGGTTATAACAGAATAATGTGAATAGGGGTAGGTCGCATTTAGACACATCTGCCGTCTGAAATATCCGTGAAACCTCCAATACTCACTTCAAAACCTACTACATTACTTGAGATAAGATTACAAGAGAAATATTCCCCATTGTCAACATGCATTACATTGCACTGATGATATTCAAAGGCCATCTAAAGTATTCTTTCAAAATGGAAAGTTAAACTCCTTGGAAGGAGAGGAATAATATCGTTGAACACACGCAATACTAAATATGTCTCTGATTTCAGCTGGGTCAGAACCAAAGTCATGGCTTCTCGACGGAATAGATAAAAATAGAAAGAGAAAATGAAAAAGAAAAAGTAACAGAAGAAAAGATAATTTAGGAAAACAGAATCAGGAATGATAACCACTCTGTTGCTATGGTAACATCACCTTACGGCGACGGGCGACAAATCGGAATGTCCGTCTCTTCGCAAAACCTGTGTAAGTAATTTGTGGAGGATTACATGTAAACTTTTATACATAGTTTATTTAAATAAAAATATGAACAGTTAGGCTCCATCACATGAGCAACCAATATATTTCTTCAATAACATGTCCAATATTTTTAAAGAGAATTCACATTTCCCACAAAGTGCAATAGAATATTCCGGGGAAGAAGGTTAAAGGGATCGTTTAACAATGTTAAATCTGAGATACACGGCCCTCCGTGTTATCAGTGTCTGTGATATGGTGTAATATTGAAGCCCTAAAAAAATTGCGCTTCAAAATGATCAAGAAGTCCCTCAAAAAAGGAAAAATCTTTGAGTGACCGGTTTTACCATACTCGTTTTCCCAATAGACTGTAGTGTTATGAAAACCGTCAGGCGAACGGTTTTCAAAATTTGTAATTCCAATCATAAATATCTTGATAATCAGATAGGCGATCGGCTTGTAAAAGTCATGGGGTTCCTGACTGACCTAAAGGTTTATAATTATCATTGCATCATGAGCTAAATCCAGAATTTTGTTTCAGAATCTGAGACAAAGTTACCGGATCCCTTTAAGTTTTGCATGTACATCCTAATCACATACAAAAAATTATGAACTGTATCTCTTAATACCGCCATAAGTTGTTTTGCATATACTTCGTCTTGACATTGTGTGTCCTGGATATTTCTTACATTTTTCTTTGGACTGACTTTTGACAGATTAAATGACCTGTGTTACCCCACATCTTTTATCTGATAGTGATAATATTCTTGTTTTTATGTAAAACGTAAAGAAAGACGACATAATTTGAAGTTGAAAGTCAAATTCTCTGTCCAATACATTTATTTAAGCGGGGACATGTCTCTTCAACACGGGACTACGCCTTTCTACCAGCATGCATGGGAGTCCCGCTGTGTATAAACTGGAGCTTGAAGGTCGCTTATTAGGAGCACACCGGGAGAAGGGGTGTGGGAACCATACAGAGGGGTGTGTGGCTGCCCTCCTTCTCTCACTCCTGGTATACTTCAAAGATTGACACACCCATGACCTTAACACATTCAGTAATGTGACATGAAAGAACATTTATTTAGAGAATCTACCGTGTTGATAGGATCAGCGGTGTATATTACACCTGTAGTATTGATCATGCTGTGATGATACTAAGAAAAACATTTGGTTGTAAATGTTTTATTCATTTGCAAAAATACTTTTATCAGAGGAAGCTGATGAATCAAACGGAATTCTGACTTCTGACGTCACGCATTTTGAAAATCATTTCGGGTCAAGGGCTCAGTGAAACATTATTCTTCCTTGAAGATCATTATGATTGGAATTAAATTAAACACAATTCACTAGACTTTCATTTAACTACTGAAGATTTGTAGGGAAGATATAAACATTTGCCTAAAAACTGACAAAATAAAGGGGTATGCAATGATTGCAGACCGTTGACAGAAAATTAGGGGACAAGAAAAGAAAAGATTACCATCCTAGCATAATTATTGGGAAAAAATGAAGCATATAAAAAAGATGAGACGATAGTGCAGAATCAAGAGGACCTATTTTTCTATACATGTATAGAGAGACCATCTACCCAATGGAAAAAAAAGACTCACATACAAAAATTAAGGGTATTATTACCGGACCTTCTATAAACATTTGTAAGGTTATGGTTATGATGTGTCACTCTATATAAACATACATACGCTATTCATATTCAAATTAATGACCTTCATGTATTGATATTCAGTCTGCTGTGGCGTATACTGTGGCCTGATGTTTTCTATGGCTATAACGAAATGCAAACAAGGAAGCAATACGAAACGACATACACAATGTGTGTCAACCAATTTGAACCGAATAAACATGCATAGCAAAAATCAATAAGTAGCACAAGGTTGTTTTAACAAAAAAAAAGAAGAACAAATTAATTGCCACATTTCAAGTCCGTCTGGCTCTGACAAAATAATGTCATAACATTGAGTTTTAATATTAGTTTACTTTATATCACACAGGCCTACACACCACTATTGGTGAATGAGGTACTATAAGGTTTTTCTTTACCTTGTTGCCTCTCCATATTATTACATTAATGTTATCAAAGAAAAAGGGAACAACATATTTAAAATATTCCTTACAGGTATACTATAAATTTGTATCTATGATAAGGTTTAGAAATTAAAACAAACATGAAGACATAACAACACAGTGAGCAAAATGAAAGAAATAAAACGTTTTAAAAAACAGACGTAAAGTGATTGAGGTTTTTCTCCCAAGTTGAACGTCAAGCTATCGTGACCCTAGTCAATGACGTTGACGTTTCTTGGCCAGTAGACCTTAAAAGGTTTCGATGAAAGATATAAAGAGTCAGTTTGTCATGTTATTGTCAGCGAAAGAATGCAGCGATTTTAGGTAGTTCAGAAACAGGTCATATATTTCATTTGCAGCTCAGTGAATATTATCAGCGGCATCAGATCTCCACATAGTAGATCTATATATGAGTGTAATGACTATTGTTCATAAATAAAGATCATTGTATTATTGTTATACGGAATTAACAATGTTAGTCTTGTGCTTTCTATCCCCTTCCTATTTTTGTTCCAACTGCTTCTACTAGCGCTACTCTACTACTACTACTACTACTACTACTACTACTACTACTACTACTACTACTACTATACTACTACTACTACTACTACTACTACTACTACTTCTACTACTACTACTACTACTACTACTACTACTACTACTACTACTTACTACTACTACTACTCTACTACTACTACTACTACTAAAACGCTTTCTAATATCATTTAAACTGTATTATTGTATTCATTAATATTTAATTACATTACTGTACTCTGATATAATTGCCTTCATTTCTCTGTAATGGATGTTTATAATGTTTGATTATTATTAATCTTTTCCTTATTTTGATATTTCTTTAGTTCATGAATTAGTAGTTATGTGTAATTTTGTTGTATTAATATTGTAAAGCGCATTGCTATTTTCTTCGATTATGAAATGCGCTATATAAGTCTAGGTTATTATTATTATTATTACTACTACTACTACTGCTGCTGCTACTACTGCTACTACTACTACTACTACTACCACTACTACTACTACTACTACTACTACTACTACTACTACTACTACTACTACTACTACTACTACTACTACTACTATTACTTCTACTACACTTCTACTACTTACATGAGACCTTTTGACAAACAACTCACATTTGTTATGGTGCTTATATGGGGATACATCGTTATATACAAATACAATTCATGAAACAATAGAGTCTAGCTGAGAGACTTACCTCAGGAGTATAGTTAAATTGAAATGACTGAACAAAACAGGCAGGTAACCTATCAATACATATCCATTGCTTGATTCAATTCTTACGATAAGCTTCACATCACAGTATCAACTATTGTAGTATAGGCCTAGACACTGATGCAATCCAAAATCATCAGTTTGAAACGTGCCTCCTCCCGGAATATCATCCACTATCATCCACAGTCGCATTCACTATGCGACAACGAGCAGGTAGAATGGCTAGACTAAACACGACTACAAAGAGGGTCAGGTACAGACACAAACTATACAAGCATCCCACGCAAAAATGAATGGAGTATGAAATATGGCCCAAATATGTAATATTATATCCTGGTTTTGAGCGGTTAAGAGATGCTCGTACGCTGGTGACGAGCGATGGTTTCCAGTTGGGTCTGCACCTTACTGTGGTGTGTACAATCACATATGGTATGAGGTGATGATGATATCGAGGACCCGCCCATACCGCGCATATTTAATTTAACCATCATTCCTCGAATTTCTTTTGTGAAAATAATAATGTAAACATTTATAATTTGCTTTTATCAAGTCAGTTTAATTCGTTACAAATTAATTACGAGTGATTTCAACACGAGTGTAGGGTGATTACCCCGGACGTCCACCCCGGACAAACAAGCCCCCCCCCCCCCCCCCAACCCTTTGTAACCTGTAGAATGTAGATGGTTCGAGTGTAATACTGGGCTATATAGTCCAAGATGTTGTCATAAGAGAAGTGAGGGGATATGGTCCGAAAAGGGGAAGGGTAACACTATTTAACAAAAATCATGCAGAATAAATAATTGTGTAGATTCAAGTGTGGTAGCAAAAGTGATACTATTACTTTCTGTTTTCGTTTCGCATGCATGCATACCAACTTTACTGGTGGGCTCTTATAGTACCAGGGGTTCAATAACTGTTACTCCTTGCATCTGAACGAAAACTAAATCGCCACAAGGGGCTTTTATGTATAGTCATATAGGGAAAGAAGCTACTGTAGGTCCTTAGTTAAAGGGTAGGGATGACTTGTCTCGAATGAAACTGGTTATTCAGTATGCCCTGTTTCAGAACTGAAACCTAAACATAGGCGTGACTTTCTAGATGATAAAGTTGGTAGATACGACCAATGTTAATGAATGATTATGATTAAATGGTGCAAGACTTCAATTCGCTGGCCCATATAGCTGTCCACAGCTGTCAATGAAAAGTGGATTGATAGATGATTGTTTATATGGAAGCAGCGATTGAGAGGTCAAATTTATTCCCGATTCACAGTGGGATGATGTACAGGGTGGTACATCAAAAATATTAGCGAGAAGCCTCTTTCATAAGGTGATTTTGTTGTCATTTGCTGAATTGTGAATTTAATTTAATCTGATTTATGAATTGTGTGTGATCGGGATTTGAATTGGATTTGATCTGAATTATGCATTGAATTAGTCTGAATCATTAATTGAATTGAATCTGAATTGTATTTAACCCGGATAATGAATTTAATATAATTACTTAAAAGCCTGAATTGTGAATTTAATTTAATCTGAATTGTGAATTTAATTTAATCTGAATTATGAATTTGATGTGATCGGGATTTTAATTGGATTTGATCTGAATTATGAATTAAATTAGTCTGAATCATTAATTGAATTTAATCTCAATTGTGAATTTAATTTAATCAAAATTATGCATTTAATTTAATTAATTTGCATTTTATGTTATCTATGTTCAAGTCAAATGTACTATTCTGTATCCACTTGTATCTTATTGATGTTTATAATCTGTAATTTTGTACTGACATGCAAATGAAACAAATTTCCAATCATTGGATAATAAAATTTGAATTTGAATTTGAAAGAATGAGTAGATAAATAAGCTTTAATGACGAAGACTCATTAAGGAATGATGCATGTACTCAACATTTTCTTTCAAAACTTTCACTTCGTTTTCATTTTTTCTTTTCATGAATTAAAACTAATTCAGCCTGTCTTATTCATTATCCGTCTCTTAGAACGTTAGGTAATATTCTGAATCAGACCGTGTTTAGCAATATAAGATTTCAAAAGCATAAACAAACCAGCGTTTAGCTACGTAATATTAAACAGATGAAATTATCAGCGTTTACTCAAGGCAATAACTAAAAGGGCCTTCATGAGAGATATGACCTTTTTTCAAGTTACCTTAGAACTAATATGAGAAAGTGTAGTGATTTGACCTATGCATATGACCCGAGGGAAAGAGAACTAGGAAATTGTGTATTTTTTGTCATATTGTTGTTATTGTTACTGGCCCCTCTGGGCAGACCAAAATACCAAACAGACAAAAATGAATACCAACAGATGTTTGGGTCTGTAAAAATATATCTTCCCAGACAAGATGTTTGAAGATCAAATTGTGGAATGATAAATTCTTTTCTCGTTTTCATCTTACTCATGAAAATGATAATCATTATCATTATTATGTCACTGTTCAAAACTACTTCATAACAAAATGTTTGTTAAATATGAAATAACAAGTTAAAATGAATAGATAATTTGTTACTAGCCTTTAACATTTCCCAGTCCCAGTCCTCACATGCATTTGGAAACGATTTTACAACGTTGCAGTAGAAATAATCAGATATCTATATAGCTACATCATAATTATAATGTGTATGTATTACCCCAGTAGCCTACCCTTATGCGATTGGAACACTAAAAGACATGTAAGAAATCGAGTTGGAGCCAAACCGGAAGAAGTGGAGTAAAAATGAAAGTAGGAAGGAAAGAGGGAGAAAAACAATATCTAACATATTGATTCACTCCAATATTGATAAAACAGTGATACAAAATTGGATTACAAAATCAAAATATTTAAAATGTAGCATTCTGACGACTTCCCTGAACCATTTATGGGAGTGGCCTTTTGCTCCAATAAACTAGACATAAATATACCGCAGACGGCGCTCGACCTTTCCCCGCATGTAATGGAAGGAAATGCGAGGAAATGCTAGTTTTGCAGCGGCTGTAAGAGTCCAGGGTATAACATTTCAAACCCCTCCAAAAATAATTGTGACAAAACTTTCAAATATATTTCGAATGTGTTGCTCTTTTCGTGTTGTTTCTTGTACTAGTATTTAAATAAATTTCTCTCTTTTAAACAAATAATCAAAATCTCCATACAAAATTATAGTCATCCTTATTATTATAATGTATACTATTTATAAACACAGGTTCAGTATTAAGAACAGTACCCTTGACAGCAGGAGTATAAATTACTTTATAAGCAACATAATTTCAACAATATTTGTCCGTTATATGTTCTCCGTGACAACATTTCTTACTGTGCCCACTCTTTTATGCCTAGGTCACATATAAACCGGGCCCCGTACGATTTTCCCTACCCGGCGGCTTGCCGTGGATTTAGAGACCGTACGGGAACCGTCCGATTTTCATTTCTACGGCATGTGTGGTCACATATTCTGCGGCGCCCGGGAGGTGCCCGGAGAAAATTGGTCGAGTGAATTACGGGTGCCGGCCGAGTGCCGGCCGGTAACCTTACGGGCTCCGTCCGATGAGCAGGTGTACCGATGGCTCCCGGAAGGTGCCCTGCCGGGGCACGGCCGGGGTTCTCAAGGCGCCCGGCCGGGTGCCGTGCGGTGCACTGAACTACAGAGTGAGTCAGAAAAAATGTCCCACTTTTTAAAAGTTGTATTGTTTGAAGTATGAATATTTAATCATGGGTTTCATGATATATCTTAATAGAGTTATCCTCCCAGTACATTTAGGTACCATTTTCATTTGAATAACTGCATGCATCACTGAATATCAGACAATCTTTACAAGACTGCCAGATCTCACTTGCGCAAAGTTACTGAGGAATAAAACAGTGCATTGAACATTGAACATTGAATATTCAAATGAAAATGGTACCTTAATGTACTGAGAGGATAACTCTATCAAGACATATCATGAAACTCATGATTAAATATTCATACTTCAAACAATACAACTTTTAAAAAGTGGGACATTTTTCTGACTCACTCTGTTTGTGACATTTCAAGATGCCGCCGTGAGGGACCCGCACGGGCAATATTCATCTTAAATGGCCCCCGGACGGCAGACGCCTGGTGTTGTGCATATCACCCGGGGCTCTTGAGGGCCCCATGAGGGCGCCGTAGGGTACACGTACGGAACCCTTGAGCACCGCAAGGCGCCCGTAAAGATTTTTCAAGAGAATTGATCCCCAAAATCGTGAGGGGCCCGGCCGGACACCGTCCGGAGCCCGCAAGGGACCCGTAAGGTGCCCTACGGGCCCTTTACGGGCTTTCTACGGCCTTACGGTCAGATAAAAACGCCGGGAGAATTGGGAGCAGCCAACTCAGCACCACTGCGCCCGTACGGCTTACAAAACTGTCCCGGCGCCCGTAGGAACTTTACGGCAACCGGCCGGACACCGGCCGAAAATTCCCAAAATGTCTGTTTTTACTCGCCGTACGGGCCCCGGAGTGTATATGTGAAAGCCCCATTAAACAAACCTTTGTCCAACAGATTAACACGATATATTTGATAATAAATGAAAGTCAAACCCGTAGGCCTACTCTGTTATATCAATCCCCAAACTCCCTACCCCTTTTCTCTCTATTTATACAATTCGAACACGTTCACCCTTTCTTGTTTCCTTTATCTAATTCTCCCTCCAAATCACAAGGGGTATACGTGGATCCCTGTCTAAGGAGACAGGTTTGTTGAAAATGGACCGTGCATGGTTGCTAGGAGGAAATCATTAATAACCCTCGATGTTCACCGATACTATAAATAGGATCTATTTGAAGCCAATCTGGAGCATTTTAGTTCGTTTTTGATCAGTCATATGTCACGTAGCACACCACGCAGCACGTGAGTTTAGCACACCAGGCACGCTTATCATCATACACCTGTAAATGGGTTATTATCTAAAGATAAAACGGGTAGAAACTGCATTTTCATAGAAGTTTGAAGGGGGCATAGATCGAAATTATATTTTGGATTTTTCAAGGCGTTTGAGGTGTGATAAAATGTTCTACGCACCTTTTAACTTTCACCTTTCTATAAAGCCTCATGATGATAATCATTGAGTGGATTTCGATCATAATAAACCTAACTGAAGGTAAAAACGTGCAAAGAAAGTATAATCATGAGTTGTTCTTTTTGCAAAGTTCTTATAGTGTTATAATTTTTGATAATAATAACATTTACATTTATATAGCGATTGACTGCAGTATTTAGGTGCCGTATAGTACATGAACGTAAAATAATGAGGGCAGGTCTATTTGTTTTGATGAATAAAGAACATGGGTACCCCTAAACTGTTTTGCGTGAGGTGCCGGTGTTGGACCAGACTTTCCAGGTAGACCGAAAATTAAAAAGAGAGTGGGTGATAGAGAAAGAGGGAAGGAGAGAGAGAGAGAGAGAGAGGGAGAGAGAAAGAGAGAAAGAAAGACAGAGACAGAGAGAGAGAGAGAGAGAGAGAGAGAGAGAAAGAGAGGGGGAGGGGAGAGGGGGGAGGGGTGAAATGGAGGGAGCGGGGGAGAGGGGCTGGTAGGGTGGACAACAAGTAAACTGTGTTGTTCTTCCTCTGTCTGCTTCCCATACTGACTCATCTTCCGTTTAGCATATTTAGAGCGATCGAGCTACCCCCTGGTTACCAACCAACAGCACCCGTTTCCGTCTTCATCATTCTACAAGAAACCAATAATAGCCACGTGCCTCCTCCAAACTTCATTTTCAACTAGTAGATTCCCTTTGAGATGTGTACAAACAATTGCTATCCCGCACGATCAAATTAAGTCAAGTTTAGTTCATATCAAAGATTGCACTTTCCAGCCCTCCTTCATGTTACTGTGGTTAGCATCTGATGCGTCGTTACCCCCTCTTCATCCTCAGTTACGTAAATGATTGACGTTCACTGCAAAAAGATGATTTATTTTTATCAAAATATGAAGGGAACTACATGTATGAACAACAATTCCTGCTCAAAATAGTAATTCTTACAATACCCCCTTACTTAATGCCTTGATTTGAAAAGGGTAACAAATTCTTGCACCCTCCTTCGATCCTCTAACATCTGTCTCAACCCCTTATTTTCATTTTGCTTGCTCTGAAGTAAGCACCCTTTGGGTAAGCATACACATGTCAGGTGTTTGGCAGAATGGCACAGTTCTTGTCTTTTTATATGATTTAATTCAATTTTTCATTCGTTTTTCAAGATTAAAAGTTCACCTATGTTCAAAATGTCCTTTTTCGATAACATAATCTAGATAAATTCCTCAACTTTTTGGGGAATAATATACTCTCTGACTTACTTCCTCCTCATTTTCATTTCGATTGATTTCACTTTCTTTCAATTCTACTACTTTTCTTTCTTCACGATCTTCACAAAATTTATGTAGCAGCCAATACTTGTTCTCATCTTCTTCTTTTTTACCAGCTATCTGAAAAGTTTATGTATCCTTATACCTAAATTAACTTACTGTTAAAAAAAAATCCCCTTCATATTTTTGTTGTTGTTGGGGGTCTCATTCTCTTTTCTATTCTCTCCTTCTCTCTCTCTACTTCGTATTTGTCTATCTGCCGAATATTCCCCTCTCCTTGCTCCAGATTATTCCTTTAATCTCTTTTCTCTACCCTTCCTTCCCGCTCTTCTCCACCACACCTCAGATATCCCCGAAGGTCTTTACCCTGAATGTAAGTTCAAGTACGAACATCCTTCATCGCACCCAAACCAGACATATCACATGCTATTATTACGATCATTATCAAGGGGCGTAGACAATATCCCTCCCGCTATTTCAACCAGGGGCGAGCTAAACCCCCACCTATTCTATTTATGTTGCCTCATCATGGGCGAACCAATCTTAACCATTTCTGTTTCTTAAACATTTCATACTAGAAAGGAATATATATCTTTAATGACAAGATTCAATTTGTAAGATTCAAATGTTATTGTCCATGTAATGTACGAAATTTGTTTTCCATTGGTGTTACGTACAATGTAAACGTAGACAAAGCAACGTCATGACATTGTATGCTGAGCGCCAGAAGGGCGTTAATACTACAAGATTTTATGGGTAAACAAGATTAACAATAAAATAATGATTCTGAGTCACATAATGGATGCATTCGTAAAACAAAATAAAACAGTGAACTGGAACAGATAACAGACCACGATTCCGTAAAGCCGAAAGTAGATTGAACAATATTATTATCAACACATTGCAAAAAGGCTAATCAGTATTTAATAACGTATGATAAAAGTGATCTTATGATGTGGTTTTGTTTAAGTCTTTGCTGTTTATTTCTTTCTCATTTGACAATAATTTGTAACGAAAATGATGCTTCAAAGCCGATTTAGAACTAACAAATATTCTTTGTTAATTTCAACTTTCAGGAAATGAGCGATTATGTTGATTTAGATGAAGTAAAGTCTGGAACGTGAGCTTGTCATGTTAATTAAACCAAAGAGATACACGTCACCCAGCACCCCTGTAAGGAGTCTATTAAAAATGTTTAACTTAAAACATGCCAGCTATTTCCTACAAAGTTAATTTTTTAAAGAAACATTTGCTTAGCAATTACTTTGAAGGTAATATAGTCGCTTCGATGTCCATTTCCAAGACTCTCGGGGGGGGGGGGGGGGGGGGGAGAAAGGCAACAAGTTTGAGTTTTTGACAAGTAAAACAGAAAGAAAAACAAAAAAGAAAGAAACAAGTTCTTCCCATTTTCAGGTACCTTTTGGTGGCTTAAGTACCTCTCGAGAGATGGGGGCGGTGTATAAATGGGGGCACATTTTCTTTTAACGGGATATTCCAAACTAGATTTGATTAGATTTGGCAGGGCACGTGCCCCTTCTCTGAAACCCCTGGATCCACCACTAATTATCATCATCAAAATGGAAAGTAACTTTATATTTTTTCATTTTATTTTTCTTTGAACAGTGATCACATGCTGAGCTGATCACGTCATTTGGAGGTTACATCAGTAGTACAAGTTGACAAGTTCATCTCATCAAGATATCCGAGGGGGGGGGGGGGCACAACAAGTTTAAGTTTTTGACAAGTAAAACAGAAGGAAAAACAAAAAAGAAAGAGAATGAGGTCTTCCCATTTTCAGGTGCCTTTTGGTGGCTGAAGTAGCTCTCGAGAGGGGGCACATTTTCGTTTAAACGTGATATTCCAAACTAGATTTGACCGGGGGGGGGGCAGGGCACGTGCCCCTTCTCTGAAACCCCTGGATCCGCCACTAATTATCATAATCACAAATGGAAAGTAACTTTATATTTGTTTCATTTTGTTTTCTTGGAACAGCGATCACATGCTGAGCTGATCACGTCATCTGGAGGTTACATCAGTAGTACAAGTTGGCAAGTTCATCTCATCAAGATATCCCGTGCTCTTTGTTTAATACAAAGTCCATGATACGAGACCACAATCATTATAACTATGGTTTGGCAGATTACATAAGGCTACATAACCATAGGCTTACCACTCCTTTCATGACATGGATCGGGTCCAGTTATAGATTTGCCAACTCAATCGTATTCTCAGGTTATATATCAGCTTATGGTACGGTATAGGTATACACTTAGACTGTCCAAACAACTGTTGCTGACTCTTTTCTGGGTTTGCCAATCAACTCTATTCGATGTTAAGAATGTATTGGTTTTAGTTCAATAGTTTGTCATTATTATGACAAATTCCCCGTATAATTCAAACTTTATATTGCAAAACTATTTTAAGGACAGCGGATATACCAAGTAACAAAAAAGTCCTGTTTTTTTTAATTCTTTGATTAATTAATTTTAATTTTAACTAATTTCATGAGTGATTTATATGGTGTTTCAGTGCTGGGGCAAAAGGGGGATATTTTCCATTGTATTTTTTTCTTAGATATATACCGCTAAGGCATCCAGAATACGTGATAATTTGTGTGTATTTCTCGTAGTCAATGATGGTAAAACCTAATTTTTGTATTTTTTAAAATCTCCAAACAGCTTCTTTTTGTTTATGAAAATATTGCGAGAATATGGGGGAAAACAGAAAATGAAGCATATAGTTGACAATTTATCACATTTCCTGTCATTGTTAATTCAACGTTTGCCCCCCTCCCACCCCCCCCCCCCCCCGTTCTAAATTCATTTTCTTAGCTTATATCAGTGATCTAGACAATATAAATCCTTAGGCGCTGTATTAACTGATTACACGACGTCTGACGACTGCGTATCAGACATTTAGATTTCATTAATGTTCCATTTGATTAAAAGGATGACAAAACTCTTCTATTTGTACTGCAGTATAGTGTGCTCGTTATTTGAGATTCTAGACCACTCAATAAGACAAACTTAATCGGTAGAGAGCTTAGAGGCCTAATAGATTTAATATAATCACAGACAAACATAAACACACAGAAAATAGAAGAAACAAAGAAAGAGAGAAGAACAAGAAGACATAAAGATAACGGAAACAAAGAAAGAGGTATTTAAATAAACGCATCCTTCGTTGAGTTAACAATACATGTCAATGCAATGCAGAGATTAACAAACTTAGATCAAGGAAATTTGATGTTGATTAATATAAAAGGATGGTTTACTTCCTGTTTTAAATCTTTAAAACCTAAATACTGCGGGTAGGGAAAGGAGAGCATCAAGAAGAGTAAAATGTCATAAATATGATTATGAATATTTAATTCAACCAAATATTAAGCGCACGATTTCCTTTCTTAAAATGAGAATGAAGAGTGAAACTTAAAAAAGAGTGAAGTTGATAAGTGTTTTAACTTGACATAAAGTTAGGAAGATATTGTAACAATGATTTAAGATATCATTCAGAAATTAATATGACAGGAAGTTAGAGATTATGAGCACGTGATCAATGTATTAAACATTATTGCTACTAGCAGGATGTCATAACCGAAACAGCTGTCTGTCGTGTCGGGAGTGTCAAGGACTTCATTATTGTTATCGAAGAAGAGATTTTAAGATGACAATATGAAGGAGGAAGAGACAATGCTGATTAAGTCGTTGCGAATTAACTGTGGCTTAATGCCCCCCTCTTCATCATAAAGAAGAGCAGGGTATATTAGGTTTGGGCCCCAGATCTACACATTTCTGACACAAAAAGTCAAAATATATCTATTCGCTGAACCTTTACTCGTTTACATGTGTCGAGAATCTATGTGAAGCAAGTAAACAAATGAATCTGAATGTTACAAAATATATATTTTACGTATTTATTATGGAGGGTGGTAGGAGGGGTGCTTATTTCGTAAACCACGAGGGCAATTGCCTCAAGCGCCACCTACCTTCACCCCTGAGAAAGAAGCACGGTAATTTCCTGCCAGTTATTTCAAAATCAAATCATTTGTGACCTCTTACATTCATAATTTGAATTTTTGTGAATTCAGTTCACAATATTTGCAGAGTCTACTAATAGATGTAGGCTTTATAGAAAGAAAAAACTATATAATAGAATACACAGTCCTTATTACTCAAAATATTTGAATCGTCAACATCATCATAACCGCTACCACCACCAACACCATCACCATAATCATCACGATCACCGCCATCATCATCATCATCAACAACATCATCATCACCCCCACCTCCAAAACCATAATTATCATCACCATCATCACCACCACCACCGCCACCATCATTATTATTATCATCATCACCACAACCACCAACATCATTATCATCATCTTCACCCCACCTCCAACACCATTATTATCATCACTATCATCACCACCATCACCATCACCACCATTATCACGATCATCATCACCACAACCAGCAACATCATTATCATCATAATCATTACCATCACCACAACCATCATCATCACCAGACACCATCATCATTACCAGACACCATCATCATCACCATCATCATCATCATCATCACCACCACCACCGCCACCACCACCACCACCACCACCACCACCACCATCATCATCATCATCATCACCATCATCATTATCATCACCGTCACCATCATCATCATCATCATCATCATCATTTTCATCATCATCATCATCATCATTACCATCGTCATTATCATCATCAGAACCATCAAAAAAATAATCTCTCCATCGTTATATATCCGCTAATGTATAACTATATCTACACATAATATTCTCTCCCTCAATTTATCTATATCTAAACTTCTTTTTCTCCCTCTCTCCCTATCTCTCAACCTTTATATCTATATCAATATATGAACAATGTATTTATCTATTAATCTATAATTAATCTTCAGAAATGTCGACAGTCAATATTACAGGACCCATGTTTCTGCGCACAATGACGACGTATTTAATCAGCAATTCTTAATGAAGTGGTCAAGAGGAGCTGTTATCAGTTTCCTCGCATCAAAGTCTACTTATTTCCCTCTTCCCATTGAAGTTTCCTTGATAACCACTACACTTTGGAATCAGTTCTAAAACGGTTCGCGGTAATATCGCAATTAAGTCGTTTAATCTAATTAGATGAGTTCATTTCGCTTTTAGTGAAGTTAAACGATGTAACGTTTAGACATCATTTCCTGGAGAATAAGGTAACTTACTTTTGAATACACAGATATTGTATATTTAACTATGTGTATCATTATTCCAAGTTGTATATAACACGCTAATATGCTGGCTGATTTGGAATCTAAGTACCCGGACAGCCAATAAAATCAGGTTAATGCAGAAATTAATAATGTCCATATAATTATACAGCGCAAAATACACGCTTGATAATTATGAGCGCTATAAACTTGTTAAACGAATTGTTAAGAACATAAATGATTAACATAATCAGAATATGGACGAGTGATGTTATTTACAAAGACAGAAGCACATGAGTGACATATGAGTGAAGAGCTGATATTGTGCCATGAATGAAATGAAATGCTGATATTGTGCCACTGAGTTTAGTTAACAATTATTTTCATAAGTAGATAGATTTGATGTGCGCTCTTGAGAGTATCGAGAGGTTGAGGATCATAGATGATGATGATGATGGCGTGATTGTTTTAAAGAGTAATTGTTTCCTTATTATTCTCTAGTAAACGTTAATGATTCATTAATTTCTGCGTTATGACGATTTGAGGTCCTTCAGTCAAGCGCGTAGCCAGGATTTCATTTTAGGGGGGGGGGGCGGTAGTGAGCAAACGAAGCGTGCGAATCACTTACAGAGCGCGCATAGCGCGCTCCCTAGGGGGGTGGGTGCAGGAAGGGGGGACTCCTCCCCCCCCTCCCGCGCGAAGCGCGAAAGCTTTGACGTTTCATTGCATTATTAGAGACAGAAGACGATTCGTTGGACCGTTCTCGACTCTTAATCCTTATCTAATTCAGTTTCTTTTGACGTTTCATTAGAGAAAGAAGACGATTCGTTGTACCGTCCTCGACTCTTAATCCTTGTTTAAAACAAGTTCCCCTTCCTTTCTTCTTTTTTTTTCTCTCTTTTTTTTTTGGCCGGCGTTTTTTTTTTTTTTTAGGGGGGGGGGGGCGACCGCCCCCACCGCCTCCCTGGCTACGCGCCTGCCTTCAGTTAATACCACCAATCTGTGTCTTAGGGTTATCCCTTAAAGAACATGACTTTATGTGTTAAATATTGTTTCCCTGGGACCATCCTCTACGTGGTGTAAATAATTATGAGTGGCATGGGAAAAACACCAAATTACACAACGCTAACAAAAACAAACAAAATAAATGACCTTGTGCGAATGAGAAGAATGAGCCTGTATGCTTCTCATTAACCCGACTTTGCTATAAAATGAAGTAGTTTCTAGATGTCATTAAAACATGAAACCAGGAGAATCTCTATTACTCTTAAGGGAGATATAATAGCTAAAAGACTGATCAAGTTTACTATCGCCAGGGAGATGGGAGGGCATTCATTAAAATAATGTTCGGCACAGATAATTGAATTAGTGAGCATTGTTTCAGTTATGAAATCTCAACACTCAAAGAAGACGTTGGTAAATGAGACCACAATTACTTACCTATTACAATTATTGTGTTAGTGGCTTTATGTGTTTTGTATATTAGTTGATTTGGAACCGAGACGACATCAATTAATTATCGCCAAGGCCTGACTGATTATAGTTATAATCATTCAAACGACCCCCGACTAAACTTAGGACGGGTGCATGTAGGTATGTTATCATAGTCAGATTAAAGAAGACGGTAGTGTTGTTATTATAAAGAATGTTTAAAAAGTGTAGGTCGAAAGAATCGTTATAATTGAATAAATCGTCATTATAGTTTATCTAGCCCGCCAATGCAAGCAACGAAGTACAGCTTCCTGGTCGAGGAGAAACCTCTTTTTACAGCTACATCTCAAATTCAGTCAATAATAATTGTCGAGTGCTTTTAAAAGGGCCATCGAATCGGTTAACAGGGCGGATTGTAAGCCTGACATAATTATCTCATTCAATAATTTCTGAGTAAAATGAAGCTCACAGATTACTTTAGAGTGGAGCCCGGTACAGTATGGAAGACTACAGTATCACAAAGTTTGCGGAAGAGGAAGTAGAGAAATAGCCTAGCGATTCTACACACTGTGCATACATGCATGCAGTAACGTCACTTGAGTGGGTTTATGACAGCCTGTATCATGATCTTCGTGCACCAGATCAGAATGACTTCGCAAGATGTTCCTCTTACGAAATTTCCAACAAATTACCTATAAAAAGGTAATGAACTTTACTTCGAAAGTTGGTAGCTCCAAATGTGCTTCATCAGGGAGATGACTATGTATTCTGGATATATAATCTGTATTAGAAGCTTGATATTTGTTCGATACGTAGAAGCCGGGAGGTGAGCTGAAATCCAGCGATGTATATGTATATCCGTGGCCGAGGCTCCGGCTGTGCCCTGGGTCTGCAACTGCCCTGCTCCCGTAGCTCTTCGGGCATCAGTGATGGGCAAGGTGGTTGTGAAAGATGGAAGATTTTTGGAAAGATTTCTCTTCGAGATGGAAGTGTACCTCAAGTGGATATGGAACGTACCACTGTTAGGAATGGGAGGAAGGTGAAGGATGTCGTAGAAGCTTCAATCACGGGTCTAGAGTCTGCTGTCTGGTTCAAGGTAAATCATGGCCGTTAAAAAACAAACAAACACCTGTTGTGCCCTTTCTAGGTTAACCAGTAGAGATTGTAGTGTTGTGTATTTTGGGGATCAAGTGCATATGCATGACAATGATAGCTGTTACAAAACTTGTCTTTCAAATCAAACTTTGGTTAAAGTAAAATGAAATATTGAAGGTAAAAATGGTGATGACACTGATGAAGTGATCATGACCATGATAGGGTTGGGTGGGGGAGGGTAGTCCCCCAATTGAATGTACATGGAGGGAGAGAGAAATAGAGATAAAAGAGAGAGAGAGAGAGAGATAGAAGAGAGAGAGAGAGAGAGAAAGAGAGAGAGAGAGAGAGAGAGAGAGAGAGAGAGAGAGAGAGAGAGAGAGAGAGAGAGAGAGAGAGAGAGGGGGGGGGGGGGGGGAGGGAGGAAGGAAAAATAGAAAAAATAGATACTTCAACTCTCTCTCCCACCACCTGCCCCCAACCGATGACCTTGTTAGTGCACATTTCTTCCAACTAGTAAGACCAGTGCCCTCCCTCGCCTTGATCATGTGCCCCCTCTCATGATACCAGTGTCCTTTCAGTGGCTGAGCCTTATCAACGCCTAGCCACACCAAGACACTAGTAAAAGTGGCAAATTACATTGATGTTGAAGTTGGTGATAAATGTGATATAGAAACTAGAAAGCAGATTATCTTTTCAAAGCAATCATTACTTACTGTATACAATAATCATAAAGTATTTAGGCATGAAGTATACAGTCTAATGTTAACTAAACAGCTTGATCCAAAAATCTATTATAAAACAATACAATATGTATAAAACAGATCTACAATGTAAGTGTCATTCTGGCTTCACTAAATGCTTAAAAGGCCTATTTTAGGCCTATTGTTGTACACAGTGTTGTACACAACCAGACAGAACTGTCACAATCTGATAAGATATACTTTTGCTTGCTCTAGCCTCCTGTTAGCTGACATGAAATATTTGATCTAACCCAAAATAGTTATTGTGTATGAAGCTAAATTGCATTAATGCATAGCATTAATAAATAACCTGAGAAACTTTTAACAGAAATTGTGATTCTTTAAATTTTTTTTAAACATGTCATTAGAGTACTTTTTGCATATTCTCAAGTAAAATCTTAGATTTATTATTTTCCTAATTTGCAAGTTATATTTTCGCATATGATTTTTCTTTGCCACTCTTTATCTGTCTTGCAGTATGTATTTGTCCTCTTTTTCTATCATCTTATTTTAGGGCAACTATTACAATGAAATACTATCAAAGTATTTATGCACAATTTACTATACCCTCAACATACCCGTGTTAAAGCCAAAATACCCATGTAGAGCCATGGACCTATTACTAAAGTGGACATTAAGTGTGTGATGTTGATGATATCAAACATTGTTGTAGCATAGAATCCTAAATGTTCAACCTTAAACCTTCTGAAGTACAAACTCATTGTTTGAATGCAGCTGCTTTGAATAAGCTACAGAAGTGCAGTGACTCATTGATCAAATAAAAATGAGTTAATTCTTTTTAGAACCCCTCAAAGGCTTCATTGTAACATTATTTAGATTTATAGCCTAGTTTTCAGACTTTAAAATAGTGGTATTCACGTAATCATCTCCTTTTTCTTCTTTTTGAACTGACATCAAAAGTACTTTTTTCCAGAGCATACCAGTTACATTCTAACTGGTTGATTTGTGAATTTTGTCAAAGCATGTGTACTACTGAGTATGACTCTACTAAAATGTAATTATATCATGATACTGAAAATCCATCTGAAAAGAACTTTTTTTTCACACTCATACATATATAATGGGTTATGATCCATATTGCCTCCAAACTTCAGTTACTAAAAATACTTATTTTGTCTCGAGTTACTTTTGACCTCCCTGCTTTTCCCCTGTCAGTCTCAGACTGTTTTCTCTGCACCAAGAAGATAAGCATTTACCCCTGTCTTAAGACACAGATACATGTAGCAAAGTATAATTAGAAGGAGTCAGGAAAGGAGTTATACAACCTTTAGGTTCAAGCCAGTTTAAAGAGCAAAAGCTCTGTAAGGGTGTCAATTATCTTACCTCGCTGCTTTGTTAGACAATCCTCAAATAAGAGTTGGTCACTATGTGTAAATATGAGAGTTGTGGTTTTTATTGAAGTTGATTTCCAGCAAGTTTGTGTGAGTTTGTTTTTATTTTACTGGTTTAAACAATCAATCTACTGCAGGATTGCCATGTTCTCTCGACATCTGATTCACATACCAGAGCTCAAGATTAGCCTTAATGTGCAAGCCTATAAGTATATTTTGGGTCTTCAACAATTCAAATTATTTTGAAATTATTGTCTACTTCTGAGTAAACAGTTACATTTTTAAAAAATCTATAAAAATTTAATTAGTTCTGCTCATTATCACAAAGCCATGCTAAATGAACCAATGAGATGAATGATATAAAAAAGGTGTTTGTTCACATAGAGCTCTTAATACGCTACATCTAGCATAGATTAATTAGTGGGGGAGTCCCATTTACAAATGTGTTAGAATGAGTGTGGGAGAACACATGTATGTAGTCTACTCCTATAGGTTCGATAAAACACATGTTGAAAACATACGCCCTAGGTAAAACAAATCAGTAAACATTGATGAATACACTTGAAGCATTGGCAAAGGAATTATCATTTCAAGTATTTTTGATTAAATGAAACAATTTTTACAGCATATTCAGTTCAATTTGATTGTAGTCGTATTTACATATTTATCTGAATCATTCATCTTGAAGTCTCTAAAGCCACTGTCCTGATGAACATTTGGAAGAACATGTCAAAAATAGTGTAAAGGGCATATATTATTAGCAATTATCACTTGAGGTTTAATATTGATTGTCATGTACAACTTCAGGTGATCCAACAGTTAAAATTTACCCCAAGCTTTATTTTGTCCTTGAAGCCCAAAGGTAAAAGGGTTTGAACATGGCCTATGAAACGTTAAGGTTAGGTTTAGGGCTACATGTAGGACTCTTGGTCCAGGATTGGATTTAGAAATTTATGTGACTAGTGTTCAAACTTTGACGTAGGAGCATTTTTGCTGACCTCATGATGATTAACTGTCTATACATGGGAAAGGGAATCATTCAAAATCTTTCTTCAGCATTGTGTAATCTTTCTCCAGCATTGTGTAATATCCTTGTGATCAGAATATATGACTTTCTACTAGTAGAGCTCACGTACATGTAGTACCAAATCTATTGATCAGTTGGATTAAGGCATTGTTCACAAATGACGTGTTTTAACGCTGCTGGTGAACCAAATCTGTTAAATCTGATAATGATTAAGACTGTGTGCATGGTTAAACCTATGAAGCTCACATACATGTAGATTAGAGCAGTGTTCACATATAGTTAACAGCTAAATTACCGGTAATCATCATACCCTTACCAAGTTTTGTAAGTTTTAAGCATGTGTGAAATTGATTTGTCCCAATTTATGATTCATGAGAATGTGACATTAAAACTTACATCTTAAAGTATTTAATAAAGGCCCTTATTCTACCAGTTCACCTTTCATTCTTGAGTTACAAAACACACACAAAACCCCCCACATCAAATCTAAAATGGGTTTGAATAGATTAGTTGTTGTATGTTTGATATAACTTATGATTTTGATTTAGTTAGTGCTATGTACTCCAAATTCCCTAGTCCCTACCTCTGAATATTTAAATGAATTGATGAGTTGTAATTGATATGGTGCCATTTTTGCTGTCCTCTCGCACTTCAAGTGTCAAAGTATTGAGGACATAAATTGGGATCCTGTTTTAGAGTAGACCTACCTGCACGTGTCAAAAATCCCTTTATAATTTATCCACATTATTAAAATCCCCCAAATTTGACATGATTCTAAATATAAAGGGAAGGAATAGTCACCAAGATCATCTTAGATGGTGAGGAGTTATCTGAATTAAGTTGTCTTTTGCAAAGAAACACACTTTATACTGCTGTGGATAATGATACATATCACTTCTGTTTTATATTCTGTATGAATGAGTGAAATGGGAGATTTTTTGTTAAAGATACAAACTTGATTTAGTTACATTGTATGACTTGGTTTATATTGTCCATCTACCGTATAGGTTACTTTAGCTACCAGATTGTTTAATTAAAACAAATTAAAAAAATAGAATTTATTTTGGAATATATTTCTTACCATTTCGATTTCTTTTAGAGAAGTGTTAGGAAACTTGTACTTCCAGATAATAGCACATGAAATGAAAGAATTAATGAAGCCTCTCTATTTTCACAAGTTTAATCAACAATTAGATGAACCTTACTTATTTAACTTTGGATTCCTGAATTCTCTCATTTTCATAGGTGTAACCCACTTCCAATAAGCAATGGGTTCTATACAAACAGTACCAGTAGTACATGGTGAAAGAGAAGAGTATAAGGAAATAAGTTGATCATGATTTTGACAGTTCTCTGTTAATAGGACATTAAAGTGATTAAACCCACGAGGTGCTAATTAAGTCAGCCCCCAGATTCAATTAAGTGCCAGCCGTGCTTGGGACATTTACAATCAGAGAGCAACGATTGCAGTTGCCTCTAATGGATTCCAATCCACAGGAAGTTTTAACTGCTAAAATCTGGCTCGTATTTGGTTGAATGATTGAACATTTAATGACATAACGAGGGGCACAATGGGGATAAGTCAGGCCTGCTGTAATTGATGAACAATGAAGGTCAAGTCAGGCAAATGGAAAGACACAGTAATCTTGGCATGGTAGACGTTTTGGCAGCGTAATTTCCAATGTGTGGGGTCAGTCAATTGTAAGTGCTCTAGAGATTGCTGTAAATTACATGATGTGTTCCTGAATGTAATTTACAGCAATGGAAAGTATGGAATCAATATCATGATGACTACACAGTGGCAGTTTCAGATTCTTTAGCTGGGGGGGGGGGGGGGTGCACATTTTGCAGAAATAAAATAACAATAATAATGAAAAAAAATAAGAACAAGAACAAACAAAAAACAGTAACAACAATGTTGCCAGTAAGGGAGGGGTACATACATGTCATTTTATTCAAATGTGAAGTTGGGTTTATTAAATGCATGATATAGTTTTGCCAATGGAGATGGGCTGGGGCACATACCCCCTCTTCCCCCTGAGTCTTTCATTTTTATTCAAAAGTCAAAACTAGTTTATAATATCTGTCACAAGTCATGGTCACAGTTGGTCCTCTTAAAATCTTTTACCGCTCAATTATAATCTGAGAGGGTCATTTATTTGAATATTTATTGCCTATAATTACAATTTAAAGTACAACACAGGCCATAAAACTTGTCCAATGTGTAGTTTCAGTTTGTAATAACTGTAGGAATGAACTTTGAGATATGTCATAAGCGTACACTTTAAATATTTGTATTCTTTCAGGACAATAGATTTCTTATGGATGTAAAAAGGGGTTTTATGGCAATTTATGTCAAAAGATCAAAAATTAGTGCAATGTTATTTGTCATATGGGGCCAGTCACCACGAAATGAGTCCAGTGTCGCATTAGGCTCAATCGTAGTAATAGCGATGTATAGTGTGTATGTACTGAAAATTGACCCACCTACCACATTTAAGATTTTTCCAAAAATCGACTTATTATTTCTTTGTTTGTTGAAAGTTTCATTGAAATCAAATGATGGGAAGTGTGTTGTTGCTATGTTGTTGTTGACCAGACTATAATATGTTACGCATCATTAACTTTACACCTAATTATCTCAAAACTGGGTAATCCCATTGTTATAAAGTCCAATTAGGTTTTTGTTCATATTTCTGGATATAATTTATCAATTTTAATGTGTGACCCCTTAATTTAAAGCTTACTTAATGTAGATTCATATAATACTTAAAAACAGGAATAAAATTTTTGACCAACTGGACTCATTTCGTGGTGACAGGCCCCATATGCTGCCCTGTGAACTTGATATTTCGAAAATATCTTCTGAAATGCAAATACTCAAAATTCTTTTCAAACCTTACTGACTGATATAAAACGTTGCCAAACCCTAGCTTCAAAATTCCCCCTAACATTGCTTTTACAAGCTTTGAAGATATTCTCATTTTGAAGATGTTGATGAACCAAGCAGTTGTTTACACTATTTTCACTATTGTTGAGGAAGTAATGTGGCCTGCAAAGGGGAAGTCCCAGCTGGAGAGAGTAAACACTTATCATGTGATTCTATACATTTGATTCCTATACACCCAATGTTACCGTATAAAACTTGTAGACCTGTTTGATTTTCCGCTGCAAAGGGTGTCATTTCCAAAGTTGGCAATGTATATTTTGCAAATAATGATTCTACCTTTTTACAGGATATTTTTGCATTCTGGCCCCTGTTCAATCATGGATCCTAGACTACTAGTACCCTCATTTGATTTAGGGTTTTTATTTAGATTGCTCATGATGATAAACTCTGACATCACCCTTCGACGGCCTGTCAGAGCTACTTTTAAACCATTCTAATCTATTTTAAGTTGTATGTTTCATATATTGGAGTTGCTTTCACCTGATTTTCTTGAGGGACCAGGATATTAGAATTACACTTCCCTAGATCGGAAAGGGGCTGCAGTGGATCGCTCTAAGCTTCCGTCGAGCCCTGTGTTTCAGAAACAGGAATTTGGCACAGATTTAGGTTTAAAGGGGATTTGAAGAGGTAGTTAATTCCAGGAAAATGAGCATTTTAGAGGCTGTATTAAATTCAGTTCGATGGAAGAAGACCTTTTCTGATATCAATTTCCCGTTTTAAAGATGGATCTCTAAATAAACACAGTCATTGTATTGATTACTAGGGTGATTCTAATTTCCATACTTTGTGTATATACATTTTTATTAAAAAAAAGAAAGAATAACAAAGAAATAAAAGAGAGATATTAAGAAGTTCTTTAATAGTTTTGGGTGGTTTGTCTTTGCATTCTATACATCATATAAATAGATATAAAACATGTGAGCTTGCCTAGCTTTGTGTAACCTGTTTCTAATCACATTTATAAATAGGCCTTTCTGTATTGGTTTCACTACATTTTTAAACTCTGCTACACCTTTTCTCCCTCCACAGAGGCAGTATAGTTTGTATCCTTGTTGATATACATGTAAGGCATGGCAAACTGTGAAATATAGTTTGAAATAAATTTTCAGTCAGTAAAATATAATGAAATTGACTCTTAACCTTTCATTGCCTTTGCATGTTTGATATTCATTCTAGTATTCCAGTACCAAGAAGAAACTCATTTTCGTCTCAAAATCCAAAAGAGGCACATGAATAATAGGAAGTTTAATGTAATATATCACTCATTAGATAAAGATAGAAAGTAGAAACTAACTACAAGTTTAAACATGTCTTATGTTCATGATTCTATTTAGGCCTTTCACAAGCTGCATTTACAAGCAAAAATCATTTAGTTTTTCTCACATTCAGGTGTTTTTTTAAAATCTGCTAGGCAACTGCCGGTATAAATTCTGCCTCTGGGGTTGGTTTTTTTAAAACACCGGCGGAAGTTTCACAGATTTTTGCAGTGTAAATGCTCCCTCTCAAAACATAGAAGTATGATTCGGGTTTTTGGTCACTTGACATTTCTTGCTTTTCTGCAATCGCATGCAGAGCAGCGTCAAGTCGCCCGCCCCGCCCCCAGAATGAGCAAACACCAACAGTTTTTATGGGTTTATTTTATTCAGATGTGTAACGGCAGTAAAAAAAGAAGAAGATGGTTTTGGGGCTGTGTACTTGGCCCTAACAGTACATGAGATAATGAAAATTATCTCTCATTTATTAGATTCTTACTACATAATTGAAAGTGCACCTTTCACTGTATGAACACGTGGTTGACCACATTACTGGTTGATTCAGGATTTACTTGAATAATATCAATTCTATTGTCATTGATGACTTCCTGCTTGTATGGGATCAAAGTGCATGATTCTTATTCACTATTATGGTCATCAATCACTACTACTAACGTACGATTGTAATAATGGCTGTTAATTTGTTTAAAGTAAAGTGTATTTACTGTTTTATAATAAAATTTACTCGATGCATTTGATGTGAAATCTTATAGGATAAGGGCTAAGAAAGCCCAGATTCGTAAGGCCTACGTAAGTTATGACAAGTTGGTTTACCAAGCCACTGATTTGACTCAGAATGAATGAGGCGATAGCTTGCGTGATATTCTTGAATCTAGCGCTGTGATACATTTGGATTTGGAATGATACCTCTTATGTTATTATGGACAGAATACTGTGTTAAGTCAAAGCTAAGACTTGGTATGCACATGTTTAGATTAAAGTGATCATGTTTAAGCGCTGGTGTATGAGCATTCTGAAATCAGAGCTTAAACCCAGCTGCCTTCTTACACACTGATCATACCAAGCTCCGATTTAAGCCCAAGATTAGTTCTCAAATGATCTTTACGTTTATGTCATTCATTTTACAGCTTGACCTGAAAAAAATATGACAATTTTTTTTTCTGGCCCCAAAACTCTCAAATGGAACTAGACCCCCCCCCCCCCCCAGTTCAAAATTTAAAGAGACACTACATATATGTACCTGCATTTGAGTTCTACTCAGGCTTGAGTTATTCACTGTAGACTAGTAGTAAACCAGCGTGCATGCACAAAACAAATATTACCTTCTAAATCTACTATCTACATACATTCATATATACCAAAGAAAAACAAACAAGAAGTGACTCAGTGCTTAGTATTTTGTTTAGTTGATATTTTCAGGTAAAACCAAATCCTTGGGAATATTCATTTTCACACCTCTCTCTCTCAATTTTTACTAGAAGGAGACATATGAGAAGTTGATTTTCTTGAGAGAAAAAATATTCACCCCTTTGCCAGATTCTATCTTTCTGCAATTTCACCCAATTTGAATGAGTGTCTGTCTGGTCTAGACTGAAGATAAGGACCATGTCCCTAGATATCATCCTGATGGAGGGGAGCTAGAGCTTCCTCATGCTGAGTGAAAGAGTTATTTTGAGATGTATGAACAGATCAGATATAAACCATGCACACTGTGCTGACCTTGTATGGAAAATATTCTAAAGGTTGTTATAAAGCCAAGACATTCTTTCCTATGTCTGTATTGTATGAAAGAATTGGTTTCTAGAATGTAGGATTTAATTTGTTTGCTTTTTAAAGTTGAAGAAAGTTCCCTTTTGTTGGCATGTATGTGATGGCACCTGATGGGGTGAGAGGGGGGGGGGGGGGTGTTGTGAAAAAGAGGAGCATATGATATATGGTGAAAGAATGAGATGATCTGTACATTAACTCCTTAGAATACCCTTAAGGTGCAAAAATGAAAGATTTCTAGATATTTTGTTTGTTTCAAAAAACACAAAGTTTAGTGAAGCATTTATATTTGGTAAATTGACAGCATATTGTATGTGAATAGCCAGTGATAGAGTATGTCTTGATTAACTACAACTGTTGTGGTTAAAGAGATACTCAAATCCATGTCATGTCGATAATGAATGGTGTGAGTCAGTCATGTTACCCTCATTCACCTGTTCTTTTCTAAGGCCATGCCATGGCAATAAGATTAAATCCATTGTCAGTTATAGTACTTGTAATAGGTAGTGAATACAAACACATGGTACTCTAGCCAGATATGTAACAAGTTGATTGTGTAGTGACTTTTGAGGTAATCCTCCTGTCTGACAACAAGCTCAAAATGAAAATATGAATTTAATTAAAAATGGTAAATTGTTGCAATATTTGCAAGCAGCTCAAATGCATGAGGTTGCAATCACAAACTTCTGGGTCCACACTAGCACCCCTATGTAATTCTATACCCCCATAATTTTGAAATCCATACATATGAGGCACATGCATAGAGACCTCCTGTGGGCTTGGCTTCATTGATCTTGGAAAAATCTTTTGAAAAAATCCAAAGTAGAATAATAATTAGTTTTTGCAAAAATCCAGACAAAGCAATCACTAATACATGTACCTCATAAAGATGAAATTTATTTGACTTTTAACAGTCCCTTTTTGGATATAGCTGCAATGTAGGTTTGAGGAAAAAAATGTATAAGTTTGTTTCACCCATAAAGTGAATGCAGGGATTTCCCCTTTTCGTTTTATGCAATATTTTGTAACCCATTTCAAATCTCTATTTATGATAGTATTAATTTTTCTAGTAAAGTGCTTTAAGAATCTTTGTATCCTGAATTTCAACGAGATCAATTTTGTTTTACTTCCCCATTCTGTGGATACATGTAATAATTTCATGATTAATATTTGATGAAAATGCACTCTGGTCACTCGCTAATTTCAAACAAAGTTCACATTTCTCTTCCTATATAAATTCAATGCCTTTTCACAGTTTGAGGAATTACTTAGTTTACATTACTGCCACATAATCCATATATTGTTGGCCTATCAAGTATCAACTGTATTTGTAGCAAGAATAGAAAAAGGATGTATTTCACATTTTGTAGGATATTTTCTACATAGCCTACCATATTAATAAAATAAACAATAATAAATCAGGAACTCTATACACCCCTGTAGGAATACCCCTCCAAAATACAAAAAACAGAAAATATCTCTTTAATAATAACCCCTGTACTTGTCACTTTTTTGTATAGTGTTCTTCCCTTACCACTATTCGACTACGGTACCCTTTTTAAAAATTATTTACTAGAAATTTATTTTGGACTATAATGCAGTATTGTCAAATACCTATCTTGTGATTCTGTGTAATTACTGCTAATGACTTTGTTTGTGTGACATATTTATATAATAATTAGTACAGTCACACAGATGTGCATGAGCAGACTCATGTTTGTCTTTGTATTTCTGAATGATTCATACCATGTTGCCTGTGAGTGACTGCCAAACACAATAGGAACGTATTAAAGGTATAGGTTACAATATGCATTTTCAACTCAAAAATTAAAGTGATGCACTGACAGTTTGTCTTTGTATTTCTGAATGATTCATACCATGTTGCCTGTGAGTGACTGCCAAACACAATAGGAACGTATTAAAGGTATAGGTTACAATATGCATTTTCAACTCAAAAATTAAAGTGATGCACTGACAGCTGTAATAAGTACGAAGGAAAAGGTGAAGAGGCACAACAGCATAGGTCTGCATGAAGAAATAAGACATATTTAGGATTTAAGTCAGTATATTTTCTCGAGCTGTGATTTTGTCAAATCATGTATAACATGAAACTATCTTGAGATACTCTTGTTATTGTGAAAGTATTATAGAATGTTACAAGCAAAAAGATTGTATTCTAACATATCAAAGAGCAATATTTATATTTTTCTTATTGCCCAATTCACTTTGATATACACTTTTGGGGGAATTTACGGAAGTTTATTATTTTACTGGCAGGTCCAATCTATTTTGTCCCATACATGTACATGTAAGTTTCGATATATTGGATAGTGCTGATAGCCCCACTAATGCTTGAATCAGACAGAACATGATTAAAATTATATGAGAATATCTCACTTGTTCTTTTGGATGTTTGTATGTAGGCCTATATCTTGAAAACCCTCTCATCATCAAATGCGTACTGGGAAATTCTAGAAAAAATACGTATTGTTCAGTTTCTATGAACTTTTACAAACCACAAGAGAATATACCTGTACCAATATGATAAAAATCATGATTTGAAATTCACAAATGCAAAGTCCAGTCTGCTTCTGAACGTTGTACCCTAAATAAAAACACAATAGCTGACAGCCTTGTCATTGTTTCAAGTGAAACAATTAAATTGTTTATAAAAGTGAAACTATCAGTTTTATGATATGCCCAAACACAGTAAGCATGATCATTTTTGTATTAAAGCCAGAAGATGAGTTTTATACAGTAGACCTACAGGGTATTACAAAATACTGTGGTCTTTACAGTACATACAAATACCTTATTAAGTTGAGAAGGAGTATTTTATTTCATGAAGTATTGGCTCTTACATGTACCTTCCATGTATTTGACAAAGGTCTAATTCATTTCAACATTCTATTCAGACAAGCTACAAAATCATCACGAGATCATCAGATTCAGAATTATCTTCCTTTTAAGGTTATTGATGAGTCAATGGCTATGTGTCCATTGTTTACATGCAGGTGAAGTTACTTAGACTTTGTACTATACTGTCCCAATATTATATTTTCAGTGTCGCTCCCTCTCAGTATCTCACATGCACTTGTAAGTTTGTGCTTCAGTGTATACATGTATTTGGGAGGTCATAATTTGTTGATGGACATGATTTAAGGCAACAGGTGATCAGGAACTAGATCTAGAATCCTCCAGAGGGACGATCCCGGTCTGACCCATACCGGTTACTATGGTAACTGATAGCACAGGAAGTCACTTCAACAATTTCTGGTCATTGGACCTTCCATGTGCATCCTGGGAACGTGACAATTGAGTCGTCTTTCTTCTTATTAATCTCATTAATCTCTCTTTAATCTTCATTTCTCTGTAAGCGTGACTGTCCCATCAACGTGTGTATGATGTACTAGTAGTTTAAATTTCAAAGTGAGTTACAAACTTGTGTTCTAAAATATTTATAGAATAGGGGCCATTTGGTTGTGGGGAACGTCAAGTCTCTATGTTTTTGTGTGTTTGGATGAAATGAGATCACTTTGATTAAGTTAGACAATTTTATTTTTTATCTTTTTAATAGAAAGGTATGTGCACTGTTGGGTGGGGGGGGGGGGGGAGTGACCCTCGCTGCTCTTACTAAGACAGCACAAACACAAGGACAAATGTGCTCCCTGTAATTTTGTTTTTACAACTCTTTACAAAAATGTGACAACAGGTACTAACCCATGCACAAAATTGTGCCCCCTTTTAGGATTTCCTTGGTCCATCACTGATTACATAATTGCTAATTTTTATTACTTATCAATTAAAAGTAAAGAAATAAATTTAATCGCTGTTAATAAAATTGAAAACAGTCATATGGTGTAAGTGAAATGTACTTTTAATCCAAATTGACAGATCTGCATCAATATGTCTTCAAATCCCAACATTCTCATTCAAATCCCATGCCTGCTGAATATTATGACATAAATCTAATTAGATTTATCCATCAAAATGTCTCTGTACAACCCTGCAGTAGATGAATATGTGCATTATAAAACCAAATTCAAATATGATTTGTTGGATGAAGCAAGACAAGAGAGGTCTCTCTTTCACTACACCATAAATCCAACATGAAGCCGTTGGATTGTAGCCCAAGAGAAACCCCCTCCCCTTCCCCTTCCTCAGCGCTCGCTCAGTGTATGACATCATGCTGTTGTGAGTGTGAGCTCAACATCTCTACTTATTGGCCTACATGTAATACCCTAGCTTATGTGCATGAGCTGTATGTGAGTGTGTCATAATGTAATACCGAGTCACACTACCATGCCAACTGCAAACTGACCAATAAGACTACATCTTAAGGTATTGTGGATTCATTGTTTGTCTCAACACCCCCTCAAACAAAATAGATAAACACAACTTAAAGAGGTAAAATGTTAGCGAGAATTCTTTTTTCTTCTTCTTAAAGAGAGTTGTTTCAATGGATGGAGTTAAATCATCAACCCAAAGAAGAAGAAGAAAAATACTGAAAGAAACTTATGATGCAGACGGATGAAGATAGAATTTAGATTAGTTAATTTTATCGAACAGGACTGACAATAGCTCATGTTCAACTCATAAACAGTTTACCTCATGACAGTTAACCTGCTGACTTCTAAATTCTCTCATGCCCATATAGGCTTTATACAGAAGCCAACCGGTTCCAGCAGGGAATGGGTTAACAACATCCTTCTGACTCTCAAAAAGTCACCATCCTTACTCACTTGTCTCAAAAGGAAGATGTGATTCCACTCTTTCATAAATCAGAATACATTGGAATGGTTGACATGTAATACTTCCTGTCAATTAATTATGTAATTGGCATGGAGCTATAGAGGATTGAAGTCAATAGATATGTAATATAATTGTCTCTATGTTGATTCTGTAATGATATTTTTAAGATTAAGCCAAAGATATATCTGGATTAAAGCCATGGTCAATGCATGTTGAATTCAAATGAAATAAAACGTTGACTGAAAATAAAATATTTATACATCATTTAATTTTGCAGACAAGAAATCTGAAGATGGATATATCCTTATGAATGAAACTATCAAAAACTGTCATAGGTATTTCACATGTATAGTATGTACATGCACAGTAAATTGTCAATATTTTCCAGTCCATTACCAGGCAGAAATACTGCTTTAACCCTGTTTCTTATTGCTGTGAATGGAGAACACAGACAAAGGCCAGTTTCACATAAAGCTCCATCAAAAGCAGTAGAGGGCAGTATTGAACTAAGTTTTAGAGTTTGTAAACCTTGTAAGAATGACTCAACGTTTGACGCCTTCTTTCCCAAGTGTTTTCTACCCCCTTATTTTGTGTGCGTAGGAGTTATGACACTGTTTTACCCCTTCACTCAGTCAGTGCCGATTGTATTATTTTAAACAACCAAATGGCTCCCATATACTTTTGTCAGGAAATAAGATTTAAAAATTTGAAATAGATCTTACTGAGATGTGAACTTATTTATAGCTCTTTTATATTTACAAGATTTATTTATGTGTTTACATTCCTTGATAACATTTATATGTAAGGAATTATTTATGCTCTGAAATCATGAAGCACAACTAACTTCTGGATTACAACTTGGCAGAGTCTGTAGTGCCAAACTAGAAACCAGAAGGTAGCTGATTTTTGAAAGTTGTTATTTCAATGATCTCTGAAATGCTAATTACATTTTAAGAAGAAAATTACTTATTTAACAAAGCGGACCTGAGTCAGGTCCATATTACACTGTACTTTATTGCATTTTTATAAAAACTTAATCATTCAAAATAGATTGAATGAACCCTAAGCTGAAACCTTCATTTAAAAAAGAAATTCATTAAGGGTGAATGAATGTATGATCTGTTTCATTGAAACCTGCTTATAGCAACCACCTGTAAAGAAACTAAGAAAGACAACTTTTTTATAGACCACATGTTTATTTCACTTGAGCAGTTTTTATACAAAGTTCACTGTGTAAGAAATGTTTGTATTTGGAATTATGTGCTATTTAGGAAATGTACCTTGAAACATGTGGCTCCTCATGTTAAACGTAATACAAGTAAATTCATTAACAGAATGAGAGTGATAACACACCTGATCATATAAGAGTGTTTCCTAATAATTTAAGCCGGTGTGAGCCTCTTTCTGGCTTTTCTTGACCAGAGGGTAAAAGACTGGTCATCAATGACCACTGGCCACAAGATGTACCACAGAACATTGGTTAGCATAAGAATGAACGTGTCTGTATGAGGAAATGAATCATTGACATGGTAATTGGGATCAAGTAAAGCGTGATCTATAATCTGCTGACTGACCGTGGTGCCCCCGCTGACCATTTATCCCATTTACCGGTCAAACTGGGGCGATTTGTTGATAATGTTAAGACACATTTTGACCTTATATTTGTTATTATTTGTAAGTAACAGTAAGTTCTATAATATTAGTATTTTGTGAACTGTACTCCATGAAATACTTGAGGAGAGTAATTTTTACACTGTTTGTTTATAAAAAAAAAAATTGTTAGGGTGAAGATACATTTATTAAACAGGCAAAATTGTTTGAAGAATGCTTGCTCATGTTCTCTAGAATTCAAAGACTTTGTCTTTCAGAAAATTGATTGATGAAACAAAACAAATAAAAGAAATCCTTTCCTGCTACATAGTGTACACCAATCAATAGAGCTAAGTAAAATTGACATGAACAGGTAGAAAGTGGAACAGATGTCAACATTTTGACAAGAAAAGGAAATGATTTCATACCAATTGTCTGAGTGAATGACATAGCATGTGATTGAATCTGATCTGCGTTTCTTTAAGTTCTTTTTCCTAGAATGCCAGGTGTGTGCATGACATACATGTACTTTAATCTTGATGTTTAATGGCACTCGTTGTACACTTCCTCAGTTCACATTTAGGGGTTATTATTATTATTATTATTTTTTTTATATTTTTTTGTTAGGGGGGGGGGGGGGATACAGTGATTGGAGATAGACATTGCATGTTACAAGCCTATATCAGTTAATTTAAAATATTTGTCAGAGTGGCTGTCCCCTGTACAACAGGTTGCTGCAACTGTTATTAAATCATTTTTCTTTGTTATTAATTCAACATTTCCTTGGATTTTTTCTTTTTTGTTATTAATAGAATGATAATGATTATTAGACCCCAATAGAGGCCTATCTCAAAACCATGTCACTGTTTAGACAACTTGTCATTGATTTAGTTCCGTTGGTTTGGACAAGATGTAAGGAAGTGGTTTGTTATTTATTTCTAGCAAATAAAAGTGCTCCATGACAGGTGCAGGCGATTTTTCTACAGTGATAATTTTTCTGACATTATACTGTATGTATAATTAACTTCATATACATTTTTGTTTGTTTGAAAATCTAATTTCCATAATCCCACAAAAAGGAACAAAGGAGAGGCAATATTATATGGGCAAGCTCTTCAATGATTTTAACAAATTACATTATGCAAATGATTCATTGTCATGGGAATGCAGGACTCTCTCAACATGGCGTTTAGCAGTTCCAAATTGAATGATATGCTAGATTGTTTTCAGTGTGACATTATTATGCAAGTGCCTTTATATGTATCACTAGTTTTTATTTTCATTAAGACCATTATGGATGCTTTTAATTTCATAGTCGACAAAATAATTAGTCTTTCATTTCTTTTAATAATGATGGAATGTACTATTTATATCTTCTTTAGTAGTTGAAAAACAAAATTATCACTAAGAAGTAATGGTTCCAGATGCTTGTATCCTTATTTTATTTTTTATAATTTTGTATCCATATTCTATTTTTCATTATCCCTCAAATTATGTAAGCTTTTGGGAAAATGAAAGTAAGGAAATTAGGAAACCTTCATGTACATTGAATTCTGATGACGATGATAGTGATGAGATTCTCATGGGAATGTTAAGTTGGATAGTGTAGGTCCATTGCATTTTATTTTGAAAACATCCTTATTTGTGTGTGATTGGAAACCGGTATCATCTTTGAAGGTTAATGGATTTAATTGCGCATGAACTAGATCATAATGTCATCAGACAAGGATTAGGGATACAAATTTTTGTTGAGGAACATTTCATGAACTTCAGAAGTTGGAAGTGGTCGTAATTGTCCCTCGATCTTACCAAGAAACTTAGAAAGGGGAATCTGTTAACACCTCATGATATCCATGATCCTATTTGATCCACAAAAACCGCACTGTTGTCAGTGAGTAGATGATGGTATCATCTCTGTGTTAGAACTAGATCATGGATTGATAGAGAGGAATTCATCCACCCCTCCCTCCCTCCTAAAGGATGATATGGCACTTCTGATGCTGTGAAAGAATGACAAGTTTTGTCTTTCAATTTTCATATTAGTGTAATTACATTTCCGTCATAAATAATTCATGTTTCTGTGAAATGGCAAATTGGTAAAAAGTGTTCTTGTCCAAAAGCTGTGTTTCTGAAGAGATTATGCATTTCTGAATAGAGGTAAAGAGGACAAAGACAGAGACAGACAGAGAGAGAGAGAGAGAGAGAGAGAGAGAGAGAGAGAGAGAGATAGAGAGAGAGAGAGAGAGAAGGAGAGACAGACGAGGAGAGAGAGTTGAGAAAAAAATTGATCACAGAATTCAAAAACAGATCCTCAGTCATTTTGTTTACAACATTTATTTCAATTCAGTAATTTTGTTGTTCATGAAAATAATATTTGCATACATCTGATTTATTCAAAGTCACATTTAAGTCACATTAGTAAATTCAAAACTTGCTTGTGAAAGTTTCTCTAAACTTTTGCCCCCTCATATCTGTCACTTAAGTTAACCAAAGTCCCTTGAAATCAGGGCTCATACTGTGGTCACACAAAGGTAGCCAAGGGGACAATGCTTGATCTAAATGAGGGTCTCACCTTTCATGCCTGTGGTGTCCTATCTTGATGGGAGCAGACAAAGAAGTGTCATACTTGTCATGGAACAGACATCTAAAGACTTGTGTGAAATGTCAAGTAAGGTGTGTTTCCACTATCCCCAAATAAGCCAGTACAACTCATCTTTGACGAATCCTGCTCCCTCGTACAAAACTGCAGAGCTTAGGTTGTCACTTGTCTGAAAAAGCTCTGATCACAAACAGATTTCTTCTGTAGATATTGATAATGTTTTTCAGTTCAATACTTACTTCATGTTTGATTCAAATATAAGCAGTGAAATTCAATAAAAAGGTTCCTAATCATTTGAGAAAAAAAATATGAAGGATCGTTCTTGAGGATTATTAGACAAATCGGCAACACTATGTTTCCCTGTGCATGTTGCCTTCCACTTTTTGTAATAATAATAATAATCCGTTTTTTTTATATAGCGCTCAATACACCCATCCAACGATGTGCCTTAGCGCTTTACAGATATATTATTACCCCGGTCATCGGATTCAGGCTTACCTGCACACAATGTGTGCACATTTCCCACTCCCAGGGGAGCATTCCAGCCTGTCGCCATTTTACAAGCGCACGCTTGCTCGTCCAACCACATGAACGTTCGCATCCTACCGGTTACCCATTTAACACCTGGGTGGAGAGTAGCAAATGCAGGTAAATATCTTGCCAAAGGATATTAGTGCCATGTCGGGATTCGAACCCTCGACCTTCGCATCTACAGTCAAGCGCCTTAAACCACTCGACCACGACACTCCCACTTTTGTACCCCAAAAGTTACAAAATATTTCTCGAAGATTGAATCTTTATGTTATTAAGAACATGATACAGACTCTCTTCTATTTGAAGAATCTATACACCCCTCTTCAGCATCAAAGTACCAAAAATGTAGATGATCATAGAAATCATAGAATTTTCTAATGTGTTTGATGATGTTCAAGAGTTAGAAAATGTATAAATGTCTTGTTCTTTAGATAATTTCTTGTGGAAATTTTTGAAACATTTAAAACTTCTCATAGATCAACCCATCTAGACTCGTACTTGTCTTCATGAGAGTGATAATGAGAATACACCCAAAGAGCGTCTGCTAAGAGTCCTTCATTGCCATTAAGATAATTATCAACCTGCGTAAGAGACCCATCCTAATCATCTCGTGGGACAAAGGAGTGGGTGGGGCCGGAGTAAAGCAGAGGTGGTTGGACTCAAATTAGCTGTCGATATTCTCTGTGAAATGATGGAAATTTGGGTCTTATTGTTCTCCTTGGTGAGGCATAGGTTGTGGTCAGACTCGGTAATCAGGTCCCTGGGTGTAGGTCTAGCAGAAGAACAGTATCGGTCAGAAAGATGCCGATGCATTCAACACTACAAATCTGCTTCAGGAAGACAGTCGATATCTCCTTGTAGTAGATTATCTATATTCATGTTTAAATGATATGAATTTACATTTACTTATTAAGTTAATTGTGCTCAATAGATCCTTTGACTTCAGTAACCAGGGGGCTCATATCTGAAGCCTAAAGGAATAAAACATGTATGTAGTCAGTAGGTTAATCTGCTATTAGTATATCCCAGCAATTCGTAAGTCTACAGACCTTGATCAACTGTAGCCCAGGGAGGTGGTTAAGACAGTTTCATAACTTTGAAATCCCAACTGAAAAAAAAAATTGATTACGCAGATTGCTTTCAGAAAGGTCTATTTTAAGATCATAACTGACGTAGATACACGACTTACCTTGGGTTTGTTCCAGCCCAATAAAAAAAAAAACTCTCAAATTTCTATGATAACTGAGAGTAATTGTCAAAGGAACATCTTTCCTTTTGGCCTGGGATTCTCTCTGTCGTCAATGGCATTACTGAAGTACGTAAGACCTAGGGCTGTAGAAGGCCCAGTCATCTGGATGCGAGGCTGAATCAGTAATTTGAACAAAATGGGAGTCATTGTCAATTAACCTGCTTAAATCGCTTTCATTACTACGTTGATTGCAATCTCTCTCTTCCTACGTCATTGGCAGCCATCTTGATTTGGACCAGGTCGTTATAGGCTTAGTTCATAAACTCTTTTGTCCTCATCAGGTAGATCGAGTGTGGTGTAGGTAACCCCTTCCACTCAGGTGAGCTATTCCCCAACGGCTCTCCATTGTAGCCTAGGAGACGGGATGTGACTACCGGTAGTAGGGAATTGATTAACGATAGAACAAAGGTGCTCAAAATGATGTTATAAATAGTTTTATCATGTGTAACATAATTTGAAACATTTATAGAGATTCCCAAATCACAATCATGAGGTAATTGCAAATTCCCCATGGAACATTTGTAAACAATTACAAGACTGCAATGTCCATACATTAATTTAAATCATACCTTTGGAGTAGAGTTGCAATTTATGCATAATCAGCGGATTGTTAATAGTGACACAAATTTTCTTGCAATAAATCCTATTATTGTTCAAGAACAAAAGGACTATCGACAAGATTTGTTTTGCTTTGAGTTCAATAATTTGAATCCTGTCACCTCAATCAATTTCTATCCTGAAGTTGAATATTTAGAATAAAAAATATAGTACTTGTCTTGAACATGTCCTTGGTTAAGGATAAGATTCTACACTTTGATTACCTTGATAGAGACTAATTCAGTGCAACCTGTCAGCCTGCCTGCGTGGTTGCTAGGAAGATGCGAGTAATGACGATTTCCCCTTGGCAACGAGCCTCAGCTCCAAGACCTGTGATGACTCACAAAGACTAGGGGGTCCTAACGCAAGTTGGAAACATCAATTACGTTGCGTTGTCATGGACATGGCTCCTAGAATAGCTTGTCAGACCGGGTCTCTCCCTCCGCGGCAATGGTTCAACAGCAGCGAGTCCTGTTAATCGCTGATCCTTTGTCATTATCCCTTCCAGTAGCTGCACAGTAGCTGGCTACGTCTGAAGTTAAAGAGGTTCCCTCACTCTCTACCTAGCCGTTATCACAGTCCCAAACGGGAAGTGATACGTACTGTGCACACAGACGGGGATCGGTCCAACAATAAACTCACATCTTTCTATTCTTAACTTCTTAAAAGTTCATCGGACAACTGTACATGTTGTGGAATAACAACAATCTGGATTTCACTGTTTATGTCTCATCATTTCAATACTCGGGTTTGAAGACGAGAAATACATGCCTTTGAAGGAATATTGCCCAACCTTCTCTGAGGCTGTATGTGATTAAATCTTCAGATCCTCCTCGTGCTACCATCGTGTTGTTGTTTACGTCGATTTGTTTTGGATACATTGGATATCTGACCATGTGCAGGAGTGGTATACCTTACAAGGAGTGTCAGCAGGCCCTCAAATTTTCATCTTCATGATCAGTAAGTTTAATAGAGAGTTATGTTGTACTTAGAAAACAATCTTGAAGAAGTCTTCAACTATATTATTGTTACTGATCAAAACTAATTAAATGATTCTCTTTTCGCTCATTGAGCCTTGTATACATTCAGTTTCATATGGAATTGTAAGATGTAAGTGGACAATTCCTTGAATTGAAAAATGTCACAAAGGGATCTATGGATATACTGAACATTTGAAAATGTATAGAATTTCTTAAATGAAACAATGGACATTTTTAAGGTATAAGTCTGCTTTTTATACCTAGAAAGTATTAATCCCTATATCTTACAACACAATTTATGCAAAATTTGACCACTAAAGATTAGTTTTGTTTATCATTTAGGAAATGAATGTTAGTCTAAAGGTAAAGAGCTACTTACATCAAGTATATCTCTGTCAATCATAACAAAACATGAGGGACCATTGTTTCCGGAAATGAAGATAAATGAAGCAATTAATCCTCTTCAATTATTTTACTACCAACAATGTACATGTACATGTTCATACAGAAAGTACCTGTATGAAAGGGATGGCATGACAGAAAACAATTGTCAGGGGTTGATGACAGTTGCCAGCTGTTTGAGATCCTCTCCTCTACCTCGTTTCCACCCTACATGCCCCATGAATATGTCTGTCATAGAACAGAGGATTATTCTGCTTCTAGAGTTGTTATACCCTGTGTCTGAGGCTGTGATTGGATATTGTTTTATTTTAATATTAAAATGAGTTGTAAAAATTAAATTCCCAAGGTAATGATCATATTGGCTTCTTGTATACTGCTCATATCCATTTTACATAGCCATTTAGGTGCACATTGGCTTGATCTCATCTATCGATTATGTGCCTATACTTTAATATGATAACTTGTATCCTAATGTGTATAGGAACAAATCCTTGCCAGTGCCACGCATGCAAGAACTAAGCTATTTTGGTTGTATTATAGTCCCGGAATATATATCTATGCCTGTCTGTCATATTTCACACAATACTTGTCAATCCTGCATACTTCATAAAATGCCCTTGGAAGCTATTGATAGTCTCTATTCCTGACTTCCTGTCACTCAATACATGGGGGCTCGAATCGAAGTAGCCCCCGAAATGCCAAAAGAACCCCTAAAAGTCATAAAAGAGCCCCCAAATATTTGCATGAAGTTCAATGCAAAACAAAATAAAGAGTGTTATTTTTATGCAAGCAAGTTTGAAAAGTAGCCCAAAAAATCTTTTAAATACTTTTTTCCCTGCTAGTATAGCTTGCACTAAACTTTCTTTATTTGTGTTAATTCATCATAGCCAAAGGTCTCATCTCTAGACTAGTAAGGAGTAGACATGGCACCATTCAGCAGTGAAACAATTAGATTTGATATCTTGAGCACAATGTGTGAAGCACATTGTAGTCAGTATTGAGTAAATTAGCCAGGGTAGTTCGCACAGGAAATTTAATCCCTAGATAGCACCGTAGAGGTATGATGAACCCAATTAGTATTCAGTCATTGCCGGGTGACCTGGTACTTCACGCTCAACCGCCCCTCTCTTCTTTACCCCCTCCCTTCCTGTCCCAGTAGAGTAAGAAGAAGTTTGAAATGCATCTTGTGTTTCAGAACAGAATTGTACAAAGCATTTGGGTATTTTCATTTCAATTACTGTTAAAGTTTTACTTGCTTAGACTTGATCAGAGTTATTTCTGGCACTGCTTTGTAAGAGGTTAAAGAAATCAAATGATACCTTTCAATAATTGTTGGGATGTACTACGTATATGTAGATCTTACATACTTAAATAATAAATTAGAGACCTAACTTTATATTATTGTTGGTATTCCTTTAAAATTATTACTTTCTAAGTCATAAGACATTACATGGCAATTGGTTACCTTATTAAAGATCTGTAATGTAATACCATAAAAAGATGCATAATCTTGACCCAAATTATTGACAATCTTTCAGCCTTTGTATACTGCTTGACCATCATTGAGACATTTCTTGTATTTAAAGGTATGATGTACAAAAAACAAACTTTTATTTAGTAAAATGTCATATAAAGCTTAAAGGTAAAGACCAGTATTGGAAACGCCCCAATTTCAAAAAATGAAATGGAAGCTCTTATTACCAATCATGTGAAAGAATATGTTTTGACTAATATCTGCTGATAAAATTTTTGCCGGGAAACCGCCTACTAATTGATATATTTGGTAAATTAGTTTATCTACATGGTCTGTGAGAGATAAACGCACGTGTCGCACACGTGTGTGTATAGTCCCATATACATCTTTCTGTGTACAGTGCTTGTAACTTTACGAAGACTGGGCCATATATAATCATTTTGATGATTTCAGAACCTTGCAGTACACACCAATACTTATATGCTAGATGATCAACCTTTTCTGATCGATTTCACAACGTTTCTTTCACAATGCAATCGCATGACCATAACTGGTCTTTACCTTTAACAAGTTGCCTAAAAATATCCATTGCACCCCTTTCCTTAATTTACTTGAACTTCACATCTTCTCGAAGTAACCCATGCAGATGTACAGTTGACACACTGGCATGCTGTGTTGAGCATTTATAAGGTTCTGTCTAAGAGGGATGTGCTAACTGTATTCATGTGATTTATGTTAGAGTATGGTCTTCACAGGAAATATGACTTTACAATTGGTAAGTGATTGAGAATTGGAGCTAATTATTTCACCGTAGGAGGCCAATCACAGTTATTACTTACTGAACGTGTCTTGATTAGGTTCATCAGCACGTACTTTGTAATGGGAATCATATTTCTTTCAGTAAGCCTGATTAATCATGAGAACTTGATACAGCTACATTGACCTTGTATTACGGTGAATAAAAAGTTTGTATTTCCGAGGTATTGCTCAGTCACTACATATGTTTAGGTTTCTTAGAGTATTTCCCATACACTTTGCTGCATTATTACTGGAATACAAGAACTGAAATATGAAACTCATTACACTGGATAATTATGAATCAACATTTGTCTGTGCCATAGGCTGAAAAGCCATTTATAAAATGTCAAACCCATAAACTTGCCTTTACGGCCAAAATGAGAATGTTCCAAACTTCTAACATGCTATAATGCAGAGAGTAAATAATGTGCCAATATGTTTTAGTGTTGAAACGTGCCAACCTGCTGCAATTAATGAGATATGATTGTATTTCTTTCAATTGAATTCTGTTAGAGAAATTAAAATTGTTTCTGTATGACTCGTGTTGATATTATAGGACTTTAATTTACTAGTTTTTGTCTGTGTGATTAGTAATAAATTATCTAATAATGTTGTGTTACTTGTATTCACTATTCAGTATTTTCTTCTCATTATTACATTTCTTCAGTTTAGTTTGTATGCACTAATTTCCTCTGATTTATTTGTATTCATTATTTTTTTATTTATTATATATTTATTTGTTGTTGTTGTTGGCAAGGGGGGGGGGGGTGTAATTGCATAAATGATGCTTATTGATTACTACTACAAACATGAAGAATAATTGTATGATAAATACATTTTGAATCTGAAATCATAATGCAAAATATCACAGTTTTATTTGCAACTTTTAAAATAAGTAGTTTTTTCTGTTTGATTTATATTTAGTAATTTTGTCTATGTTTGATTTGTATTCATTATTTTGTGTAACTTTTATTATATTTTTCTAGGCCTTGTTGATCGATACAGTGTGCTTAAATCTTGAGACAAAATGCATCCAATGGACCAATTGTAACATCACAGAGTGTAAAGAGAGGAGACAGAGTCATACACCTTATCACCCATGTAAACATTCTCATGAATGTAAGTATCATATTTATTTATTTATTTATTCATTTATTTCTAATCTTTTGTCAGGGTAGCCCATTCACCAATAAGTAGTGGTCTTCCATGGGGCCCTGAATAAATATGAACATACCGTATTTACATCAAAAAGCAAAACGTTTATACAGAACAGTTAAAATAAAATTCCATATCATTTATTGAGAGCCGCAAAGACATTTGCATATACTGTTGTACAGAGTTAACATCATTCTGAATAAAAAAATTCTTTGGAAAACAAAACAAAAACAACAACATCATTCTGGCTCTAAACATGTAAATATATTTTAAGGATTTGAAGGTACACGTTACCATCTCAAATCTCACAATGAAAGTGCTTGGAATAGGCTATAAACCTCCCCTATGCTTAAAAAGTGATGCAGATTAACAGTCCTTGAGTTAAAAGCAAAAGTAATCTTCTTGAATTTTGTGAAAGCATATATGAAATGAAACAACCAAAATGGCAGTACTTATGTATATAGTTTGTTCTGTAAAAGAGATGTTTGTTTTTCATGCCATTTGATAGACTTTGGGTTTATTTGCTACTCATATTAATGTGGTCTGGAAAAATAAATTTAAAAATGGCGAATGAGGACACAATCTCTCTTACAAGCTACTCCTGGAGGGGAAAAAAAAAGAAATATTGTGAGAAAGGTGTTTATTCAAAACCCTTTGAAAACAATATGCACATTGTGGAAAACAAGTACAATATATTAGTAAATATTAAAGCTCTTTGTCTTAATCACTGAAAAAAAAACAATTGGAGCAAATCCCTTTGACACCTTACATACTGTGTAGCCTTAGTCTGGCTCATTACATAGGAACAAACCACCAGATCCTCTATTTCATTTGCCAATTAAGTCTTTAATCTCATCATGATGATTGACGATGGTAGGTTTTTTCTTTGATTAAAACTAATTACCTACCGCCCATAGCAGGTGCTGTAAGATGGTGGATGTACAGTAAGCTGGGTTCTCACTTCTCCCTATAGCTAATTAAGTTCAAGAAAAGGAAGTTCCAGAATATAAACTTGTTTTAGAAGACATTCAATTCGATCAGAGTGCTCCTGTTGATATCTCAGTGAAAGTATTAATTTTCCTGGGGACTGTTTAAAGATAAATTATTGTAGAATGAAGACAAAATTCAGGAAATTTGATCAAGAATTATGTATTTAAACCTTTTTATTCCAGGTCAGCGTTTATTCTATGGATATACTACTGTCTAACACTGCCATTAGCATATCCATGTCTATACTAAGTAATTTAAATCTCAGCTATGTCAATGTAAATAGCTATTCTTTGGTTTGGCATATTTCAACTTGTTGTAGATCAATAGGAATCACAATTTTTTTGCATTTATCTTTCAGGGGAAATATAGATACTGTAACTATAAATTGTAGAATGTGAGTAAAGCTGGTGTTAGCAAGCATGCTTAGAATGATGCAAGAAACATGAACTTAATCGCTAGTGTAGAATCTATCACTGCGGTCTCAAAGAATTTGATTAGTATAGTGGGAGTGGTTTCTTAGTAGAAGTCATTGCTTTGGTACTTTGGTGGTTGGACACAAACCAATATTGACAAATGTGTGATGTGACAGAAATTAGTAGGGTAATTGATCAAAGTGACCACCAACACTCCAAATAATTAAGGGTTTACTTTCTGATTTTTTAAGGCTGACCTTAATCATTAAATGATGCTTATCAGAGCAATTAAATTAACACTATTTGCATCATCTATTTGGCAACCTTTTAGTATCCAATTCTTTGTTGGGGTCTGACAGTTATAACTGGCATCCGCTATTTATGCTCAACTCGATTTGTGCTCTACTTTTCTTTGGAGCAGTATAAAAGGAGAGATTGAGAAATAAAATCTGGGGGGGGGGGGGGGGTATACAATGGTTCATAGACCCTAGAGTATAGAGTGAGAAACCTGTCCAAATAAGCATTGACAAAATGGACATGGGATTGTTCCATTTTCTGTGCTTTGCATCGTATCATTTGTCACAATATTGCTCAGTGTCACATGCTTCCTGTCTGGCTGACTTTCCTATAGATCTGGAGGCTGATAGTACACCTGTACAGGTCGACTTTATAGACCTCTCGCTATACCCTCTTCTCTATACCCATAAAGCTAATGTAGATAAAATGCATGATTAACTTTGTGCAGGTAGGCTAGGACCATGTTGCTTCAATAGAGATTCCTATGGACAAGTTGATTTTGGACCGGGTTCTTGATGAAGGATTGGAGATAACATGGGGTATGATATGTATGTTTTTAATTGATGTTTATAAATTATAGACCAAGGCTTACCTAATAGCTCATACAGACTTGGTGAAATGGCTTCATTCATTGAGGGTAATGAGCACTATATGTGTAGTAGATGCATCAAGATTGTTTTTATTCTCAGGGTATTTGCACCAACAGAAGGTCAATGTGGCTACTTGATTTTTTGATAACTGGAGAGCATTTGAAGAGATTCTGGAGAGTGGAGATGGTTTTGATTTGGATTTTGGAGGCTTCTAGCTCGATCTTCTCTGTATCTTAATCACATAGAAAATACCTTGTTCTGTTATTTCCCATTGCAGGGTGTTTGCAAGGGTCAACACTCTTGCCAGACAGATGGACAGTTTTCAAGAGACTCTGAAGATTGGTGTTGTGCTGGAAGTTCCTTGAATCCTCATGCTTCTTGCTGTCTTTATCCAAAATAAAAGAGAATTAAGAGACAGTTCTGTTTTTCAATTTACAGGGTATTTGGAACAACAGAAGGACAACATGACTGCCGGGAGAGACCTTGAGAAAGGTCTAGAGATAGCCAGGAGTATCCTCAACGGAAGCAACGATAACGAGCATCAGAATGTGCTGCTTCTGCTTCATGTCTACATACTACCTATCATCAGACTTCATGCCAGTGATAGGAAACATGTCAGTTCAGCCTTGGTGGACCAGGTAAGAAACGCCTTCTGAGCTTGTTAGAAGATTAGTGGAAGATATCTGGGGGTGTTGCATAAAGACTAAGATCGACTTTAAGTTGGACTTAACTATGACAGTCCCTTTATGCCACTGTTTGCTCTCACCATTAACTGGCATTGGTCTCTCAAAGGACGTACAAATCATGGTCACAAATCTACAGAATTTACATTTTTTGATAATTCATTATTGAAGAAAAATATGATATCTAAAGATTATAATGGTGAGAACAAACAGTGGCATGAACGGCCTGTCATATAGTTAAGTCCAACTTAGAGTCAATCTTAGTCTTTGTGAAACACCCCCAGGTTTCTGTTTATTTCAGTCTTGGTTTTATACTCAGACGCTATCTTTCATTTCTGTTATACAAAACCATTATATATAGTCACGAACCAGTCTAATACCATACACAAAGCAAGTATGAAAATGTATTAGCTTGTGATTTAATGTAAAGTGATCTAAGTAATATTTGTGTTTTGCTAATAAAGCTTCATATCCTTCTTGGCACTGATTATATAAACCTCAGTAAAAACATGTACCGGTATATATTTTTTTTACCACAAAAAGATTTAGCTGGAATAACTTTCTTTTGTCAAACTTGTATCCGGGAAGTGATCAAGGATGTGTTAGTGCAAGTTGATGTACATACTGAATGTACTAAAGTGTGTTGACATCGATTTAGATGAACGACTACAGAGAATACAGACTTGGCTTTTCATAATATTATTATAATTATGCTACAGGTGGAATATATGTATTGTCAGTAGCCTCTGGTCATCCTATCCTAGTCATTGATGTACATATCAATGACAGATATGAAGACAGGTCAAGACTGCTATACAGTGTTAATTAACTTTAATTATCACCAGCTGGTTTGATCAAGTCTGTGTGTGAATCATATCTATATGAAGCTACGGGACAAGTCACGTGTAGAATCATATTGGCAGAGTAAATGCCCTTGCTGCCCAAACAAAGGATATTTTGTATTGTTGACTAATAAAGGGTTGCACACTTCATTGTCTATATGCCTTAATTAGAGATCAGTTTTATTCTATACATTATCATAATTAGTGTTTAAATCATATAGTAGAAATTAAAAAGATTTAGCTTTAAAAATGTGATAATAGTTGGTCAATTGTTTCTCTTGACAAGCTGTCATACTTTAGCAACATCCTGTATTATACATCTGAAGAAACTTTTGTCTATTGGAGCCAGAAGGATGCTATACTGCATGTAAAATTGCATGATTTAATATCTTTCAGGCTCCAAACAAGAGTTTAGTGATTTACATTTGTGATAGTTGGGTGAAATATCATTGAGGAATACTGCCTTTAAGCTTCATTGTAAGTATTTATTACAAAGTGAAGTTTAAAGAGGGGACGAATTGCCATGACCTAATGCTTGCATTATTTTAAGTAAAACTGCATTATTCTTACCTGGTTTAATCCCTCTAAAAACCCAGGGACATATGATGACTGATCTGGTGCCAAATCAATGTCAAAATATGATAAGTTTAGATTAATACTATTTTTAGTTTGTGTGAAAAGGGGGCTTCAAGGTTCATTTACAACTTTCATGAAAGAAATAGAACCTTTTTAAAAACAGTTTGATACCTTTTAAAAAAAACCTGTATAGGTGAGCTGCCATATAACATGCGGCCATATAACATGCGGTTTATATTGAAATTATGCAAACTGTACCGGTATAGAGATTGTTCAAGGAAACAAGATAAATAGTCATAGCCAGGTGGTCTTTATTTTATGAGTTCCTTTCATAGATGAATATCAAGAAACACTACTCAGAAATGAGATTTTTGTAATGGATAAGTGGTCTATATATAGAAGGTATGTTTATATGTACAGGTTCCAACATTACATTGTTCAACGAAAAAATGTTTGAAAAATTTAGTCTCTATATTCAGGAAGTTCTTTTTTTATTCAGGTTAAAACAGGTTTCACTATAATTAAATTGCTCTGAAGTACCTTCAATGTTTATTTCTTGCTTTTTTAAAAAAATACCAGATTCAAGTTCTTTCAGACCTGGATATTGCTATAGACAAGATGACAAATGAAAGACACGACATCAAAAAGACTATGAAGGACTGGAGACAAGATATCTGCAGTGAGCTGAAAGATGTAAGAACATTTGTTCCTTTTAATAATCAGGATCTATTGAATATATGGGTGAAGAGGTGATAGCAACATGGTCTAATTCCTTAGACTCTAAAACTATCACTAACTCTAAACCTAATCCTAAACATAACCTGAAACCTTGATACAGTCCTATCTCTGACTCTAGACTTTTGTTGAAATGTAGCCTGTTGCAAATGCTCTGGAAAAAATATGTTGAATCACGGATGAAACAATTGCTCCATCAACATTAGCTGTTTTTCTTGTTAAAGCTAATTAAGAGCCTTAGTAATACTTCAAGTTAGTTTTAGGGTCAATGTTTGGGATTGTTAAGATGTTTTGTAAGTTCCGGAGTTACAGGGTTGAAGTTAGGAATTTGAAAAATATTTCCTTTGAGCATAATGTTATACAAACCCTCTAAGATATTAAGATTGATAGAGTTATCACTTTGAATGAAAATCTACTTCGTGTATCCCATTTTTGTTTGTTTACTTTTGCTTATTTCTAATTTAAATCTATTCTTCACCAGAATAAAAATAGCCTATACCCATACTTTAATCTACTTTCACGTGAATGCTATTTATAGGTGTTATCACAGAATGATAGTAATCACGTCCCCTCAACTTTGGTGTACCATTACCCCTGTATCCCCTCCTGTGGTTATGGGCTGCTTAGCCACAGCTAAAAGTACAGTTGGAACACGATCATCATCACTGTCAGGATATATATTCTCTACAAAATATATTCGATGCAATGCGTAGCCCCTTTTTGTGAAGGACTATAGGGCTCGTCTACATTAGAGTTAATGTAACAAGTTTCAATTTGCAAGAAACAGTATTATGTCTATGTTGTAATGGTAATGTGAACACCCCCACAGCTCAATAGTGAAGTAGAGTATGTTCACACTTGTAGAAAATGTAGCTTGTATCAATCTACTAAGAATGGCATATAATGCTGTATTGATGGTTATGTGAACAGAGCTCTGCAATATAAGCTTCCAAACCCTCGCTGATCCTCTGACTATATACACCCAACTTTCTTAGAGAGTGTATTACTCAAAGTATAGACAAACAGAGAGAAAATAATTTACTCTGAAATATTAATTACTTAATCCTGATATGACCCCCTACTTCCTTTCCTATTAATTGGTGGGGCATGCATTCACTACCCATATAAGGATTCATTTTGACAGTATACAAAGTGGGATACATACATAGGATATGCAGCTGCTTTGTTGTTATCGTGTGTTTGAATTGCAAGTTTGACACTCACAATTTGGGATGTGAATTCTGCCTGTCACATGGGAAGCATTTGGAATGATTGATATTGGAATACACTATATTTGGTTTACACTTTGGTTTATTGTATTGGTATGTAATCTAGACAAGTTTTTCCTTATTAAAAAAAAAGTTATATGCATTGGATAGTACCTTTTCACAAACTTTTTAGTAGAAGTCTTTCTTATGACCTTTAATCTTTGTGTTTAAGGTTCAAGGTTTCCTTAAAATATTATTTACATAATACTATTTTGTCTTCAAAAGGGACACTTTTTTGGTGGGGGCGCCACACCCACCACTTAGAACATGCCAGATGGTCAATTTTTTATGTGGAGCTATGCAATCTTTACATCTGTGCACATTAAAATTGGTTTCTCTCCCAGCTAGGTTAACCCCCACTGGCTCCCGGTCTAGGACCCCCCAGGAAATGAAGGAGGGGTCTGAAAATTTGGACCCCATCATTTTTGGTCAATTGGGACCCTTTTGAAGCCAAAACAGCAAAAAAAATTAACTTTGGCACAAAAATCCTACGGGAGCTGTTTCAGTGACATACTGTACCACACTATGAAGGTATATAGGGCAGTTCCATAATGTTTGTGGCTCGCTTCACAAATGTACTTCATAAAAACACTCTTGCTGATGTGGGCCCCATCTTAGTAATAGTTGTGATTATCGTAACTTATTTGTGATTGGTATCGATCAAAAGGGATAGGGGACTGCAAACTTGCGATTGATTGGAGAACTTGTGATTGATTTGGATCAGTTGAAACTCTTTATAAGACAGGGCCCACATACATGTCTCTACTATAGGATTTTAACATAACTTAACATTGTAGTTTTGTATATTACACACACACAAAAAAAAAACAAAAGAAATAATCAGAAATAGACCTTGATTCAGCGTGACTGTAATAGTACTTTTTGTGGTTCAATAGGATATTAGTTGTTGTTTAGCCTCCCTTGAGTAGACACAAACAAATAGAGCATAAAATATATAGGCTAACTTTAGCAAAATAAAAACTGAAAACAGTAGGTCAGTATAATGTCTGCTGTTCAATATATTGGAGTGTATATTGGAGGAGTCATTGTGAAATTGGAATATATACTGTAGCTGCCTTTTAGATATTCTCTGATGAATTATGAAGGGATTCTAGTAGTGGCAAATATCAAAGTACCAAAGTAGATAATGTATTGCTGATGTGATCTCTTCTGCAGGAAAAGGCCATAGCAAACTGCAATGTACAATTCTTGAAGCTTTTGACCCAACATCTTCATGACGATCTCAGGAATGCTTATGTAGAGGTGAGTCATTTCTTTCTGTTTTTAAAAAAAATAATCACTAATAGAAGTTAATTATTGTAGTGCTATTTTTATTTCTAAATATCAATTTGATTATTGCTTAATGAAAGATTTAAAAATTTTATGTTTTTATTTCTTTAATGACCATTGGCATAATCTGATAATTAAAGCCTGTGGCCAAAGTAAACAAATTCACCGGAAAACAGTTCCATTTATTACAAGAAAAGATCATATAAAACCACAATAGTTTTGCTTCAATAAAGTTGTGATCTATTTTTGTATCACAACTTTATCAAAAATAATATGAACCAACAACATAAAAGTAAAAGAGAAACGGAGGGATAGTGAAAGATGGATAGAAGGATAAAAAATAAAGAGAAGAGGAGAATTTAAGAGAGGGAAAGAAGAGAAAAGATAGAGAGAGAAGAAAATGTAAAGAGGGGGAAGAAAATAAAGAGGGAGAGAAGGGAAGAAGAGAAAAGAGAAATGAAGGGAAAGGAAGAGAGAAAGACAGAATAATATAGTATGTGTTAGAGAGAAAGAGAGAGAGAGGGACAGAAAGAGAGAGAAAGAGAGAGAGAGGGAGAGAAAGAGAGAGAGAGAGAGAGAGAGAGAGAGGAGCAGATAAAATAAGAAGGAAGAAAGAGAGACAGAGTGGGAAGAGATGGTTGTGAAACAAAGCTCAATGCAGCTGCCCATGTTGTCGAGTCATGTTGGCAGTAAACAGAAAGGAAATGAATAGTAGACGAGATCTTATTAATCATAAAACCACAAATATCTCTAGTCCTAGCTAGCCTTCTCCTCCATGCATGGCGAGTTGGCGACAATATGCTTTGAATTAATGATCAAACACTGACCTAATCAATTACATCATGTCTAGTATATCGTCCCTATTTTCACGAAGTGACGGTAGTGAGGAAAATCGTAACGCAAAGTGAATGCAATTTTTTTTCACTACCGTCACTTCGTGAAAACGGCGACGATATGTGTCATCTTTGATTAGACAAGGATAATGAAGAAGGGGAAAGAGAAAGAATTGATCAAATAGTTTTATGCCTTGTAAAACCAATAACTAGTAACTAAAGGATACCTTAGGGAGGAACGAAAAGAGAAATGGTATATTAACGTAGAAGGAAAAATTGTTACAAAAAGATGTACTGTATTGAAGAATGAGTTAAAAACAGTGTGTTATGTCCAAATGTATGAAATTATTTCTCATATATTCTCAAGAATAATAAAATCTTATTAAAACTTAATATAGATGTACGGTACAATGTAGTTCTTTTTTCTTTTTTCAAATTTATTTTTCAAATTTATTTTTCAAATTTGATTGTTTTTACAAATATCAATTTATCATTTAAAAAAGAAATGACAACAATATCTATATTGTGCAAACATGCTCTTTGCAACCAATTGATATGCTGTACTTGTACACATATTTCTAAACATCTGAACTGCTTTGCATGAAAATAGGTGCATAAGGGTAGAAGAGATCCATGAATTCCATCAATCAAAGTGCAAACATCTGTCATGTGAGCAGGCCTGATAAAGTCTACCTTGATGAATACCTCCATCCTCATTGGCTGTGTTTATCACTTACGTTGCCGTGGAAATGACACAAAACATTCTACGATACGCTGGTTGGCAGATTAACAAGATGGCTGGGTTTTTTTTTCTGCACGATCTCGCCCATGGGTGATAGGTCTACAGTGTTTCGGACATGAATTTACCCCTCCATTCCTGACCATAAGAGCCGACTCAGTTATCCCCAAAGTTCCTTATATTGTTATCTTGGGTTCCTCAAATTTACATAAATGTAGTATGGTTGAAGGCAATTTATTGACTGGGGGGGGGGGGGCATCAGTTGGTTCTAGCCCTTCATGGAACTTTAAAAAAGTATAGACCAGTCAGAGAATATATGGAGCAATTTTTTTTTTTTTCAGGGGGGGGGGGGGGTGCTTGATCCCCAAAGCTCTTTTCAAATGGTTCTTGTCTTTTAGGAATTATAATAAGGTTGTATAAAGATTGTTTTTTCTTTCTGTTCTTTGTTTTAGTTGGATAGTTGTCAGGAGACAGTAGACCAATGCAAGGGAAGTCTTACCAAGAAGAGAGGGAGTCAATATATCAGTGATCTTGTGGAGTAAGTAGAATATTTACTTCTTACTTCTTACCAATCTATCATGATCATAATATATCTCATGTACAATTCATAATTTTGCCTTCAATATTTTGTTTCTCCACAAATAAGGCCACTTACTCAATTTCCATATCATTCTATGTCGTTGAATGGAAAATACATGTACACAATACATGCCTCACCCTTTGTAAGTCATCTTAAAAGCATGCACATAATTAATAATGCAAATATATATATTGAAATGTTTCAAATTTGTAAATACTTGAAGAGTCCTTGATTGTATGACGTGTTATTATGTGAAACTGATATGAAATGATGACTAAATCAGATGTTTAGAGTCAGAGACAGATATATGATAGGAAACATTTGTCAGATGTTCAAGCAGAGCGATCCTTCTATACCTCTTAGGAAAACCACAAAATATAGGATGTTTGTAGGGTTGAGCTAGGGGCAGTCTGATGGAAAGGGGAAACAAATCTTCTCATCCTGTCTGTAAATCAAAACCTAAATTTCTCTTTCTATTTTCAAGATGAATATGGGTCATCAGCTATCAAACGTGGTCTCAGAATATTATCCCATGAATATAAACGAGGCAATTTCATCGTCGTAAATTTAATTTCAGTATCTGTCTTTTAATGTCAGATTGATGGAAGACATTTATTTTTGTTTGATATATTAGGTACACACCCTAAGCAATATAGTATTCAATAAATAGCAGTTTCTCTTTCTAATAGTCATGACATTGTGTGATGTTAGATACATGTTAGATAGAATCGATGCTTTGATGCTAATTAAACTATTGCCTATTGCTCAGTGCTCATCTGGATGTCTTGAACCAGAAATGTTAAAATCAAAAGTCTTATGTTATGTATTGCAATTCTAGTTTTCTGATTTTAGTTTGTACTTCCAATGTGTGGGGGATGTTTTTAAAAATTTAAATTTCATCCCTTTGGAGCACTGTGCATAACTTCCACTCCTACTTCTTCTTTTTTCTGTCTCCTTTTCTATGCTGTCTATTATTGGAATGATGGTATTAATGAACATGAATTATTGATTATCCATCTCCAATAATGACCTAAAATAGAAAGAGGGACAGCTTATAGCCTTTCAACAGAGAGACCTAGCCGAGTTTGATGAAAAACATGTTGTTTTTAATATAGTTGAAGTATCATGTGACGTCTAATATTAGTATATGATGTAATAAGTTTCTCATATCATCATGTATTAGTATTAGTTTGACGATTGGTCGATGAGACGTGTTAGGGGCAGGAAGTTGTGGATTGGTTCCAAATATCATTAATAATATCCTGGACTGATTTCCGGTGACATAGTTTGTCCAGACACAGGATAGGAATGTTGAGCTTGAATAAAATCTATGAAAATTGTACACTCTGACTCCATCTCTTACATCGATTACTCTTTATTATTAATTCTTTATAAAAATCTTTTTTTCTCTCTTGTTTTAATACATTCATTGAGCTCTGGCTTTGATAGAATCAGTGCTTTTAAAATGATCAATATTTTCATTTATCAAAGTTTCCAAAGTTTCTGCTTGTCCAAAGTCAGATTTGTTGCCCGAAATGAGATAGTATACTTTTCGATCTTTTTGGTGTGGTTCTTATCTTTGTCTCTTGGTCAGTGTCAACACATACATGTCTATCTCCTCAGTCTCTTCTTCATTTTATTGAATTCACACTAGCCGAGGTTTTCAGAGACTCTGTCTGTCTGTACTCTATCTTCTCGTTCTTTCTTTCCTGGTCAAAAAAATATATCAAACATACTTTATCCTTTTCATGTCTTCCTTTGACCATAATTCTCTCTTTGAACTTTCCTTTGTTTGTAGATTTACAATAAACTACTGCAAAAGCTGATTGGCATGCACACACTATACTCCTTGCCAAGACTATCTTAGTTCATTAGTTCAATCACTTGATACAATGCCAGAGAAATAGCTGATGAGGATTTCCTGTGACAAAATATAAATGTCTGAAAGAAGATAATTCAGGTTAAATAAGAAATGGAAGTTGATAATTCAAATTAGATCCCCCCTTTATGTTCAACATCATCCATTGTGAAGTATTGGCTTGAAAGACATTGTGTTGGGTCTGTATATAAATCTAATGGTATTTCACATGTTTGGGAGTTCAGAGGATTGTAATACAATGTCATGAATGATATGTATTCTATTGTTAAGGATGATTTAATAGGCATATATCATTCGCACATCATCATTCTTTCTTATATATCACATTCCATCTGAGAAGAATGTACATTATTAATGTGCATCCTTACAAGCTCATACTGCAGTTCTCATAACATTTATGAAAGCACTATCCTGTCTTTGGGATGTATTAATAGCATCTCTTGAAACGGACGTAGCTTCCGCGCTGGGACCTGATGAACGATAAGCCAGCTTTTCACCCGTTTTCTTTTGCTTAATGCTGTGAGGTATGTCTCGGGGAGCAGGAAGGCCGATAATTTGATCCAGGGCAAGAGGAATAAGAGCGTTGTATGGAATGCGAGTTCAGGGAGGAATGCAAGGCCTTGCAGAAGTCTTTTGTTTCTATCAGGAAACTTGAATTATTTGAATAATTGATACTATCATCATCGTGATAATTCCATAAAGAAGGCTCTGGCTGAGATAGGATTAGGTATGGGTATCATTCTAATCCAACATAAACTTCAATCTGTCATTTTGATAATCATATAGATCAGTTAGATAGGTCATTCACTCAATGACAATGAACCCACAAAGTTATAAATAGAAACCAATAAGATCATATTTCTGACCTGTTGCCTAAAAATAGAGGTGCTAGTGAATTGATAGCAAAAATTTATCATTAACTTCAGAGGAAGTTAGCCATAATCAAACCAAACTTTTCAGAGCAGTTACAAGCTGAAGAATGGATTTACATTATATGTTCTCTCCTTCACCTTTTCTCAGGAGATATAGAAGAGAAAGCCCGTGAGTATGATTCCATTCTGCTCTCTTGCACAAATCACAGAGCACCGTCTATTACTTAATTCACCCCCACCCCAGCACATGCTGTAGGAAATATAAATGGGAGGGGGCAGTGGGAGGGGGCAGTGGGGGTGGGGTATTCTCCATCCAGGAACTTATACAGATATAGTAAATTTAAGTAAATCACTTCAAGCACATCCAGCGACCGAATACAAGATTATAAGCTGCACAGTCAATATCATATTGCCTCCCTTGAGCTTCGTATAAGTACCCACCTATGTCAAAACCACCCAAATATCTTTTAGCAAGTATGCTCCATTACAATGTACGCCCAAATACACAATGTCAGTTTTTCATCCAAAACGCACACAAAAACTGATCAATTTTTCTTTCTGTATTGGTCTTGAATCCTTTCTTAAGCAAAATAAATGATAACAAAATAGGTTTGAACCATTTTGATAAGAAAATGATTTGGCTTATGTAGTTTGCATATTTCAACTCATGCCCTTGCAATCTTGAAAAAATGACATTTTTTCAGCATTGAAAAAAATAATTTAATTTGTTTTTTAATCATTAGGTCAAAATTACAAGCATTCTATCATGCAATACACAATGCAATCCTATTCTAAAGGACAAGCTCAGTAGAGCTTTCCTAAAAATAGCCAACAATAACAGAAGCAAAATCTTGTTTCAAATCATGTTTCGATACGTGTGTAAACGGTACAAGTATGATGCAGTAATCTCACATAACTGCTCTTCCTTTCCTAAACTACAGTGAAACAGATTTCTTTCTACATTTGATACCTGATATCTCTTTGTGAGATCTAGTAGCTATTTTTAGTGAAGTAAAATTAAGCACGATGCTCTTTCTTTTACACAAATCAACATTTATTGAATCTGTAGCTCATAGCAGAATCTTTTTGTTTTTCACTGATTGAGAATGTACCTGAGCTTGTACTTCCTGTTTTGAAATTCAATACAGATACATTTTTCAAATGAAACATAAATGTGTTGTTTGGAATGGTTTCAAGAAATATCTCACAATGTTTCCAGTTTTTTCTGGCTTATAAAATAGTTTTATCCTTTGTATATCTTTACTTTTTAGCTGGTTGATTTATCTTCTTTTGATTGTATATTTTGATTGATACTTTGGAACCAAAATATGTTTCTTTTTAATTATCTTATGTTTCATTGAAAATAAAATGATTAAATATTGGATTTCCTTTCTGTATGGGATTTCAAGGACATTCTCCAAAGGGAGGAATTTCACTTTCGTGACAGCACATCAATTCAACGATGCTTCCTCTATATTTGCTTGGTTTTCTTTCTTAGACAACTTTGATATTGTCTGTTCCAAGTCACATGGGCGTTAATTCTGTGTTAGAGTATATAAGATAATGCCCCTGTAGCTCCAGATAATATGTACATCACTAATCACTATCCACCAAAATGTACGGACCAGAACACTTTAGTGGTAGAACCATGGGCCTACTAGATAGAGATTGATCATATGCCACATTTGGAAGTGTGAAATCAGTGAAATAATTAATTAGATGGATGAAGATGGATTGATGGACAACTAGACCTTTGCTGTTTTTCATGCTGCTTGAGAAATCAAGTGGACCATGTGGCACATTACATTGCAACTGTCAAGGCTTAAAAAAACCTGGTTGGATATAATTATAAAGCCTTTTCATGTATGGTCATATAATTTATTTATCTTTGTATAGCATATATACTGTAGACAGGAATAGGAAAGTGCTCAAAATATGAAGATTTAATTCCAACGACCATAGTCCTAATACTGTGATTTGTATCAAACTTTTGACATTGAAATATGAAATTCCAGCATATTTGCACTCCTACAAATCTCTTTTATTTTTTTTTCAGAGCTCGTAAATCTCGAGACAGGGTGGCAGACTACATCAACAAGTCACTGTTTGTAATGGAGGAAGTGAATCTGATCCTCAGTATTAAAACTATACCAGCGAGTAATGAGGTGGGTTTACATTATAAGCAATATGGAATAGTGGTTTTCATGCCTTCAGGACTCTTAAATCATGAGGTTTAGGGTTCAAATCCAATGACAGTGTTTTATGCCCAGAGGCAAGGTGTTTCATTGATACTTTTATCCCCTGATCCCAGTATAGTAATTTTTTGTAGCATTTTTTTCTCTCATTTCTATGGGAACTGGGTTGAATCATGAAGGTGGTATAGATGTTATTGCAATTTAATTGATATTTTCAAAACTGATGAATCATCTTGATTGTTTTTTTCTTCAAGCCACAATGTTTATTTTGTTGAGTGGGCAGTGTTTTGGTATTTCCCTACATTACATTGACATATTTAGTAAGATGTGTTTTGACTGAGGAAGTAGTCCAATGTTATGTTATAAGCATTGTCAGCCATTTACACGAACTGGAAAAGAAAAATCTGCTAACCTCCTTATGATATGGAATTAAACCACCGATACAGATGTCTTGTGAACTACAAGAGAAATTGTATATTTTGATTTTATAGCTTAGTGTCATACTCAGTCTCTATTACTCTTGGTATTAAAGAAAGTGAGCATATACTGCCCAGAGTTGAGAGTTTTTTTTACCCTATGAAGGGGTTGTGAAATGTTCTTTAAAGATTGAATAGAATACTATATTGTTACCCCATGGAAGGAATACTGATCAAGCCTGACAATACAAAGTGATGCTTTAATGAGAGCCCCACAGCTATCATTATAATTTCTATTTCAGAAATGTTTGATTTGTTATTCATGTGCTTCATTCATACAAATCTGGAAATATACTTGGTGTATCCATAAGCAAATATTAAGTTCACAAGACTTTAAAAAAGTTATATGTGCAATGTATTTGTAACCTGATTGACAATGGAAGTGAAAATAATGAACTCCAATCCAATCTATCTCTTGTGCTTTTCTTTCATGATGTGCAGTTATCCGACCAGCATCGAGCATACATCCGTATCCAAGATGAATGCAAGAGACACAGCAAAGAGCTCCATGATCTACAGAGAAAAAAGGTAAGTCAAAGCTAGATGGCAGTGTTTCTTTTTGTTCACTGAAAACTAGAAATTAGTTGCATATATCCCTTTAATACAAAACTAATCTCTTTCTGGCTCTTAACGTTGTTGAAGTAGAGACTTGATTGAGACTTGATCTGAAGAAAAGGGCGAGAAAAATAGATCAGGAGCAGAAATTAAGGATATAGATATCAACTTAGTTGAAGTAGAGACTTAATTGAGAAGTGGCATGAACTACAATTGTAGACTAGATCTGAAGAAAAGGGCGAGATAAATTGACAAGGAGCAGAAATTAAGGATATACAAAGAATCTCAAATACCTATTTGATTAGTTTGAATTATGTTCAGTAGACAAGTATTTAAGCATTAGAATGAAGGAAAGGGAAACTGCACACCCTAAAGAATGTTATACACACCACCATGCAAATCTTAATCTTTAATAACCTCCAAAGAAAAATGAATTGTCTTTTATAGATAATATGTTAACAAGAGATATCTTATTCAAACAATAATAATAATAATAAAAACGTTACTTATAAAGCGCTTACCACCGAAGTCTCTAAGCGCTATAACAAACAAAAATAGACTGATAAACAATGCTTTCTTGTCAGTAATTTATACATATTTTCAAACCATTCAAATAATCTTTCATAAATTGTTTTCCTTGTGTAGCTTTTAGCAACAAGCGTGCGAGAAGCCCTGGTGTCAACCGAGAGTGAATTGAAGCAGGGAAGAGAGACAACAGGAATAGATATCTCATCAGATGGTCTTATACGATCTACAGATGGTACGAACATGTTCCCATTTATATCATAATCAAATCTATTCCAATGTCTTTTCCCTAACAGGCTTGATTCTAGTCAATCTCCATGACAGCATGCGTGTAATCACCACAATGTATATAGTTAAAACATTGTCTCTTGTCACGTTTAAAAAACTGAGGAAATGCCATATATGTCAACAGATGGTTTTATATGATATATGGATATAACACCTATACTTTTTTAAACGATCCTCCTACAACATCTGTTAGCTGATTTTTGCTTCCATCATTATGCAAGTAATACAATTATCTTGTTTCTTTTCTTTTTAGTTCTTGGACCAAGCAAGCTCCCAGAGGCTTGGCAGACACTCCCTAGTAAAGTATCTGAGGTATGTATGGACTAGAGATTATGATTTTTTTAAATGATGTCGCAGATTAAGATATAAGAATGAATGAAATTAATGGGTGTTGTTGCTATTTAAATTTGTTTATGAAAGTTTCCTTACTCTCCCGGCAGTATATCTATTAAGTGGCATCCTATTACAAACAATTTGTATGATCTGGTTGTGGTTGTGGTGTCATTCATTCATTCATTCATATGAATATCCTGTTCAAATGAAGCAAAGTTGCCAAGTAAAGCAAAGCAATGTTTTGATTGCAATGAATTACAAGTACTGTACTTAAGGAAATCCTGTACCTTCAGAATTGGCAAACAGGCTGGCTCTCCTGTTTCGCATGAACTTTAAAATTTTTATTTTTATTTTAGCATGCACCATGGAAGTGATATGAGTCAGTAGAGACTTCTGGATTTATTGGAAAATGATGTTAAAGCCCCTCCTATTTTGTGCACTATTCATGAAGGTTTCCTTTACATTTAGAAAATTACATTTTTATAGATTATCCCTCTTCTTAACACTTTTTTCAAATTGTGATTTAAGAAAAACATGAGATTTCTTGTAATTAATGCCAGTTTTCATGTATTTGTTTTATTTTTGTTTAGGCTTTGGAGAAGAACAAGACATTGAATGATCTCCATCATGATTTCAGTAAAGAAATAGTGAATCAGTGTCGTGAAGAGATCAAAGGTCAACCAACCATCAAGAGATTCAGACAGAAACTTGATGTCAGTAACTCATGGAAGGTAATTTATAACTTTCTTGACTTTTTAAAGTGAATGTATATTCTCTGAATTTCATTATTAGGATGGTCATTAATTTAGATAAATTTCTGGTATCATAACCAGCACTATATGAATTTGGACATCAGTAATGAAGATGATAATGATGTGTTGTTGTTGATGAAGATGATAATGATTGATAATGTGATCGTTGTTGATGGTAATATTGATAATAAGGATGTTGGTAAAGACTTTGTAGTTACAATCTTTAGCTATAACTATCATACTAATTTGCTCATATATCACTCTAGAAGCTAGCCAAGAAGCACAGTGGAGTTAGCATCAATCATGAAAGTGATAAGATGAGGAGGAATACACGACATAGTCTCATTGAGAAGAGACCAACGGCTCACTACCAAGCTGTTACTCAGAGACTCAAGACAGATGTCAATATGCATTTCCAAGAGGTGAGTTTTTCAAATGCCATCCCACAAAATATATAGATTTGCATTGTCCTTTTTATTCTTTCTGTGCACAGTTTGTGAATAAAATGAGTTTGAGCTTGATTTTGAAGTTGCGTAAACAACAAGTGTTAGGCAAGGAATGGAATGGTTTGATATTGATATTTTGGGACCATTTTATGTCAAATAGGCCGTTTTCAGGAGTGCGGAAAACAAAAATTGATGTTGACTCTACTTCTTAGGAGAGGTTAAGTGTGACCTATTGAGGTATAAATTTAGGCTGTACTTCATCAAAATTAAATGTTTGAGCAAGAACTGTAACTGTTTCATTTATGTGATATGAATATAAGTAGTTTGATTTGTTATGCATTTCATTTTTACATGTAAATCATGATTTTTGTTTACCTTGACTACATGTAGGTAACAACAAGGTTAGCAAGTCATCTGAATCTACCATTTTACTACAGCCGAGCTGATCTTTGGACATGCTATGAGAGGGCCTTCTTTCCTGGCAAGATCTCAGAGTTCCTGAAGATCTATGTGGTAAGTGATAATGAGTTTGATTAGACAGAGCATTTAGGCTGCAGCATACATAATTGTTGTGGTGTGATGTTTAGTCTAATCTTTATCAATATCATCTTTATCATCATCATCATCAATATCATCATCATCATCATCATCATCATCATCATCATCAATATCATCATTATCGTCATCATCATCATCATCATCATCATCATCTTCACCTTCATCATCGTCATCATCATCATCATCAATATCATCATTATCATCATCAATATCATCATCATCATCATCAATATCATCATTATCGTTATCATCATCATCATCATCATCATCATCATCATCATCATCAATATCATCATTATCATCATCATCATCATCATCATCATCATCATCATCAATATCATCATCATTATCATCATCATCATCATCATCATCATCATCATCATCATCATCATCATCAATATCATCATTATCGTCATCATCATCATCATCATCATCATCATCATCATCATCATCATCATCAATATCATCATTATCGTTATCATCATCATCATCATCATCATCATCATCATCATCATTATTGCCATCATCATCATCATCATCATCATCATCATCATCATCATCATTGCGATCATTATCATCATTATCATCATCTTCACATTGATATTATGACACTGACTATCGTCATACTCAAACTGCACCTCGTCTTTCTCATGAATTTGAACCCAAAATGCAATTCATTCCACACCTTTTATCTCGCCCTTAATTACGCCATCTTCTTTTCATTTTTCTGCAGTATGCCTATCAGGCTGAGATAGCAGATCTTCAGAAGATCCTGCCTACCTCCAACCTTCAAGACATGCAACTAGACGATGAATGGATTCTCAACATCCTCGGACTCTATGCTCCTATTTTCAACATCCATGATGACATTGAGATCGGTGAGGATGTCACAGAACAGGTCATAGAACCTGAGAAGCAGTCTGAGAAGCAGGATCATGATGACAGACTAACAGACATTGCATCAGTGTCAGGGTTGGGTGACTTTGTCAAACACAGACTTCATATAGACGAAGACATTCGAGGGAGGTTAGAATCGGGGGTGGATGTTGATCTCCCCGAGGAGAGATTACGACGCCATGCAAGCCCTCATAGGCAAGGTGAATCGAGGCAATCATGGCGTAACACACAGATCATAGACTGTAAGTGGGTGACGGTGCCGATCAACATTGAAAGTGCGCAGTCGGAACCCTGTATCGTCCAGAAGCAGTTGAGGCAAAAGAGTGTGAAGCTCAGAGACCATGAGATAGCAGCAAGACATGCCTCGCTACCTGAAATCAAGCAATTGAAACATATAGCCGTTGAACAGTACTCCCCGCATAGCCTATTCCTAAATAAGGTATTGGACAAACCACATCCTCTGCTCAAGAAAGAGTCTAGCCACTTAGACGATCACATTGGTGATGATTCGGGTGTATTCAATGATCACCATGACGATGACAGACACAGTCAGAAAGGTGATCATAATTCCAATCTCAATAGAACAGATAGCTCAAGGACTGCTATGAGCGTGGAATCCAATGTATCACAACCTCTCAGTGCATCTGATCTATGTAGCTCCAACCCATCAATGGACGCATCCACCTTCCCGCAGGTAGTAATATCCTCAGACGCTGCGTCAGACGTTGAGAAGATGTCAATCACATCTAGCAGCCATGATCCTGTCAATGACATGGATGTGAACATCATGATCCAAGGAGTGGATGGAGAGATCAAACTAGACAGAGAGCTCTCAAGACGATGCAGGGAGAAGCCAGCTATCTCAGAGTTCTTGAAACGCTTCAGCCAGGCCTATCACTACTTCAGAGTGGTCTTAGAGGAGAGTGTTCCATGCTCCAAGCTTCAATGGTTGCTTCGATGTCTCAAGGAAGTCAACTCTGTGGCTGAGAAACAAGCATCTCTTATATCATGTAAGTATCTCACAGCATGCAAAACTAGTATTAGAATCATTTGCTTATTATGCAAATGTATCGACTAATTCTTAAACAGCACCTTGTGATTCTGTTATTGTAATGTTAACATAATCACAAATTGACAATAGAAATGGGCGATGGTCTTTCAGATATCCGACTGTTTTGCCAATTAAAAGTAAAGGATATTCCACTTACTCCTGCAGTATCCTGTATGAAATTATATGATTATGTTTATCTGTATTATGTGCATTAAATGAATCCAATGTGAAAATATCATTGTTTTGATTGCATCAACAACTAGTCTTGCATTGAATTGAGCAGAGTGGTGATCATTTCTCATATCTCTCTCTCCATACATCCAGGTGGTAAGCAGCGCATGTTGAGTGGTGATGACCTGCTTACATCTCTGATTCTCTTCCTGATACATGGTGACCCTGGAGAGGTCACGGCTTTCTACCCACAACTCCGATTCTTAGAGGATTTCCTTCCTGACTTCCTGGACAAAGGAGAGATTGGATTTGCCGTCATACAGTTTGAATCTGCATACTCCTACATTCTGAGAGTGGAGAGGAAAAAGAGAGAGAGTGCTCAGTAAACATAACTCTCTAATGAGTAGTGCCGTTTCCAAGCCTCGCTCAATGAAAAGTTATTCAACATTGTATCACAGCAGTTTATCATCATACTCGGCAAAGCGCAGTGTAAAGGAAGAAGAGGAAAGCAGAGGATTCGTTGGATGTAAGGTTTGACCAAAGAAACAGACAAGTCCTTAAAGGCCCCCTGCACTACTTGTAGCTACTTGCGCCCTCTATATAACAAACAATGCCTAATCAGTGACCATTGGTCCCCCATTATCCTCTCAGATAAGCTTTAAGAGAGCTGTGCAAAGTTGCCTTTAATAGGCAGAATAGCCCGGAGAAAATTTGTTGATGGGGTTTCTCATGAGTCAGGGACTTCCCTCTGTCAGTGGATTCAATTACATAACTGCATACTTTCAGTGCACACAGTAAAATGAGAACCTTATGTAACTTATGAAACTTTGCAATTTGCAATTACAAGAACTATTATGAATTGCAAATATTGTGTTTCAGTAATTTTCAGCATGAAGCGCTTGAAATTTAGACTATTTATAAACTTGACATGTGGCTCCATTCATGAGTAAGTTTCTGTTTGTACAGTAGTCGCTATTTTACAGGTATAACAAATTTAACTAGTCATTTTATCTTACTGGATAATCATTTATTTGGCGTGGTATAGTGACAAAATATATACATGATGGATTGGTTATGAGGAAATCATTTTATGGCAAACTTTTCAACTAAAGGACTTCTACCATATTGATCATTTACATTGAACAATGGGCCCTGTTCACTTTCACTTTCAATTTACTCTTTTTATCAATAGGCAATTGAGGCAAATATTATGAAGTCCCTCAACCACTGACCATAAAAACAAGATCGTAAATCATTGTATTATTACAGAAACGGTAGTGAAATATCATTGTTATATTTTCTTTTTCATTATCTATCAACTTCTGTATGGTAAAATTAGTGAGTTTACCAAGTTGTGTATTGCTTTATAATGTTGAATGCTGTTTGAACCTCCATAAGTTTTATACAGTGACCAACTGGTTCATGTAGGCAGCGGGTAAATTTTCGTTTTGATTTTGATTTTTGATCATTTGCAATTATATGAACCAAAGAATGCTCCTTCTAGGATATCATCCCAGTGCCTTTAGATGAAATTGGTAGAACACAGTATCACTTTTAAGTGCCACCTGAAGAAGGTTATTGCAGTTGCATTATGAACTCCCATTATTGATACATTTGCTGCTTCTCATAGCAAAAAAGGGAAATATTTGACATAACTTGCTGCTACATGTGCATGAATATCTTGTGCAATGTAGTTAGTAATATCATAGTACAGTATTTTGTATGAATATATTTTTGCAGTATATTTTAATATTTTATTGATAAAAAGTACATGTGTGCCTACCTGAAGTTCTATATTTGGGCTGTTTAGTGACCATACTCAAGAATAGGCACTATGTTTGTACATTTGGAATATTTCATGGAAAATTGGAAGTTGTAAATTATTTGTATGGCAGGACTAAACTGAGATGATTACTAGTGGTCTATCTATATTCATGAAAGTGGTATAACCAGGTTACAACCTGGGGTCCCATTGCATAAAACTTACCATTGATGGTAACATTGCTATCATTAATAAATACCATGGCGATATCACGCAACAGCCAATCAAATGAAGGCTTCCATGGCAGTTACTATAGATGCCAAAGGTATCATCAATGGTATGTTTTGTGCAACATGGTCCAGATTGAGATAAAAACTAAGTCAATACTTTTGCCAGTCATGAATACAAATTATGAATTAAACTTCGAACAATATCACAAACGAAATGCCCAAAATTAGTTTATTCTAAGACTTTTGCTGTATGCCTTTGGAAATTATGGTTCAGTGAGTTTTATGGGCATGGTGGTTAGTTCATATTCACTTGTGTGTGATGCTATGTAAATTTCTTGTAAACTCTGATATGTATATCAGTATATATGTATATACATGTAGGTCTAAGTAGCATGCACTCTATTAGAATACGATTCTTGTACAAATTGAGCCTACGTTTTGTATGCCATGTGCTCAGAGCTATTTTTTGTATATACTTGAAATCTGCAAAATATTTTTATATAAAACACCCCATATTTTATGCAATGAAAAAGAAAGGTTTGCATGATTTAGTGTCATCTCATTGATAGCCTATACACAGCTTGAAGTATCTTTATTTTGATACAAATAATGTACATCTCATATACCCAGTATGTTAAGGAATTTGCTACTTTTAAAAATAATGTGCCTTCAGTTATAGATAAACTGTACAGGTAAAATGAACATGTAAGGGTTTTATGTGACATTAACTGCTTTTATCATGCTCTTGTTAAATACTAATATAGTAGTAGGTGATGTTTGAACAACTCTTTGAATCTGCTCTAAATACTGAATTGATGTTTTCAAATATGTGGACTTTAAACTTGAAAGTTATGAGGTGAGTTAAAGCACTTAATACAGGTCCTAATACAGATTTGGTGAAGAGAATCATTTCAAGTTATTGTAGACATGAGGACATTTCATGATGTGGCAATTAAAAACAAAAATCTTTCTTTTAATGTCTTTCAAAGAAGCAGTATTCTTACTCAACATATGATATACTTTTTAATAAGATTTAGAGCCGGTACTCTTTACCACAATGTGGAAATATCTTGTAATGGCTTTAGATTGTTATGATAACTCTAGAGCATACATAAAAACTCAATGCATTTGGTAATGGACTTTTTAAATTATTGATTGCAACATTAACTCACAAAGATGTATTTAATAGAAGTGTCTTTATCATGAGAGATTTATGTAAACTGTTTGATATCTCAAAATGAAATGGTGATAATGATAATTTTTAAACTGTGTCAAAAAGGGAAAGCTGTAAATACACTGGCTGATTCATCTGATTTTGTTTTCTTTTGAGCAATGTTTTTAGATTACTTAGACAAAGGGGAAAAACAACTGATTCCATGGACTTTCAAAAATTGGCTCATGTTTACTGATTGCTAAGCTTAGAATCCGCAGAAAATGGCTAAGGTTTTTGGTATGTGAACTCCCTATTATTGCATTACAAGATATTGTATGCTTAAACTATTTCATGGAATGCTGTATGAACTACATAGAGTATGTTGCAGCATAGAAATCACGAGTTTCATGATAAAACCAAAGACATTTTTACACTTCTTATTGGCTACTCAGTAATGGACAAGTATCTGTCTTGTTAAAATGTAATATCAACTCTTTCTACACAGATCTGTAAAACATGTATGATTAATCCATTTCCTTAGGAGTTATATGTGCGTTTTCTGCAATAAAAAATGGTTAAAACTATCTTTCAAGCCCTCATGGCTTTCAGCGCATAATCTTCACTCTTATTCACTCTGTATGCTACGTGAGAATGTGTAGCTTGAAAGTCGCTTTATATTTTTATCATATCAAAACAATATTTTTAGGTATGCTTTTTTAAATAAAATGGAGTACTGCCATGAAAAGCAGTGAGATGCAAAGATTCAATCTGGTAGTGTCATTGTAATTTCTAGATTTGAGAACTCAGCATGGGAATTTCTTGAGAAAATGATGGTTCGCCTTTTATAAGGAGTTGGGGTATATGTATATGATTCTCATAACATGTACCTCACAACTCTAGTACATTGGTGTATATTGTCTTTTTTTGTGAAATTTCTTTGAAAAACTGAAGAGACACCGGTGTAGAGAGGGGCAATAGAGAATGAAACAAGACAGGTAATAAAATAGAGACAGAAGCTAACATAATTTGGAGATAATTCAGAAAGCGATATATAGAAGCAGAAAATATTAAAGAAAGAGAGAGAGGGAGAGACTCAGAGGGAGGGAGGGGAAAAGAAAGAGGGCGGGAGGAAGGGAGAGAGAGAGAGAGAGAGAGAGAGAGAGAGAAAAAGAGAGCGATGGAAAATCATTTTTGATAAAAAATTGCCATGACATTTGAAAGGATGGAAAGAGATCAAAGAAATGTTATAACACTAAAAAACATGTAAAAAATAATAGCATAGAACTACTGTCGGGAAAAGAAGCAGGGGTTATATATGACAAGGTCTTTAATCCGTGCTTATACATTGGAAAAAGTAAAATATCCCATTCCTGTTTGAAACGCATAAATGGAAAGAAATTGGCTTTCTATTGACCTTTCAAAAGAAGCGCTACATCATCATCAGATACCTCACAGTCCTCACCTTCTTCCATAGGGCATGATTCCTCGGCCTTGTTAGTGAAGATAAACCATCTCTCCTATCCTTTCATTGGGAAGTCGTCAATTATCTTGTGGTTAATCACGTGTGAGACATGATGGCTTTGTGGTTTACATGATACTCATAGCCTTCAGTTCATCTTATAGATCCTCTTCAAAAACCTTTCATTCCTTCCTCTTACACCCCTTCCTCATCGCATCCTCCATCCATCCAACTCTACTGAAAACGTTAAAGCCTTAAGAATATGTCGCCGTCGTACATACATTTTGTAGTTCAAATCATGGATACAGTTAAGGACGTGAATAGTCATGAAAACCCAGAGCATAACTACTTGAAGAGAATGAGACTTTTCGGGGAAAACATAATCTTAATAATCTTATTGAAACCTTATCATTCTCTATGCCCCTTCCATCTTTTATGTTTCATTCATCTTACTTTCTTGAAATGTTTTAAAGGTAAGAAGTATGTTGCACCCGTACATGGCGTTTCTATACTTTATTCATGCCTGCAATTATAACCTCAATTGTCACATAAACTGATAGGGTATATTCTATGTGAAGAAAGAATGTGACCCCCCCCCCCCCCCCAAAAAAAAAAAAAAAAAAAAAAAAAAATGTGTACTGTATATCATCTGCCGAAACCCAGAGGGGCATTTAGTGAACAAATCTTTCATCCTAAAGTCAACACCCTTTTGGCTTAATATATCTCAGCAGATGATGATATCTGAAAAGAAAACCTATTTTGATACAATTACCTCAGTCTCTATATAGTCACGTAATTCAGTATGTTTTAGATGGCCACTTTTTCAATGTTCCTGTCGGTTAAGTGAACATTAAGGAGTTAATAGTAGATGCATGCTTGCCAGATCTTCCCTAAAAAACTGTTTTGCGATCACATTACAAAATATTTCCCATCGCTGTCCTCTCTCCCACCTATACGTATACATACATCCTCTTCATCTCCCCTTCCCCTCTTTAAATCATCTATCGTCTATCCTTTTCTCTCTTCTTCCTCTCTTCTGTTCTAGCTTTTTCCTCTCTTTAGTGTTATAGGTCTCCAACTCTCAGTCAATATTTTTCTTTCTCAATCTCTTTTCCTCTACATCCCTCCTTTCTTTGGTCAGGAATATCTGTCATGAAGAGGACTGCCACTTCACTCAACCTCTTTACAGGCCCTAAATGATCTAACTATGACACAATTTCAATTTTGGGAGAAACACAAATTAGCATGTGGTTTGCAAGATGACCATGGTCAAATCTAATATTGAGGTTGACTGGTCAAGTGAGTCAATGCATATTTTGATTTTAAAAAATTAAAAAATTGCCAAATCAATTCCAAATTTGGTAATTTAACAGACCAAACCCATGTGTCCCTGATATGTCTAATCAGGTCCTTACTCTCTCTGGGAAGGCTTACAATATCCCACTATTTCAGATTTGATTTTAGAATTTACATGTGGAAGGTGGAAGGAAAATTTCTAATATTTTATACCCTAAATGCAACTCTCTTCTCCAAAATGTGGTCACAGTTGATTTATAGATATGGGACAACAATAAACTGGTACATATACATGTACTGTAGCATCTATTGTACCAGCCCAGGAATCTAGTACGTGTACATCCATATACAAAATCATATCCCATTTATACAACAAGTATGAGATGGACAATGGGTTACTTTCCTTTTTTAAATTCTTTTATTATTTTGTATTGCTTTCTTCATATATAAAATACAGTTCTCAGACAATGTTAATATATAAACATAAAATAAATCTTCAGTATTTTGAATAGCTTTAAATGGAAAGGACGGAAATTTGAGTAAAGACATATCGGTAATGTGATGATAAATTTCTGAACTGCTGATAAAGTTAAAACAGTTTTCATTTTAATATATTTAGAGCTATTACACTGACTTGTGCTTCCATATGATCTACATATGTACTAAACAGCAAGCCATGTGTATTCATTTCAAGAGAGCTCATTGGTGATAGAATCATATGATTTTTTTAAAAATATCATATTATTGTATCAATCGTTTGAATATTATGTCCTGCACAATAGTACTGTAATTCTTAAAGTGGGTGGAGAGTATAATTCATGAAATGATGAGGAAAAATACTTCAAACTGCAGCAGAAAAGGAATGTTTAAGAATCTTCCCTTAATATAGCCTTCTCATTCAAGACTTTCTTACATTCCAAGCTCCTGCTTCCATGCTCCAAAGCATGTACTAAACAGGAAACTCAGAATTCTCTTTTCTTCATCATGGAATCAGCATTATTGCTCAAGTGATGACATGAAGAGCAGTAAACTTTGTCTTGAATGAGAGTAAGTTGTATTAAAACAGTACAGAAACGGCTTTTCTAAATATTGTTACTTACATAACAATTGTACTTTGCAAATATGAAATCCTACTCACAATCAACCAAGAGTATGGAAGAAGGTATTTATAACACTCAATTTGCTTTGATCTTACTTAGATCATATTTGTACTGAGAAGAAAATGAAACAAGAAACACTTATATACACATTATTACTAGATGAATACTCTTCTATAATTTGACCTCCACACCTCAAAAGTTAACCATAACTTGTCTTTTCTTCACTTTGTTACAATGTTGGAATCCTCCAGCAGAAATGCTTCGGTTGGTTTGTAGAGCTTTCAATTCAGGCAACATGCACTTCATTACAATACACGTACACCGATCTCAAGTAAATCATATCCTTGTCCAGTTTTGATAAGATGAGTTCTGTGTATGGTTTTTGAAACCCTGCGCTTACAACCAGATAGCCAGGGTACAAATAAAAATTGCCAGGAAAATGGGATGAGTGTTTTTGTGATTGATGGATTTCTTTATGATGCAGTCTCTTCTGGCTTAGCATCCCCTTCCCCTTCTGCAGCAGCCAGGGCTTCCCCTCCTTCAGTGACGGGGACTTCCCCCTCCATAGCTCCTGCCTCTCCACCTTCCGCTGCAGGTGCATCTGGGAAACAGGTTAAGGGCGATTATTTGTATGTAGTTTGCAATATATCACACATGTATAAACATTTGTAACAATATGCAACAATAATAATACACATATGTCTTGTTTACCCAGGGTAGCCTCATCTGTATTAATACTGTTTATTCCCCGAGGGGCCTGCAGTCGTATTATTATCCTGGCTTTAGCCGAGCTTTTATTAAGAACGTCTTCAATTTGAACTTGGATTCAATTAGTGTATACATGATTCATGTACGTTTACATCACACAAGTAAATTACAAATTGCCGATTCTGTCATTAATGATAAATATTGGACATGTCACCTGCTTGGAGCCAAAAGGACATTATCTCAGCGATATAGGTTTCTGGTTCTGAACAGATGAAGTGCAACTTTACATCCAATATCAGTGAGTAATATGTAGACAGTCAGCAATATATCAATTCTTATTCAATTTATACATCATTCTTTTGATCTATCCCTCTATCCATAATATTTAACCACACCTTCCTTTCCACTTTCCTCCATTCCTGTCTACCATCTTACCTTGTGTCTGTTCTTCTTTCTTCTCCTCTCCTTCCTGAGTCTCCTCTGCAGCAGGTGCTTGCTCCGCTGCTGCTTCTAAAATAAAATAATAGAATATACCATCAATATACCATCAATGTACCATCAATATACCATCAATACCATTAAGATGAAGCCTGCTCCAAACATACTCTAATCATTGCCAGTTCAAATATTAATTCTTACCTCATTTTATTAAAAAAATAATTTAAAAAAAAATGAATTTTTCATGAATATAATTCCATTTTACTTCTTCATTTTCATCTAAACTACATTTCATGACATCTAAGTGTTTAATCTAACAGGTTTTTTTTTTACTACCAAAAGTCCCAACATTTTTTTCAATTTTGCCTTGACATACAGCTCCCCAAAATGCCATGTGATTAATACAGTCCATGACAATAAAAAGCAATGTGCTTATAGGCCTAAGTGACGACTCATAGTCGAAATGCTTTGAATGCAAATTCTGAGCTTATGGATGAGAAACGCAATAGTAATTCAGATGGTTTAGAATCCGAGGACTGACTTCAATATTTTAAAAGAAGTATGGTTTCATAACATGTAGGTCACATCTTCAATGTATGCAATTGAATAAATGAAATGCATATGGTATGATGCAAACTGAAACATATGATTGGATAAGTGAGTCGATTAAACTAGTCATGAAATTTAAATGAATGGACTCTGTGAGAGACCAATGGCAGTTAGTTTGTATGCTCGGTTAGTATGGATGGAAGGAATGAGAAGACAAAGGATTAATTAGGATTATGAGTGATTTCTACTCCCAAGTCCTTCAAAATGACCTTCATTATGATGAAGGGTACTTATGATGAAAATAAAAGTTATGATGAATTTTAAATTCTGTCATTCAATGATTACTCCACCTGAATTAGAAAGATGTCCATTATCAAACTAAAACAACAGGCATGATATTCATTGCATAATGTTGCTCTTACTAGTATGAAGTTAAATATGTGTTAGCAATGAAAAGTAGCTAGAGAGGGGGAAAAAGGTGGGGGAACTTCTATTATAGAGGAGAAAATTAAAGGTATGGAACAAAGTTGAACCTGAGTGGGAACAAGAAAAAAATGGTTAAACAAAAAATGGAATGAAATGAAATGATTCTGAGATGAAGTTAATATGATGCATAAGCTCTTGTTTTGTTCACGGTAGTTGAAAAACAGACCATGAATTAATCATTGAGGACAGATGAAATGGGCTCAGTATCTGGTGAAGATAAATGCAGACATTCATGCTATAAGTGATGCATTACATTTCGTCCCTACTTTCATGAAGTGACGGTAGTGAATGATAATCCCATACAATTTGCGGGCGGATTTTCCTCACTACCGTCACTTCGTGAAAACAGGAACGATTTGATGAATAGACATTAAACCAATGAATAATCATTAGTCTGATGAATATAAATTAGAACGGATAAATAATCAGTATTAGTTGATGGCATTTAAGATGATGAATAAGCCTTAGTTGATGAAAAATTAGTAAGTCTGATGAACAACAGGTAGGGCTGATGAATAAACATGGACCTGCTGAATACAAATTAATCTGATGAATAAAAATTAGGGTTTATGAATAAACATTAGTGTGATGAATAAATATTAGGGTTAATGAATAAACATTAGTATGATGAATAAACATGATGTCTATTCTCACCCTCTGAGGCAGGAGCAGCTTCTTCAGCAGGCTTCTCTTCTTCACCTAAACATAATCCATAAGATTAGAAATACTTATAATCAACTATTCAGAATCATACTTTACATATTGATATATAGTATACAGTGAATTTACACATCCTCACTGATCTACAATCAGCATCTGTTTACATATAGGCCTAACACTGTTTTTGACATTTTCACTCATAGACAACATTTCTGTGCTTTATATATTCTGAACGTTGTGATACACAACTGGAAGTATGTGAGTTAAGTGTGTAAGATTTCTGAATAACTAATTTATGTAAAGTATACAAACTATCTAAGGTGGTAATGTGGATAAATATGTGATTGCCATTATAAGTTATATCCAACAAGTAACTACAAAAAGGGTAACTATGTGTGTGTGAGTGCAATCATATATGAATGTGTTCTGCTGTATGGTATACACTTTCTAAGCATCTAGATAGATAAGATACAATATAATGCAGTTATTTAACTTCTTTAGAGAGCGTTTTACATAAAATGTAGAAAATGTTGTTCTTTTATTGTTGATATTTCATATTACTTCAAAATATGACCCACAATCCAAAATAAACTAAATGATAATTTTTCTTTCTCCAAAATTCCCCCCATCTAAAGAAATGTGTTAAATATAATAAAAATATAAGAATTCTGTTTTGCTTTTTATTGGAATAATTTTAAAGATATAGAGAAGGGGCTTACAATGAAATAAAGTGTCTCAAGCAGATAGATGCATACTTATTATATGAAATAATCAGACTGGAAGTAAAAAAACCATGGTAATGACCACTTTGCAGTAAATTAATGATTACATTATGCATCACATACCCTCTTGTGTCTGTTCAGTTTGTTCAGCTGCGGGTGCCTCGCCTATAGATAATCAATATAATATCTCATTATCTGAATTACATCATTCAGGCTTTTACCATCCTATGAAAATAGAGAACCCTCTTTAATGCAATTTAGCACGATGTCTTTTGATATACCGGTAACATTGTGCCGACCCCAAATTACACAGCATCTTTTGAGCACAATTGCAGAATGACAACTGTTGCATAAGTCCTTTATTTCTATTTGTGATGTAAAGTACAGGTCACACTGTAATATGGGGATATTTACTGAAATACATGAATTAAAATCCAATCTGTCAATACATACCTATATTGTACCAGACATGCAAAGTAAGATCTCCCCCGTAAGTCAGCTTGTTATATATTGCTCCAAAGATCGATATTAATTCATTCAACTATCTTCCAGATACTTTAGACATTTAGTCAGAAGAATGTAGCAATCATCCTACTCTACCAAGAAAACAACTTCATTGAGGATAAAAAGGAAGGTGGACATGAAGAAGAACTGTTAATTTCTGGCTTTATCAGAAGAAATGACATCACATAAAACTATTTACTAAAAGTTGATAATAGTAGCATTCTTAGATAGTTTTTGAAAAAAATCAAGTGTGCCAGAACTACTAAACTTGAAAAAAATACTTGAGTCAAGAACAGAAGGAAAAAATATCAGCAAACAAAGAAAGATCTGATGTTTGCTGGTGCTAGTCTCTAGAGAGAATGAGTGATTAAATGTAGATCAGCGGAACATACCCTCTTGTGTTTGTTGAGTTTCACCTTCTTCAGCTGGTTTCTCACCTGTTTGCAAGGAATCATCAGGAAATACATCACTCACAACAAATAGCAATCAAACTTCTAGATTAGGATGAAGTTTACTTGATGTTGACCTTTTATATTGTTCAGTAAATTTTTGAGGTATTTCTAAGGCCCAAATCCTAAATGAAACCGACAATTAGTGACATTTTGAACCATGAACAAAGACCTGCAAAGTAAATTAATTGACTAGAAGGTTTTCAAAAGGTATTTCAGGGTACGGCTGATAGAAAGATGGCTAAAAAGGAGACCAATTATAGGGTTTATGTAGCTTGTGTAATCTTTTCATGAAAGAAAATCATTTTAAGGAACAAATTATGAATCTAAAGACAAAGATATATTAAGAACACTTTGTTGAAGAAAATAAAAATGATATAGAAACAAGAGTATGAAAGAAGCAGAAAAAAGATGAAAAAAAAAAAATTATGATTGTCAAAGAATCCCACCCCCCATAGAACAAAGGGATAAAATGATCGCTGAAATGGAATACATTAGATTATGAAACATCCTAAAAAATGAAACAATTCAAACCAATTATTACAATTGAATTGAAATTATACAGAAGAAAGCTGAATAATACAAACAAATTGTCACAAAATACTTTCAACAGGAGTATTATGTAATTCAAAGATGACTGAATGAAGGATATATGAATGTAGCTGGATGCAATGAAAGATTGTCAAGACTCAATCAAAGAGAAATAATGATTATCTTGTTAAAAAGTAACACAGATGCAAATGTCATGTTAGTAATAATGGAACAAAAAGCAAAACAGAAAGGAGGAAAGTATCATGAATGCTATATTGAAGCTGGAGAGAGAATGCATGCAGAAGACTTCCTGGACACCAAGCTTGGCTAGGTACCTTCATCGCCCCCTTCTTTCTGCTCCTTCTCCTCCCCACCTCCCTGGGGTTGATCCCCATCAGCCTGTCCCTCTTGGGCATCAGTGGGTGGGGCCTCCTCATCCACTGCCTTCTCCTCCTCTGCAGCCTCTTCTCCAGTCTTCCCATCTTCCACTTGCTGCTCAGCCTGCGCTTCCTGGGTTTGACCATCCTCCTGGGTTTGACCATCTTCCGTTGGACCATCCTCCTTAGGACCATCCTCCACCTGCTGGGTCTCACTACCATCTCCTTCTCTGACCTCTGCTTGTTGCTCTGTCTCTCCACCCTCTTCTCTTTGTTGTGCCGCTTCTTCTTTATATTCAGTGCAAGTTAGAGTGACACAAAGGGTGCAATACAGAGACACATGCATTTGGTTACAAAACAAAACAAAAAAAACATGCACATGTGTTTCACACACATAACTTATGTAGAGATTTGGAAACAAGCAATGTTTACTGTCTTCTGAAGTACTGTCATAATAGAATATTACATGCATCATGCACATTTCTTGAACATGCCTTGCAATCGCAATTATTGAGAAATAATTAATTATTCATTAAAAATCATGGTTATCAAGTGTCTGTTGCACTTGTTAGACAGAATGTAAACTTGTCTGAGGTGGCCAACATATACTTCATAACAACTACAAACAAACATACAAAACAAAAACAGAACAAAACTAAAAACACTTGATGAAGTAAAACAAACAAATAAACAAAGAATTTTCATTGGAGCAGAGACATTACCTCCTTCAGCAGGTGGCTGTTCTGCTTGCTGCTCAGCCCCCTCTGTAGCTGCCTCTCCTCCCTCTGCTTGTTGTTCACCTGATTCACCTGCAGGCTGTTCCGCTTGTTGCTCTTCACCTTCTCCTGCTGGCTGCTCTGTCTGTTGCTCTCCTCCCTCTGTAAGTGTTTGGGAAATAAAACAAGCAACATAACCACATCATAAGGAAGAGTGAATCATCATCCTTCATATAAATCAATGTTCATTTCTTCTCTTTTCTTTAATGAATTTTAAATGACAACTAACTTTCCCTTTACATTATTTTGAATTGAATTGAAATTCTGATTTACAATTCAACCATTGTGTGTTCCTTCTGCTGTAAATCTGAGACTTGTTTAAGTGTGCTTTTGTTGCATGTTGAACGTACCTTACTGCATTTAAAGAAAATAGTACATATTCCTTATAAATATCAACACCAGTGCCCTCCCCATTCCTATCATCACAATCATCCTTGAAGCAGTACAAAATGAGTGCCTTGCTATTGAATGCCATGCTAGATATTGAACAAGAACAAATAATCTCTAGTCCATGGAACACTTTTCTCCACAAAACAATTACAATTTTACAGAATAACATGATCTTTACATTCTGCTGTACTCTAAGTATGAATAAAAAATGGCAGGTTCACAAAATTGTTAAGTAATTTGTTAAGTAATTTGAAAACACAACGAAAATCACCTTCTCCTTCTTCTCCTTTCACTAGAAGTTTGAAAAATGAAAGAAAAAGTAGAAAAATGATCAGTATCTATTAATGAACGTTTCAAAAATAAATATTATAAACCTAATAAATAAATATATATAAGCCATTATCAGCCATGAAGCAGTAATAACAAAATAAATGCTCAATTTAAACTTCAAAGAACTTTAAAGTTGTGCAAAGCAACAAAATAGGTTTATTCTTGTATTAATACTAACAATTGGTTAAAACAACAAAAAAGAATGACAGTACCTAGTACACTGATTCAAAAATATGTATATCTATGTATCCAACTCCTTGATTTGGTGTAAGTGAAGATCACTAATTACATATAAATTACTCTAAATCTTGAAATTATGAGAATTTATAAGAAATGTTGATTCCGTTGGCTACAATGAATTTGACATTTACACAACAAGTTCTTTTTCGTGATACGATCAAGAGATAGAAAAGTAATATGATGAAGAAAAAGAAGAAGAAAAAAAAGAAGAAAAAAGAAAACAGAAAGAAAGCACAAGCTTATACTGGTATTGGGGTTCAGCATGCACATCAGAAGAGTAATAATATATGAATTAAAAAAAACAAGATGAGCTGAAGAATCTCTCTGTACTTTAGCAACAAATAGAGAAAGAGTGGGAGGAAGGGAGGGAGGAAGAAAGGGATGGAGAGAGAGAGAGAGAGAGAGAGAGAGAGAGACAGATCGACAAAAAACAATAATTTCGAAGGGAAAATGTAATACTTGTGGCATTATCACACAGGTTAACAAAAATGACAAACATCCAAAAGAATCAAACAGCCAAAATAATCAGCTAAACATATAGGAGAATGTTCAAGAAGACTAAAAAATAAAGCTTTAAATTCAGCATGCAAACTAACACAAAAAGCTAATGAAAAATTTCTAAGCAAAAAAGATGGCATAGAAAATGGAAAGTCTGTGAAGGCAATGAACACTGAATTTGACTGAATATAGTGTCGTATGGAAGTATATGTATCTCACCGTGAGATTGCTCCATTGAGATACTTGTTAAGGAGTCTAGTACAAGTATAAGAAAAATGTTGCTTACAATGTATACCAACTCAGGGGAACTAACTGTAAATCTACTCCAGCATGCATTTATATGTACTATATTTGCTCCCATTTTGATCTATATTTAAGTCATTTTAAAAAGAGCATTTGTACCATTGCTTCTATATTCCAATGGAGAAAAAAAAGGATTGATATAATGATAGTTCCCTGAAAATGAACGGACAGCAATCATCATGTTAAATCAATTCTAGATAATCTCATCTCAAAGATAATCATATGAATGAAGTAAACAACTTAACCATCATCCCTCAAAAAGCATGGCCCCCCCCCCCCCAAAAAAAAATAGAAGAAGATCTGATTAGCAGCTGCAATTGTTTTTATTCAGTCAGCAAATGATTTATTCAGCAGATCCAATAGAGAACTGCTACTGATACATGTAACTTGTAAGGCACATATATATACTGTCACTGTCTCCTTCTGTAGAGAAAGGGAAACAAAGGGAAAGCAATTCACTGATATCAATGAGAAAGGTGCATGTTTCCAGGTTTCTTAAACATATCTGAGATGCATTTTGCAAAGCCTAAAATTGAGGGCACTGCATCAAAATAGATAATGATGTCTAGATGACAACCTTTGACCTCATGCACTCACCTTTGACCTCTCCCCCAGGTAGTACTTCCACATCAGGGAAGAGTCTCTCAATCCTCGTCTTGGCTTCCTCTGGGTTAGAGCTGCCATGGACAGCGTTCTGCATGACGTCCTTACCCAACAGTGCCCTCAATGACTCCGGAGCATGCTCCCTGGCGTAGTCAGGGTCTGTAGGTCCCATCAGGGTTCTCCAGCCGTCAACAGCATCCTCGCGGGATAACACCATCACCATTGATAGACCACTGCATCATCACAGCAGTAAGTGAAAAAGAAATCAGCTATGACATTTGGGAATTACTTCCTTCTCAGATATGTGTAGAATGGAATTTCTCAGTTAAAATCACCAACAGGTAGTCTGATTATTTTCAATATATGTATACTGAAAATGAATACATGCCATTGCCTATTAAAAAGTACTCAGTGGGCAACAGGCACAGAACTAGGACAATTTAAAAAATACCAAATATTAAAATACAGCTGTGATTGAGGTAAACACTCTATTAGAATAAACTATCCATAAGTGATGTGTCTACATACAAATTGAGGAAGATGAATATATGGTTGCACAAGACCTAGAACAAGAACCATTAATAATAATACTAATAGGCATTTCTGTAGCGCAGTCTATCTAGATAATTCTATTCCGAGGCGCATTTATCATTACCCCGGCTTTAGCCTAGCTGCCGTTTATACAGCACTCCAGCATTTCAAGGAATTAATTCCTACCAGGTACCCATTTACATCACCTGGGTTGAGTGTGGCAAATGTAGATCAATGTCTTGCCAAAGGACATTAGTGCCGCAAACAAAAGGTTCTCTGGATGTCTTCAGGAAGCGTTTGCATGAGTTCAAAGTCAAAAATCAAATAAGCTAGGTAAATTTTGATGTTTTCATGCTTTAAAGCAGAGAACTTCTTCAAGAAATCTTCAGAAATCACTGGATGTACCTTGACATGTGTTCAATGAGGTTCTCATAGAATTCCTTGCCCTCATGCTCCATGTAGAGCTTAGATGCCAGCTCCTTGTTCAGCTCAACATCTCGCTGAAGACTGATGTTAAATCCTGCCTCTTTGATCTTCTCAATGATGGCCTCTGTAAGGTGTAACAAAAATGTGATACCGGTCAAAACTGAATGCAGCATATACACCACACAACAAAACAAATTTAAACAGATTCACTTACAACTTTAAATGTTTGACTAGAAAATATGGAAACAACTACAATATCTGTCAAGATTTGACTATTGCAAGTACAAAATATTCCAGGGAGAATTCAAAATTTGTTACTTGTCATGTAGCTACAGCCTTGCTACATAACAATTATACACAAACAGCTCCCATCTTGTTGTCAGTACATAGTCATACTTAAAGAATATTAAGTTGACAATTAAGGGAAAAGTAATTATACATCTCTGTCTGAGATACAGACATATTCCTCCTGATACAGTATGGGTTAATAAGTCTTCATTGCTAGCTAACACTACGAAAAATATGTCTGCTCAAGATAAACAAATTCTTTATTTTAAAAAAGTGAGAGAAAGGACAAATTTGTTAACAAAAAGACAATCTCACCTTTATGTTCTCCAGCTGCATCAGGTTTAATGACAGCTAATGTGCTCTGTTTGGGGAAGAAGAACCCGAGTTCTTTCTCTGCATTATCTACAGAGTCACTACCATGGACTACATTCACTTGAGTATCTGGGACTGAGTACTGAGCTCGTAAACTGCAATAAAAAACACAGACACCATTTATTAGCATCAATATCACTCTCATTATCATAATAGACTTTGTTATGTTTGTATTCAATTATCATTTGAACAATGCTATATGTGGCTACCGACCTAGCTACACGGAATGTCTTGTACACTGTAATCATGAGGGCACCATATTATTATTGACATTAAAGGGGGTGTAGCATGGCAAATACTGGTTAACGCCATCTAAGACTTCTTTTGGACAACTGCACGAAAACGAATGGACTTGATTAACGGTCGGCGCGCTATAGCGTTTCCGAAACAGGCCAAAGTTCTCCTCCCACATTAGTTTCACGTATGTGGCACGCACATAAATATATACTGCGGTCCGTAGTCGTATTATACCCAGAGCTGCCAACCTCCAGAACCGAAAATCAGTAATCACAAGGCTCAAAATCAGTAATTTTGGGTATAAATCAGTAATTTCCTATGCGGCGCTATGACTCTAATAAAAACGGCACGCCAACATTGCACAGACACATGATTATCTGACATTTTTGGTGATTTTACTCACACAAAGTTGTTAAATAATGAGTTTCATATCATCAAAACACAGTCTTCCAGGAAAAATGGGGGGAAAAAAAATATATATAAAAAAAAAAAAAAAAAAAAAAAATCATTTTTTTTATTTTTTTTTAATTTTTTTTTTAAATCCGTAATTTTAAACAACATTCCGTAATGGTCGTTAATTTCCGTACCAATTACGGGAAATCCGTACTAGTTGGCAGCTCTGTATACCCGATTGGCCCCCAGTCAAGCCACTGGAAAGACACGTAGTCTCATCATGCTACATCAATCTCCTTTAATATCACCCCAATAATATAGACTTTATGTTATTTTTGTATTCAATAATTCTTTGAATAACGCTACATATGGCTGCAGATCTCATATCACAAGTGATATTGATATGGATTATTGTAGAGTAAGTGATTATTTTAGAGTGCATGATTTCACCTTTCAGGAGCCTTCTCCTTGGCCTCATCAATGATGGTAGGTCCAATGAAATCTCTCCAGGATTGAATGGCAGACTCTTTGGCAAGACCTAGAGCAAGAACCTCACCACTGATGACAAACAGAGAGGTATAGAGACATGGAGAAAAGAAACAATAATTAGGTTGCAGAGTGAATCAAACAGGGATGCCATTTGGAATTGATCAGAAGGCCTGAAAATCACCTAGAATGAGCTATTTTGTACACAAAAAAGTTATGGCCTGAAATAAATCGCCACGGCCTGAATTCAGGCTTTTGCCTGAAAACTGGCATCCCTGATCAAAACAACAACTGAAGTAAGAATTTTCCTTCTTTTATGTTCATGAGCCATCAGTCATTTTCAATTAAAATCATCTTCTATTCTCAGATATCTTTCATTGCATTATTACATGTACATGATACTCATCATACTATGTGGATGTAATACGCACCATTCCTTTCCAAATACTCACATCTTCTACAACAAAAGCTCCCCATTAGTACACTCATTTTGAGCTAAATTAATGTCCATATATGGTGAATAAAGCAGTCCTACCTTACATCCAACTGGGTGAACACAATTCCAACATAACAATATCTTACTAAAAGATGTTCTTTCTACAGCTGTGCTCCATGGATTTTCATGTTTGGCAACATATCCACTTGACCATCCAATCTCTTCTCATTCAATACCAACTATTTAATTATTTTTGGATAAATAAAGATACCATATCTCTAAATTATAAGTGAATAAATTTAGATATCTGCAACAGAAGTGGCATACCTTGTCATCTCCCTGATGAGATCTTCAAAGTGTGCGGTACCTTCTTGCTCTTTATAGAAATCTTTAGCTTGTTCCTCTGTTAGCTGAACCATCTTCTGAAGGCATACCTCAAACCCAGCCTCTTGAATCTTCTGCAGCATTTCATCTGTATCATAACAAATGTAATCATCATTATCATTATCATTATCGTCGTCGTCATCATCATTATCATCATAATCATCATCTTCATCATCATCTAACATCATCATCATCATCATCATCATCATCATCATCATCATCATCATCATCATCATCATCATCATCATCATCATCATCATCATCATCATCATCATCATCATCATCATCATCATCATCATCATCATCATCATCATCATCATCATCATCATCATCATCATCTGCTTCCTGTTGTATATAGCACATTGAAACTTCATCTCTATGCACTTCCAAAGTAATTCTGCCTTTATCCGGATACTAATTTTTAAAATTCAAAATCATGAAAGCGGACCAAGATATGATGAATGAGTCATAATTCATTCCGTATGATATTCTGTTAATTTTGAAAAGGACTGAAATAGTGAAGTCAAAATACTTGAAAACTGATATCCTAGCATTTTCTCAATCCCTTATAGCGCATATTGCATTGACTATGTCTTCTTACAAAATTCTGACAAAAGCCATCTACATTGTATATGAAAAATACACAGGTTACATTCTTGTTATTTAAATGAATCCCAAAATACCGCTAAAGAGGATATTTCAAATTAGGTATTCATTTTAAAAGGGAAGAAAGAAAGGAAAGTGTGAAGATGAATAAATTAGAGACTTGATACCTTTATGGTCCTTGAGTGCGCTTGGTCTGATAAGAGCCAAGGTTTTCTCAACGATTGGTGGAGGACCAGTCCCTGGTACGAGGGGAATGCTGAAGTTAGGAAGAAGGAATGCTAGCTCTCTGTAAGGTAACAAATAAATACATTACATAATAAACAGCGAGGTATAATGCAGTGATCATTGATTAGATGATAAATAGTAAGAGAGAAAAAAATGATAAAATAAAACCTTAAGGGGAAAAAAGGCAAAGAGAGGAGGAATGAAAGAGGAGGAAGAGAGAGTGTATCATAAAAAAGTAGTGATACAAATAAGCATGATAATAAATAGATTGATTTAACACCTGCTCCATAAAATATAAGGATATGATGAGGAAAACTAGAAAAAATAGTGTAAAAACTAGAAGCAAGAGAACTTAAACAAAGGGAACATTCAAACATTTCACTTCTTCAAAACCATTTTGATTACAGTATGGGTAAAGTAAAAGCTTTTTAGATTTTGTTGTTGACACACGACATACCTTGCAGCTGTTTCTGACGAGTCTGCTCCATGCATCGCATTCATTTTCTTATCTGTACCAAACTGAGCTCGTAAACTTAAAGAGAAGATAGACAAGAAAGACATTTTGTATTAAGCAAAATTTCAATCTTGAGGAAATCGCAATTATTACATTCAAAAATGAATATTGAAGTCTACTGCTTATTTGAATTTGAACAATTAAATTGCTAGTACAAACTACCGGTACAGGAATAAGATTCTAGTAGCCTTATTCCTCTGATTACTCATGATGCTTCAAACACATTTTACCTATGCAAATGGAATGTATAGTTTGAAATAATCAAACAAGGGACTTACAAGGGACTCGCTAAGGTCACTGGCTGTAGGTCACTGTCGGCCCACTTACAAAAATCAAATGTAAATCATGCTGATTTCCTAACTAATGTATAATTTTTGATGTATAGTTACTCAATGACCCATGACCTCTAAGTGAATTACCCTAATCCAAACCATTCATGTTTGCTGTGAAGGCATCCATGCACATTACTATCAAATTGGGATTTCGTTTATTTTATCAATTGCTGGTCTTGAGATATTGCTGAAAAGAAAAAGTTGTGTTACTCAAACATAACCAGGGGTGATAGTGAGCACCAAAAAAAAAAAAAAAAAAAGGGTTTTTAAAAAGGGATTCGGGGGGGGGGGGGGGGGAATGGTATCTATAACATTCTCCCCCTTTTGAGTAGTAAATAGGAAAAAATCTGGAAAATAGGGGAAAATCAGGAAAATGGGGGAAAATCAGGAAAATGGGGGAAAACTCTGGGTAAAATCCAGGTAAAATCGGGAGGAAAAAAAATGGCATCTAAAACATTCTCCCCTTTTGAGTAAGTAAATAGGGAAAAATCTGAAAAATGAGGGAAAATCAGGAAAAAATAGCTACCTTTCAGGTGCTTGCTCCTTGGCAACTTCAATATCCTTGGGTCCTAGCAGATTCCTGATATCCGACACGACCCCTTCACCCGTGTTACCTCGGGTCAAGACAAGAATTTTGCTAGGACCACTAGCCATGAAGGTGACCAGCTCCTCAAAGTGATCTTCTTCTTGATGCTGTTTGTAGAACTCTCTGGCTTCTTCTTCAGTCAGAGTCTTATCTTCTGTAGCCAGGATCTCAAAACCATGCTCCTCAATCTAGGACAATAGATAATAATAATAATAATAATAGGCATTTCTATAGCGCCGTCTATCTAGAAATTCTATTCCGAGGCGCCATTACAGCGCTCTAGCATTTCAAGGAATTAATTCCTGCCAGGTACCCATTTACCTCACCTGGGTCGAGTGTGGCAAATGAAGATTAATGCCTTGCCAAAGGACATTAGTGCTGTGTCTGGGATCGAACCACGACCTTTGAATTTCAAGTCAAGTGCTTAAACCACTAGACTACGACACTTCTACATAGATATATCAGTGAAGAGTTACCATTATTCTCATCCTTATTACAACCATCACAATTATTATTACAGAAATAAAACTCCCAATTCAACTTCCAAAAGAGTAGTAATTTTGTGTTACATGATGAATTTGAAAAAGCTGATGCTATATCCTCAATAAAAAAAAATGAAATAAAACACAAGCACTTGTAGATCCAGGATTTGAAAAAGAGGGGGTGCCCACATAAAATTATACATTCACTATTTGGAAGATGACCTGGCTCCCTCCCCCAATTTACCACTGTATAATTGAAAAAAGAAAAACAAAATTACAGGGGAAAAGTATTATCGCGCTACTACACGTAGCTACTACCCCGTATAAAATATTTTGGCTAAAATCAGCATGTCTATGTTTGGAATAAAGATCCGTAAATGGAAAATCCTGTCGTTCTGAAATTTGTTGTTGTTGTGGTTTACTTGTTTGAATAGACTCTAGAGAATGAATTCACTTCACATGATACAACCATCCAGTAGAAAATTCTTAAAAAAGCAATTACTAACCTTAGCAATGATATCATCCACGTGGCCACTAGCAACAGCGTCCGGTTTGATGAGAACAACTGTGACTTCTTTAGGAAGAGGCTCTGTAGAATGCATTATCACAACAGTATTAAATATAATTTCATACTCACATTTTCTCAAGATTTACACATAAACTATGCCTTTGTCTTTATATTTGGCTAAATATCTAAACATCTTTATTGATACAAGAATATTTACTTTAAAGATACTATGTCCCTTTTGCAGCCAACATCAAATTTTGTAGAACTTTGCAGGAATTATGAATATGTCATATATGTCCTATCTGTGAAATTTAAACGTTAGCAGTGTCCTAATATTCAAATTATGAAAGGAAACCTGTTTACTTGCTAGACTTCACTGTCAGACACTATTGAGTGACTGACTGGCTTTTTTCTTCTTTGGTAATAACATACATAAAATGAGCTGTAAACGGTACATGAGCATTTGTCTACATCACCCACTTCTTGTAATGGCCAAAATTAAACTGATTGAATCTTTGCGCAGCATGAAACGTATGACCATTCGGTACAATGGTCTGAAAATCAGACTATTACTTACTGGCTCTATAGCTTTAAGTCGAATCAACAACTAATAGTCATTATTTTCCCACTTAAGACATTTTCAAGCCCCCCCCCCCTTTTTTTAGGGAAGTTCTAAATTAGTATTATCTTTCAAATGCCATTGGAATTTAACCTTTTCATTTTTTTGGCCTGCAAATGGGACATAGTACCTTTAATATATTTATCAAATGTGTGGAAAATACCAATCACCATTGAGTGTTTGCAGGAAAAATTTGTGCATAAATTTCATTTTCATAATAACCTTGAAATGAAAAGAAAAACAACATTTTTGCATTTAGTCTGAGAATTTGTTCACTTTGATTCATATATATGAAGATAGTTTGCTTCACAATGACTATTAGGGATTTATTTTTGCTGAATTTTTTGGTAAATTTTTTAAAAGCATAGAGTATATATATAGGTGATATATATGTGCTCACATTTAAATACATGCACATCTATCAGTTACTACAGAACACTTCATCAATGTACGAAACATAAAACTGCCATTGTATATCAAAGAGTTGTTAATTTCTATTCTAATGGCTGTTAATTTACAGTTAATAAAATTAATACTGTTGTTAGGTTTGATAAGTTGAGTGAGATATAAATATTTGTGCTAAATAAAGATATGAAAAATGGCATAGTGATTTTGAAGTGATGAACATTTAAAAGCAGATTGAAAGCATAATTGCAGAATAGAGAAAGAAGGATTGGAAGCATAAAATATGAAGATATTAAGCTGGTTATTTGTTTGGCTTTCCTTGTGCTATTTACATAGAAACACCAGCAAATAAAGTATGAACATTTACAAAAGAGATTGGGTATGGGGTACTTATACAAATAGTATTTCCACTTGCTATAACAGCTATCTAACCATACAGTTCTTAAGTGATGATATCATTAGTTTTCAATAGAGCATAAAGCAAAATATTGGGAATACATGTTTAAATGAACTTCAAAATCATTACTGATTTTACTTTGTATTCTCAACATCAATTACTATCTAAAGATAATATATGTGCTACATACAAGTACATGTATTTGATTCACAAGTTGTATATCAATATTCCATGTAACTGTGTGACTTTGTGCAGAACACAGGCACAGTAGATATTTGACATGAATTTTCTGGTGAAAGTTATATATATAGTCTATTGACATTGTGAATCCATTATTGTCACAACATTCAAACTGTGAATAAACAGCTCTAAATCATTCTGAATGATACTCTATACTAAATACACTGAGCTATAAATAATATACATTAAATGCACTGAGTACATGTTGTTGTTCTTAATATGTGCACTTACTGGATACTGAGTACTGAATTATAAATGAGCCATAATTTGATTGATATATACTGACATGGATGTGTACTTCAATCTTTACATCACACTTAACTATTAACAACTGACATTGCAACCATCACTGTAATTTATTCTATGTACTGTGTGATATATGTGAAGGGCATGAATGCCCTTGTAGTTGTGAGTTATTTGAGTACCTGTCCAGGTACTGAGTGAGTGAGAGAAGGGCATTACACTAATTGATATAATATAATGCCCTTGTAATTGAATACCTGTCTGTGTACTGAGTGAGTGAAAAAAGGGCATTAAACTAATTGATACAATGCCCTTGTAATTGAATACCTGTCTGTGTACTGAGTGAGTGAGAGAAGGACATTACACTAATTGATATGACGCCTTTATAGTTGAATACCTGTCTTTGATCCATCTTGTCTGTCATGCATCAAGGTGTCTACTGTACCCTGACTTACTGGTCTCACGCTAACCTCTCCTTCATCACCTAATTCTTTTATTTCCTTGACTAGAGACGCAGAGAAAGGTCAGGTTAGTAAATTGGAAAGGACAAAAACTACACTATCAGAATACTATTCATTTATGCTCTGACTAACTTATTAGATATCGGACTAAATGAATACTGCTTTGATGCATCTGCTGCATATGGTCCATGTAGCCATAATGGGTCAATGCCAATAAGTACAGAAGAATGAAATAACTCCAGACTTCTAGCATCTGGTCAAAGGAGATGCAAGTGATCTGCAATTGAAAGCTGATGAGAAGTTGAAATGAACTGAAAATGAATGATTGTGAAAAATGAATGATGGCACACAGCAAAATATGAAAGAGATTGAGGTATTAGCAAATACAAAGGGAGATTAGCATAGCACAAAGTTACTGAAAGCAGATTTACTGAAGAAATATGCTAATTAATGAGGGGGAAAAAGTGAAGTGAATTAATGTTGTTATAATAAAGATATCATGACATTATATTCCATGAGTCTACACCAGGAGTGTTTTCATCCATTTAGCTGAATGATCTCTAAGAACTTGATTAATTTCACAGCAAAAGCAATTAATCATTAGAATTATCTTTTTAAAAATAAATATCAGTAAGCAAGAAATTCATTTCAAATGAAAGGCCACCTAATGCTATGAATGTGAGATAACAATCATGTAACAAACAAGATACATTCAACTGATCATGTTCTTTGAAACATTTAGTAGTCTTAGTTGACATTTTGATATTAAGGTTGGCCTATGTGATCATATTTTATGTCAACATTCAGACATAAAAAATGAGCAAATAATGGAAAGAAAGATCAAATGTTAGAAAGCTATGACTCGATCTTCTTTGATCTGAACATGATTGAATGATAGAAGATATGGAGTGAGGTATAATGCCTTGCCTTTCTATCTTCACTCCACAATAGTGAAAGGAATAAGAGATGGAATGATGAATGGAATGAAAGCAGAAATGATACATAGTATGACTTACTCCTTGCATCCTCCTCCTGTTTCTTCTTCTCAACTTCTTCTGCCTGTGCTGCCTGATGTTCTTCAGCCTCAAAGGCTGCTAACAAGGGATCCTTGATCTAAACAAAGATATAGTCACCACATTTAGTTGGACAAATCAAATTGCTATACCAAAGTCACACATGTATACAGACAAAACATTGTAAGTAGCATGGCACCGGATAAACAAAGGGGTAAAAAGTATCATACATTTATTAAACCTATAAGAGGCCAAGGATCCACTCAGACAGACCCTTCCTACAATTGGTCACTAATGTGCCCCCTCAACTCAATACCCTGATTAAAAGGGTTGGAAACCTTCATCTCAAATAATACATTCAACAGCAGCTTTTCACAAATTTTAACCATTAATATTATTGAATACTTACCACTACTCGTTCTACTCCTTCCTCTAGAACCTTGTGTTCCTGTTTCAGCTCTCGTTCTACGTCCTTGAGGAGTTTAGGAGCGTTGGCCCCCCTCACCACGTTGACCAGTTGACCACTCCCATACATAAGGAACGAAGGCTCACATTTTCCACGGTACCTCTCAAGGCTTTCGATGCTATCTGCTTCAGCCTAAGTAATACCCAAAATATACACATGTATATATCATTAGACTATTTGATGAGAATCAAAGTTTATTCTCTCATTTACAAGTACAAAGAAAACTTCCCCCTTTTCAAGAAAATAATCAAGGTACATAGAAGAATGCCTGCAAAGAATCAACTCTAGACAAATAATACTTTTGTGGCCTGAGAAATCAAACAGCTTGCCAAGGCTTACTTGACAAAGCTCAATATACGCAAGTTAGCAGAGGTTCTGGTTTAAGAATCATTAATGGATTTACCACAATCTAAAACTAATCCATAATTATTATTTAAAAAGAAATGTGCACTCACCACAGCAAATCTGAGCAGATCATCTCCGACCTCATTCCTGAGCCTCTTGAAGAGACTTAGTACTGCAGCACACGGTCCACACCATTTCTGATATACATCAATAACTGAACATAACAAGAACAAAAATACACAAATCATCTTTCTTCATGACAGATAATATAACAAAGCATTCATGATTTTCTGTGATCAAATCAAGATGGTAAAAACACATTCCAGACAGTGCAGACCTTTCTCTCAGTAATCTATTTTTGAATACGATGAGGAAATTGCGGGTCTATTACTATTAGTATTAGGCATTTTGTAAACAAAATTCTTTATTCCTTTCTCAAAGTTCTGAGGGTGTTCTTTTATTTCATTGTAAAATCCAAGAATTTAAGGATCACATTCTTTGTTGAGTAAACAAATTACTCCCAGTTTAAATGTAAAAAAGGTCAATACAATTAAACAGAAAAAAGGAGACCTTTAATAAGCTAAGAAAAAATAATTGAGATCAGACATTTTATCACGATAGGATTTACATGTATTTCCATAGATGTCTATTACCTGTCAGTCCTTCAAGACTCAATAATTCATCCCACATCTCCTGGTTCAGAATCTCCTTCTGGAGAGAAATTGTCTCCTTTTTGGCAGGCATGATGATTTAGCTGCACAGAGTCGCTTTCAAGTCATGCAGTCACTCACCACTGAGACTTTTTTCCCTATAGATTGAAAACAAAAATTGTATTAATTGTTATAAGATTAAGAACACCTTTCACTAAAATTGGGAATTATCGTTAGCGATAAGAAAAAATATTATTTCGGCGCTAAAAGTAAAACATTGTGCAAGCAAGAATCCTTGGCTTGGGATGTAAAACTTCAAAGTAGGGAGGCCAATGCCCGGGCGTAAGGCTTCTACACCTACGATTTGTGCGCTCGTCGCCCACTTCAAAAAATTAGCAAAGGGAAAAAAATGATGTAAAAATAAAAATTGAAGAAAATATGAAAAGAAAATACAATTATACATTTCACAACATACCTATAATCACGGATCTGTAACAGTCTTTCACCATTTGTTGACAATCTTGCAGATTTTGACGTTTTTTAATCCAATAACTGTGGTTGCAGACGACCTTGACGCACTCGCACCACCGACTAAGAAAATCCTAGAGGGCGTAGAGGTTTGCTCACTAAAAACCTTCTCATTGGCAGAAGGTAGACCCTAAAAATATGGGATCCGTTTTGAGTAAAGAACTTTTGATAGAGATCAACATTTCAGATGTTCACAATTGCCACTTCTAACAACTAGAAAATATAAAGAAAAAAGATTATATCTTTTTAAATACAGATTTTTACAAACTGAACATTCGAAAGTAGATAGAGTACGATGTTTCTGTCAATCTTGCGTTGGTTTGAGCCCTATAGCTACATCCATCTCAAAATGAGAAGGAAAACAGTGAACAGTGACGTCATTGTTCGCGCCAAAAATAAAGGGTATTGCGACATAATCTGAGCTCCGGTCAGATCGTGCGGAAAGCGTAGTCTTATTTATAGACCCTAGTACCTTATTCTCACAGCACTAGATACGAGTGTCGTGCAGTAATGTATGAGAAGTGTTAAAAAAGATATTTCAGTAAAAAAAAAGTCTACGTGAGCAGTCCATACTCCAATTGAGAATTGAAATGAAAGCCATGATTTGAAGGTGTGTATACATGGTTAGTGAGTGTGTATGTTACGTATAGCGAAAGGGAGAGAGAGAGAGAGAGAGTGAGAGAAATATTAGTACACGTACGTTGCATGCATGCATGGATGTGCGCTATGATTGTGTTCGCTGCAAGATGGATTTTAATTGGACCTCGTAACTTCTCGATCGTTGATAATAAGGAATACTCATGAGGAAATCAAATTATTGGAATACACATCTAAGGTAAATATCAATGAATTATATATATTTCTTTCCTTTTTTGAACCATCGTCTTCGGCTCGTAGTAGTAGAAGATGTAATCGTTCGCACATTGATGGCTGGACTTCAGCCTGCATCGGGGCTTGCCTGTGTCGGTGGAGGGATCAACTAAGAAGAAGAAGGTGTGTACGTGTGCGACCGATTCAAGGCTAGCCGCTGTTGAGTGATTGCACTTTCGCGCGAAGTTTTAAACTTCATCATGAACTTTGTCCCTCGGGCCTGTCTAATTATGAACGTAACTTTGCGACATGAAATATAATTGTTTCAAGGCTCTTACGTACGGAAAGGCGTAGAAGGAAATGGCTACAAACCAGCTGGATATCTCCTATTTGATGGAACCTATGGAGTCGGCAGATGGGTTGATTTTCTTAGTGAAAGTAAATGCTTTCTTTTAATCTTAGTTTTAGTATAAACAAATTAGTAATTAAAAAGTTAGATTTGGGCATTGGCCTCCCTATTCAAACAAAGGATCCACCTAGAAAGAAAAACTAAAGATTCATTTGACTGGATTTTGGGAAGGGTAGACCTAGAGGTCTAGATCTAGTGAGTGTTTTACCAAGTAATATGGCCACTCCCGATCAGACTCAGAGTCAGAAATCAAATTTGAAATGTCAATGAACAGCAACCCTCCAGACAGGCAACAGTTCTAACTTTAGATAGAGTCTAGATCTAGATCTATTTTGACTTTAAATCTAACATCTGACAAACTCTCTCCCTCTTTACAGGTATTTTATTGAGTCACTATATATACACCTGCACAGAACCTACATAAGTAAGAAAACACACCCGACGGTGCAGTGGCTTGTAATTTAATAATAATAGCGAAGAAGAAAAATATACATCATCACACAATACACAAAAAAACATTAGTGGGACTGTAATATATTCACACATCAACTCACACTCTTTGTACGCGCTCTTTTATTCGTCTTTAGTCTACAATATATAAACCTTTGGAGATATGATACAAAACAAATATGATTATTTTCAGAGTTTTAAAAATATGAGTGTCAATACAATCACAGAGAATAATGTAATAACCATAATTGTCTTACGTGAATTTAGGTTTCCGGACAACAGAAATATAACTTAGAAGCGTTCGGTTGCCTAGATGATATCACGTGACCAAACGAAAGATCGATTCGATAATTGGGGTTCGAGAAATGTAATTATCATGGCATTATAACATTGAGAAATTCCAGTTCCAAATTTATATATTAATCATATACGAAATTTGAAAATACATTTTTTTTTTTTCAAATGTCAAAGTCATTTTCGTTTTATTAAATTCCGACAAAATAAGTCTTTTAAATTACATCATAAATTATAGATCTTTCTCCCCTATGTATAATGAACGAATCCAAAGTAAGTTGATCCGTTTCTGATATGGTTCGTATGTATATGCGATGTTGTAGTAGCGACCGACCCAAAAATCTTGAAATCTAGCTAGCTACAGTCGGCTTTTAATTTTTGTTTGTTTTTTTGTTACCGTTTTTTAGATTTAAAAAAATATTAAAGCATCAAACTGAGAAATATCTGCCCAAAGAGGGAGAAAAAAAGAAAAAAAAAGGTTTAAAAAGAAAAAACATTTCCGACCGACCGACCCATGTTTTGGCACCTAAACTAAGCTAGGCAAATACAACATCTTTTTGTTAGGCCTCAGCTGTCAGATCAGCTAGCCTGGGCCCACTGAACTGGAATATGTGGCCCGGTCCTGAAATAACAGTTTTTGATATATTCCCGTCCATCATTATTATAATTTTTTTCTCATTTTGCTTAAATAGTTACCACTTGGAAGGGGGGGGGGGGGCGGTCCGGTTAATTAACTTGAACAAAATAGTGCTTTTGCCCGGAAAAGTTTCTTTTATAAAAATCTCTCTTTCAAATTTTCAATAATCATATCTGATTGATACACGTCTGTAAAAACCCAATACACACACACACACACACACACACACACACACATTGAGAATCTTTTGTACTTAATAAAACAACTATCATTCTCCCAATGACAATGTCTTGGACGGTTGCAATTCACACTGACAATATGTTATTTTGCATTTATTGTGTTTGGAGTTCTCAAGTGCAAGACTAGGCGAACTGTAATAAATATGCAAATTAAGAAACATATTCCATATTTCCCCCCCCCCCCCTTCCCACACACCCTCTCTCTGTCTCTCTCACATCTCTCTCTTTCTTCCAGTGTCTCTTTCAATCCCCCTCTACTTGGTCCGGCTAAAGAACCTACCCCTTCTCTATTCCTTCATAATAGCAATAGCAGTACTTATGTAAGCTCGCTTCTCTGGCTTTGATATAATTAGACTTAACATCCCTGATATAAACCTTGAGCATACAGTTCATTATTGATTACATTTATAGAAAATGAGGCTTTCATATACTTATTACTTCATTGATGTATACTAGTGATACAAAATATAAAAACATGATATGTTAGTATTTTACACACTGATGCTTCCTTGAGATCAAATTTGCCTCCTTTAAAGGCATTTCTGAAATTCCTCCCTTACAATGAAATTGTGAATCAGTCTTTGTCTCGATGCTAAACACAATATTTCAGAAGTGTATCTATAGGGACTTTTTTTGATGAACTAGAAATATTGTATGATTCTACTGAATTACCATAGAAAACTTGTCTACAAGTTAGACCCTATTTTGACACCAAAACAAAATGCAATGGAGACTGGAGTCCCTAGCTTTATCAGTCATTTGTTGTGTCTACCTGTATGTCTTCTTCCAAGAGGGATATATGAAGTTGTTCACTTCTTGAAAAAACAACATATATATTATTGATACAAAATTTAGGATTTTTACCACCGTCTTTAGTTTCCTCCATTTGTTCATATAAAGTCTATAATGGAGGTATGTGAGTGTGTGTGTGTGGGGGGGGGGGGGGGTTGATGATGACTTTTGGTGTATATAGAAGAAAATAGAAGCTGGTTCAACAACAAATTTATGACATTTCAACTTATATTTGATGAGAATATTTAAAATGTAAAAACACAGCATTTCAAGTAGGATGGTTGGTACACACGAATACATGTACATGATTACAGTATCAAACATCATAAAAAGCATACGACCATGCCAGTCACATAGCTCAAATCTCTTGATCATTATTAAAAGAAATATTTGTCACTATTATTGAGGAAAGAATCCTACCTGGGATTTAAAAACCAAGTGTGACTGATAAATATGCATTCACTTTGCACATGTGCATGTGAATGTAGCTTCCTAGGGAGAGGAGATGGTGCACATATTGTGTTCAGACTTGAACTCAAAGTGAACAACATTAAATTCGGATCCAAGCCCGGCACTCATGCCCTTTGGCAAGTTGTTAATCTATACTTACCACTCTCCACCCAGCTATTAAATAGGTACCCGGTAGGATGCGAACGTTAAAGTGACTCGGTAACATTGTTGAAGGTTGATGAAAAAAAATGTGTAATTTTCGCATGAAATGTTACTTATTATATTTCTTCTACTGTACTAACCCTTTAACATGCAAACAATCCTGAAAATAATCTCAAACCACAAAGATATTTATGGTTTTCTTTGAAGGCGTCACTGTGCGACACCCTCTAACAGTAAATTCTCCCAACCATTTTTCCATGAAAATAAGATATAAGACGGGCTTTAAAAAATCTTAACACTTAAATGTCTGGAATGGTATATAGAGCCGATTCATTGCTTTGTGAAGATTTACATTCACCTAAAATGTAATTAAATTGTAATAATATAGTTGGAAGAATTAAGGAATTGATCAGGTCAGTTTTCCCCAATTTGTATCATTAATATGGTCTGTTTTCACTCAAACTTGTACATCCAGCATTAAAGTCACTACCTTATTTGGAATGTGGATACTATTAATAATAATGATGATAACAATAGCAATTAAAAAAACATCTGAGACAACAAAAAAAAAATTATGAGCTTTAAACTGAGATGGGAATATATTTCAGCCCAACAAAAAGCTGGGGATGACATTTGACAATGCACAAGTTTGCACATGGAAATGCTTATTCAGTCTAACAAATAATGCAGGGTCTGATCTACAAAGGCTGTAGACTACCTTGTCGATAAGCCCCGTACTCCAGCCGTTCCGCATCCACTGTCAAGTTGGTTTAAGCTTGGCTCAGGTCACAATCACTTTTGATCAAGTATCAAAATAAAGTCTTTCCTTGCAGAGGTATAGCGTAATATAGAAGGCAGCCACAGACTATTATATTTCACAAAACTGCCGAGTTCCAAATAAGAGTATTCAAGACTCCAATGACAGTGTGACAGCACCAACGTTCAGAGTTTCCACATTTTTTTATGAAGTCACTGAAGATGAACTAATCCTCTCTAGTAAATTTGTTCAAATTTTCCTATCACAAAAGCAATGCACTATCGCCCTCTCCTTCCTCGACTTCTTCCTGAAAAGGCTCCTCTGTTGGAGGGCATATGACCCCTCCCTCCTCGGATAGCTTGGTGGGGGAATCCCCCAGGTGGGGGCGTGGGAGGACGTTGATGTTGTTGATCCATATTTCCAGAAGGAGGAACACCACTGTTCCCCATCCTAACACCTATAAAAAAGAAGAAAAAAAGTAAAATAAGGGAAAAAAGACTTGGCAAGAGGGGCCACTGATAATTGTCTGCTTGTGAATACAGAACAAAATCTTATGCTATGGTCACAAACCCCAAAAGCAGCCTGCTCGGCGGCCGAGCGGCGAGTTTTTAACCAATTCTGCCGGCGGCTGCCCGGCCACCGAGCGGCGGCCGCCCAGGCACCGCTCGTTTTTAGGGCATCGCTCGGTCGCCGCTGAAGTTTTAGCGCAGAGTTAAAATTTGGGCGGCGCCTGCTCACTTTTCACTCACCGCCAAAATACGCTCGGTGCCTGGGCGGTTGCCGCCCGGGCACCGACCTAATCGCTGGGCGATGCCTAATTCCAGCAGCGACCGAGCAGGCTACTGATCGGTCGCTGTTCTGATTTGTGACCATAGCTTTAGTGATACAGTAGGCTAGGCCTACATCCTGTTTTTCACATGAATCAAATAGGGAAACTTAATAAAAAAATGAAATGAAAATGAACTATGGACATTCCTGATTTCTTCTGTAAGGGAGGTAATATTGGTAATAGCAAAACAAAACAAAATTGGAGCATAAAAACAGAACCAGTAAACATACCTACAATTCTTATAAATCTTGTTGAACCTGTGCTCTGTGAACATATAAAGACACTCATGGATATGACTTACCATTACTTGGCTTATTAGGTGCCTGCTGGGCTAGTCCTTGATTATTTCCTGTAGGCGAGTTGCTTCTACCATCTTGCAAATTCTAAAGAAGAAAAAACAACAAAAAACAGTCAATCTGTTAATTCAAGAAATCATATGTCTGGCATTTACTTCTTGTTTTAAAGGAGAAGTAATCATTTTTTTTTGACAACCTATTTTTATTCTCACAAGAGTATCTGTTTTTGTGAATCAAATAAAAGTGATTGTGACCTGAGTCAACTACTGAAACAATGGTTGTATTTAATAGAGTCATAGAGCAGTCTAGAGCCCTTCCCCTCCTCCAAGTCAGAGCATTCATTGTGTGTTATGATTGACACACAACCCTAAACTCTATCCCCTTCCTACTTCCATCCGCTATTCCATACCCCCTCCCAAAATCTTCTCTTATGGTAGGCCAAATCTCAATTTTGATTTATAACACCCCCCCCCCCCCCTACAATTGACAATTCTCCACTAGACATCCTTATAGCCCTCAAATGTTACATCTTGATGATGACTTTGTAGACTAAAAATTGTGACTCCAGATACAAAATATTATCCCTACTATACTGTAGAGAAAGGTACGTTTCAAAAGTTCTTTCCAAGCTACCCTTAATTGCAACTAAGTAGGCTACGTTTTTCACCTTAAAAAAGAAAAAAATCACAATGAAACATGAAGACTCACTATTTTAGATTGAGCAATGAATTCTGGATTCGGTTCACTCAGGTTGGGGGTCTCTGAGAATATCATACAGTACCTGTCACAAGAATAAGAGATAGCAGGGAGAAAATACGAAAATGAACAATCAAAGCTATTATACGTAAAACATGTATTAAAATTTACATTCTATTAATGATATTTGGATATGATGTTGACTATTGTAAGTGATTTATTTTGCTTTTAAATATTACATTTCTAAAAGTATATCTCACTCTTGTTGATTTATAGCTTATTTTGTAAAATCTATATAAAAAAATCTTTTATCTTCAATTTCTTTGAGTCCATAGAAATGTTTGCATAATGAAATTTGTAGAAATAAACTTGAATTGAATTGAAATTGTATAAATGCTAAAGGATATTATCATAATGCTTTTTGGTTATGCCTTTCTGAAATTGCTTAATTTTCATTTCTCAGAGATTTTGTTTTAACACGCCAGCAATAAGGTACTCACTCTCCAACTTTTTGAAGTTTTCCAGCCTGCCCACTATAGAGAGTCAAATGATTCCTGTACATTGAAGAATACCTGTTAAAATACAATGGATCATAATTATGTGTACAACATGATATATATTATGTCATTTTTAAAATATAGTTCCAGTTAATGGACAACATTCTACTTCATTTCCATAAATTTTTACCTCTCTCCTATCTCTGTTTACCCAAAAATTAAACTGACATAAAATAGGCATATCTTTGTATTTGTCCATGTAGTGAATAGGTCTTTTAATAAGTTCTGAAAAGATATCTGCCTTTTGATGAACCGCTGTTTAATGTCCGCATTTATAAATAGTTCAGAAAGGCATCAGCAGAAGTTTAGCAACCCATCCTCAAGTGGACATTTTTTTATTCTGTGAAATTAAAATTCATCATCACAATTAAATTTGAGAATACTACTTCTGTTTGACTACTTACCCTTTAGTCAATCTGATAATATCACCACTCTGAACGATTTCTCCCAGCTCATCCCATAATGACATATTGATGCATCCTGTTTTATCAGCCACTTTACAAGACCTCACCTCGTGCCCATCTTTAGTCTTGGTTGGCTTATCTGAAATTGCAGAATTATATTTAGAAGTGTTTGATCAAAATTCTTTTTCGAATTGAATACCAATAAAATGTAACAGTTACTAAATGAGACAAACTGTAATATAAACAAATACATATTAATAATTGATCTTTTATCAAACAAATCTATTCAAGTGAAATGTGAAATAATATTGTGCATTCACATCATTAAATCTATTTACACTGTCAACAAGATTGTAGCTTAGAAAATTACAGGGCAAATTCTAATCTGATTCATTGCTCATAATTAAAACTGTTTACGGAACATAAATACAAAAATCAATGAAAATATAACAAATTCCTGTTAATCAATTGGCTAACAACAGTGCCTGATATTTCTAAGGATCTGATTTGGAATGAAAATTTGAAGCAAAAGAATACACAAGCCCCCTTACCTATATCAAGGACGATGAATATGATTTGAAGATTCTTCATTCCTGGTCGCAATTCTTTGATTAAAGTCATTTTTTGTTCTCTTTCATTGGCCATTTCATCAGCTCTCTTAATCTGATAAGATGAAGGTAAGATGAAGCCAAGACCACCAACTGATACCAACTTGTTGAAGAAGAAAAAATATTACTCAGATACCCTGACGACTCTACCTAAAAGTCATTAAAAAAAAAAACATTATTCGAGATTACTATAAAATGAATTGAAATTTGAAAATAATATATTTAGGTTGTTGCTCTCTGATGAAGTCTTCTGTAGTATCAAACATGTTCAAACAAAGTGTATATGATTTGTTCATGTAGGAAATTGGATTTATACATGTTTTTCTTATGCAAATGACTTTGTATAATTTGCATAAAACTGCTGTTTAAAAATACGGTGAATGAAATGTAGTTCCTCGATTTATAAGTTTGTTTTGGTATCTTGAGGAAGAATTGACATATTTTAAGTCTATGTAAAAAAGGAATAAGATTGCTTATAATGTGTAATAACTAATTTTTACTTCATTCAAAAGGTGTTTGTACAAAAATAGCAAAAAGAGGAAGGATATTTTGTTTATAGAATTGTGATAGGTCTTTGTATTTGGGCGCGGGAATCTGCCTGACATAGCAGATACATGGGTACACATTGCATCTTGTCATGGGCGAAGGAGGTTATGCGTGTGTCGGGCCGTCTGTTTAACGTGCAACGCCCTTGTTTCTTTTTACACCTTTGAAAGAAGTAAGTTGTTTTCTTAAATGTCACTTTGATAGTAAAGATTGTAAGCTTTGATACGTGTCTATGAAATGTTTTTATGTCCTTCAGGAGAGGAAAATAAGGATTATTTTGGAAGGAGAATGTATTTGATTTTGTACTTGACAACTTCCGTTAGTCAGAATAGCGTGTCTTCATAGGGATATGGTATCTAGTTAATCAAATTACATTGATCGTTTAAATAAATGTTATTACATTTATTCTATATGATGTTTAGATAAATTGTCATTTAAATGGTTAGTGGTTAACGCCTACCTGTATTTAGTGCGTGAATTATTGATTGTAATGATTTCGCCGTTGAGGGCGAATGATGTTAATATTGTGATAAAGATGGCGGCGCCCATGGAATCTTTGTATGATAATTTAATTGATGAGTTACTTTATGTAATATGTTATTAGTATACTATAAGGATGTTTTAATGATTTGTTATAGATGACATGCTAGCGAGGTTTGCTGGAAGCTGTAATATTGTGGTCTGGGACTGTGTTGTCTTTTGGGAGCCGGGAGCTGCTCCTGCTTGTATCTTCAGAGACCTTGGGTAGGAATTATAATACGTTATGATAATAATACATACATTGTTTAATTGGTGTAATGTTGTTTATTAATGCATTTTGAATATGTACTTTCATATAATATGTGTTAATTAAAGACAATGATATTGTCTTAATTATTATATTGTCATTGATGCATGATGCCACAGTTAAAACCAACAGTGTGATAATTTACTGTCTGTTTACCTCGCCCACATTGTTGTATACTATCAGATATATGTTGATAAGAATCTATACTTGTCTTGTATTTATGTTTGGCACATCTCATTGATTTGCAGGGTTTTCTTCATGCTGATGTACATGTGTTACTGATGATCAACAAATAAATGGGCTCATCACCCAACCTACAATCAAGCTGCATATGGTTGAGTTCTTTGTGCCTACCCCCGTATTACGACATTCATAACGTGAATTTTTCATTCTAAAATCAATTTCAAATATTGTTTGTAATTGTATCAGAGAATGACATGTCAAAATCTCTGTGGTGTGACGTAATATTACATATTGACATTGCCATTAAACTTAAGTTGAGCTTAACACAAAGAACTTTGCGCATATTGTTTGTAATTGAGTGCTGTACAGTGAGTTTACACGCTTTCATTGGCCGATCCGCTGGAGTGGCTTCAAATTTAAGTGAGAGAGGGCCTACTTAACTAAAGCGCAAAACAAATGGAAGATTGAACTCACGGAGCAAGATTGGAGACTAAATGAAAGAAGATAGTCAAGTAACCAGTAACAACAAAGAGAAAGAAGATATTCTGAGCAAATATTTTGAAAAAACATTCACAAATGAGGACAAAGAACATATTCCCACTCTAGACAGCAGATACCAAGGAGAACTAGTAGAGACTGGGGAGGTCGAAGAGAGTCATCTGATTTTCTTCCCTGGGCCCCGGGTCCTGACCACAATATAATTCTAACTAACCTCTACCCCCAACAAAGAACTTTGCCCATTGATCGGTGTACAGCGAGTTTACACGCTCCCATTGGCCGTTCCACTCGAGTCGCTTCGAGTTTAAGTGAGAGAGGGCCTACTCAACTTAAGCACATAGAACTTTAGCTTACGTAAGTTGGAATGACTTCGGGCAGGATTCCGAAAGAATGATTCCTGAAATAAACATACATTTTTAAAGTAATAGATTTTACCCTCATAATCACGAGTACCACTCCAGCAAAGCATAGAGAGTCAATGCTAATGCGTATTGACCTCTAGCACTGCACTACCGTACGTGTTAATAGGCAGCATTTGAATACATGAATAGTCAAGACATTACACTCACAACAGACAAATGCACACAATCATGCCGACGCGTGATGCGGCTGATCGGCAAGTTTGACAGTAGCCTCACAATTTGAATATGTATTGTAATTATTCTTTCTATTATATTCTAATATCGGAAAAAAATTGTATTTTATTGCTATTTAGGTGTCATCAATTGTCACTAAAGTACGACTAAACTAAAGTACCGATTTTTAGTGAAATCAGTCAACAGTGGTGTTTGACTTTGAAATGTTGAGAATCAATAGCACAGCTTTTATTAATACCCAGCCAGGATAGTAATGCACCTATGGGTGCACGAGTACCAAATTCCATTGCGTTGCGCCAGCTACAGCAATCAGCGAGTTTATGACCTCTTCAGTCAGGCCGCAGCGCGGCTCGCCCTGATAGAGAAAGCACGCGAACGCCAATGGAACTGCACAAAACATAACACTACGACAAATCAAGTATATGGGCCAGGTGTAAAGTATTCATTGTTTTACTTTTGGTTTTAAACATTGAAAATAAGTCTAAATACAAACAAGCTCCAAAAATTTACATAAAAATCGCCAGAATATCTCGCAAAAAGTATTGTTAACAAAAATATAACTTACAACAGCAAGTAATATGTGTTAGATTTGTGACTCCCGTATCTGTTTCTCAGAATGAAGCGTATGGAACGCTACTTTCGAAAATCTTCAACGACCTCCCTTCTTTAAAACTTATAGTCTCGTTTTGCGTTTCTTTTTCGATATCATTACTGGAATGGTAGTAATAACTATGGCATTTTCAAACATTTTTTAATTGAACAATGTCTGCAGGCACGGATCCGACGGGGGGGGGGGGGCGACGAGCCTGGCAAAAAACAGGTTAGAAAAACGTTAATTTTTACCTTTTTTAGACACAAATTGAAACCCCCCCCCCCCCCCCCCCCCCTCTAGCAAAAAGAAGAAAAAAAAAAGGAGTGTCCGCCCCCCTTTCGAGACAACAAAATAGTGCTCCCCCCTCACTGAGCGAAATATCGGTCGGCGCAATTTTCACATTTCCGGGGACAAACAAATAAGTACTTCCTCCTCCCCCTCGATCCCATGAGCGAAATGCAGATGAGGGGCCCTCCGTTTTGCAAGCTCTGAAATGAAGGCTTCTAAAAAAGCATGTTTTTTTTGCCTGACTGTTAATTTGTGAATTTGCAACAAACTAATATTTTACAAAAGAAATTGAGAAAAAATCCCGGAAAATCAACATTTCGGCAACATTTGTAAATCCCTGGTATCACGTTTGAATTTTATTTAGGGGAAAACTACCCCCCCCCCCCCCACCATGAGTACGCCAGTGTTCAGGGGCTCATATCTTCTCACCCCTATAATAAAAAACACACACGCTTTCCCATTATCTCACAATATTTCCACGATATGCGCGTATCGCTATATAATTAAAACCTCCATTGATAAATATAGGGGAATGCGGAATGTTTAGGAAATTTAATTCCTATTAACTTTCCTTTTCTTTGAATGGAACATAATTCTTTATGTGATTCAATACATGTTCTAATATTTTTTTTTTTTTTTTTTGCGGGGGGGGGGGGGGGGCGAAAATGATTTTTGGCCCCTAGTTTTTTCGGCGCCTATGCTATGGGGCGTATCCTTATCTTTACAGGACGTATGGGTCACCGTGGGATTATAACGCTGAGTTATAACTGTTTTTCATTTCTAGGTTCGCCGTACGCGATTAGACGCCGTAGCCATACCGTAGAGCGGTTCCACTGGCGATCGTACCTCGCTCGGGCGTACGGTGGCCTTGCGTGTTATACTCCAGAGGTGAAGCGGTAGCATCAGTCAGGCCGCGCGGTCGCCGTGTGGTCTCCCTCCGATCACCTTGCGGGCACTTTGCGGCTACCTTGCGTCTGCCTTCGTATTTGTCAAGAAGCTACGGCCGCCGCAGGGACGCCCTAAGGCGACCGTGCGTCATCACTTTAAAGTCCGTACGGCAGCCGCAGATGTTCTGTCTCCACAAATTCAAAATACGCATTGCGGCTACCCTAACATAAGTGACCGCTATCATAATGTGACCGTGTGAATGCTAGCTGCGGCGGTTCTAAAATTGCTTTTGGCCGTTAATATTTTAGACCGCACGACCGCCGCGGCAAATGTGACATAATTATACTCCATATACCTTTCTCAGACTGCATGGAATAGAAAATATTTTTGTCGAGATACTGTCTTCATCTTTAATCGAAAGTAAATGTGGTTTCAGCAGTGTTTATATAGATAAGTGATGTATTGAATCCAGGCGCGTACGCAGGGGGGGGGGGGGGGGGGGGGGGTTAAACCCCCTTTATGTGTATGTTTTGTGTATATTTTTTGGGAAACCCCCCCCCCTTTTGAGTTTTTTTAAAAATTTATTTAAAAAAAAAAAAAAAAAAACGGCTGACCTAATTAAGGTGACCTTAACCCCCCCCCCCAACGGAAGAAAATGTCAATTTTTCAAATTTCGAGACCAAAAAAAAGTGTCCTCTTACCCCCCCCCCCCCCCCCCCCCCCCCGCTTATTCAGCGGCTGGCTGAGTCGTTAAGAAATTTTTTGGCCCGATTTTACCCCCCCCCCCCCCCCCCCTTGAAAAAATCCTGCGTACGCCAGTGATTGAATCTATAACAACCAACATAAAGTAGGCTACTTAGTTGGTGAAAATTTCCCTTACTATAATTGTCGGAAACTAGTTATCAAAGTATTTCTGCTAATCACCACCTGTTTTCCTCACAGAGACATTCCCGTCCACTAGTTCGATTTATAGTTTGATCAAGGGTTGAATTCCAACAGTTTCTGTCGCTTTCAGACAACCTTTTGTGACAATTTTTTGAAAAAAAAATTAATACTCCTCACTGGATTTGGAATAGGGTCGAGTTGTGGGGATCATCTCGTGAGGAGGGGTTGGTAATCATAATACATGTATATTGTCTTACTATCATGTGTATTTTGTCCCTTTTTAATTTGAAAAGAAAAGGGGAAAAGATTGTATAAAGTATTACGAATAATATAATTTATTTTCATCCCTGTATTATATTTCAGGTGTGACATGCAGTGACATTCCTGATGGAATCCTGGTTATTGTTACACTCATTTATCTATGCTGCACTATAACTTTGAAATTTGTTATCCAACGCATACACAAATTGAGAATGATCCTAATGACCCTATACATTTGGATTGAAATCAATAAAAGTTTGAATTTGAATTTAAAAAAAAAAAAAAAAAAAAAAAGAAGTATCAATCAGATATGATTATTGACGTCTGGGACCGCGACTGCGACCTTTATCGTCACCATCCTAACTACTCGACGCGACTCAGTTTCGAGCCGGAGCCGTCTGAGCCAGTTTGTAGGCATATATAGAGAGCTGACCAAGTGAACGTGACGCTAGTCTTATGCTACGTTTACACTATGTTCCCGGCGGCCACGGCAACCACGTTTCAGGCCACCGTGGACGAAACGGGATGAACGTGAGACAACGTGGGGGACCGTATGGGCAAACGTGACAAGCCGTGATTGCCGTGGATGCCGGGCCATATTTAGGAATGAGAAACCTAGTAGGCCGTAGGTAAACGGGGTGAGCGCAACAAAACGTGACAGAACGTAACAGGCCGTAACAAAACTTTGAGGTGGTCCGTAGTGGGACGGTTTAAGCGCCCGGCACGTTACGGCGCGTTGCGTTCTACTACGGTCTGACACAACACGAGGTCTCAGGATACCATGATTGCTATTGCTTGGGAGACCTTCTTTTTATACCGCCGGCACAAACGTGCTCCAAAGCTGCCCTGCCTCCACGTTTCATCCGTACAAAGCCTTGACAGAACGTGAAAAACGTGTCAGACCTTGATCAGAACGTGAGAAACGTGAGGGACCCCAACAGAACGTGACGGACCGGGAGGGAACGTACGTACTGGCGTCCGTGTTAGACCGCGGGCCGAACCGTAGTGCGCCTTGCAGCCTCCGGGACAGCAGCCCCTTTCCCTTTCACGGCCCGTCACGGAAACCGTGATAGACCGTGAGGAAACTTGGCAAGACGTAACTAAACTTGAATACAGAAAAGAAAATGGCCAAAATACCACGGCGCACTACGTTTCGGTCAAACGGGGCTGCCGTGGCCGCCGGGAACATAGTGTAAACGTAGCATTATTATGACCATGACAGACAAGGAAAGCGGACAAAATATACAGTTCCTCAGATAGACAAAGGAACTTCCCTTCACTGCTATTATGTAAAAAGGTGAATATGCATGTGACACCTGTTCTACACGTTTTTAAATAAAAGCAGTGAAGGGATGTTCCTTTGTCTACCTGAGGAACTGTTTATTTTGTCCGCTTTCTTTGTCAGTCATATTCATAGTGTCTAGACCAACCTACATGTACATCTCCTTCCATGTTATCCTTTTAGTTTTAAGCTTTTAATTGTTAGTTTTTGTTTTTGTTATTGTTGTTGTTCTTGCCGCTGTTCTTGTTGTTGGACACTTGATACATCCGAAAGTATAATTTCAAATAGGCAGTGAAAGAAAGGGCAGAGCCAAAGACAGATCTTCAAATGAAAACTAAAATAAGCTTTTAAACGTCATACACCATACAAGGATTCTACTCATAACAATTTAGGAATAAATTACGATATGTCGGCCCTAATTTGCCGACAAGTGTAAAATTGATTGGTAGATTTTCAAATTTGCTGATGAAGGTTACAAGCTTTCAAACAAGCAAATTGAAAAAAATAAACAAGTACAAACAAAAAGTATAACAGTTCAAGATTGGCCGTCAACGGTCTTTAAATTATAAATTTGTTGACAAAATTTATGAAAGGGGTGATTTTTGTCATAGCGAACAATGTTTTAAAAAATCATGAGTATGTGATTAAGATAATGTAATGTGAACATTGAGTCCATGACACGTCCAACCAGTGAAAACACGGAACAAACCATCCTTATAGCCCCACGTCTCTGGAACAAACTCCACTAGTTCTTAAGAAACAGTATATACTAGATTTCTTCAAAAAAACAACTGAAAACTTACTTGTACAACTCCACTTAAATTGTTGATAGTCTAAGAGACAGCGCCTTGTATCCTTTGGAAAAGGCGCTATATAAATCAAATTATTATTATTATTATAATGACGTCGACTTGACACCCACACACAGTATTCTCACTCACAGATCTTTAAGAAATATGCGGAGTGGATTTATCTGCAGAAGATAGTTTTCCTGTATTTATTGAGTGACAAAGATCAGGATTTTTTTCTTCTCTTAATCGAGTTTTGCGAAAAGACGAAGTATCATCTCATCAAACGTCTCAATGAAAGAAAAAAAAATCAACTCTCATCTTCCTATAAATTATATAATATATGAAATACGAAGAAACCAGACATTTTCCAATTATATTGTTAGGATTTTTTGTCTTTATTAATGGAATTTATTTATCAGAACTCCACTTCTTATTCGTATATAACATAGAAACAAAGCATTTTCCATAGTCCTAGTTTATACAAACTGAAACATAATTATAACAAACATTTTATCATTTGATAAACGAATTCATTGTTCATAATTTCACAATGCATATGACTAACATATAGCACAATTACTTAACAGGGAAATCATTACCGCGCTTCGCAGTTATTTCATTCCCCCAAGCTAGAACAAGCAGTGCTTATTTATTTTTCAGAATAAACTGAATACTCTTAAATGTTTGATTCTCATATTATTTTCTCAACATAAAATCATTTAAATTATGAGTTTTTCCTTTATTAAAACACACAATCTACCTCTAAGGCCTCTCTCTCCCTTACCACTTCTCTAAATCTCTAAATTCTTATAAATCCTTGAACCTAACCCGCTTTCCCTTCTCCTCACTTCTACTTGTGTGGATAGAAAATGCATTTTGGGACAGGTTTTTTTTACCATATCGAAATGACATACGTTGTTGCCTTCGTTCCACCTCACCTCGCTCTCTCTAAAAATTTGAAGTTTTTCCCATTTTCTCAGATGCAGGGGAAATTTATTTGTTATAAATGCCAAATTAATTTCCTCCAATTCATCTTAATCTTTGGAAACTGCGTTTAATTTCCTCCACAGTTATAGATGAAGTACATTCTCTTCCCATGCAAATCAAATACTTTACGAGAATTACATTTTGTTTCATTGCTCCTTTCCTTGATCAATTATTGTTATTCCAAAAATATCTCTTGTTATATTATTCGCAATGACCAATAAGATTTAAATTTATGGATCGATTATATCACACATCAGATGTAGTGTAGTGTTATGTGGAACAACGTTTCATAAAACTTGTTATCAATAATAAGTTACAATAGTTCTTACAATCTACTTAAATCGTTGCATTTGATAGATGAAATCAAATTTATCATAGAATTTTAGCATTCGTTGTTGATATCAAGCTTTATGAAACAAGGCTTGTGTTAGAACACAAATGTTAACCTGGAAAAGTACAAAAATATATGATGCACTATATATAAGAAAATGAATACAAGTTTCGCTCGCAGAAAACAGGCTTCGGTAAAAACTTGTCTATTGAAAAGGAAGAAATGCCATGCTTGGTCTTTAACAGGGAGTTTGTTATGAGTAGATTGCATGAACTGTGACTTTATCATACCAAAGCCATTCTAAGTCATAATGTAGATTTCACAAACTAAGACTTGAAGAGGTATAGTATCAGTCGGTACTTCAGTCTCTGGTTTCAGTCTCTTTATATTGGGAAGGACGGTAAGTTTCGGTCTTGTTTTGTTACTAACTTGATGATGGGAAGGAAGTTGTATTTTGGTCTTTTTATGTAACGAACTTGATGATGGGAAAAAATTTAAACTTGAATAATCTTGGCAGGGAAGAAAAGATGGTTTCGGCATTTACTGAAAGTTTATTATATGTATGTGTTAAGATCTGGATGCTGGTACGACAGATACCTGGATGTAAGCAAAACTGTGGATTGTTCTAAGTATTCATCAGTTCTGAAATTATTTTCATAAGTAGAGGTAGCATCTTTTGGAGTAACCTTATTTCATGATTCATCGCTGATTATGTAAGTACTTTGATTATTTGTCTGCCTTCTTTCTTTTTAGTAATAATTAATACCGTATAAAAATTCTCTTGTTCTGTCTTTAAAATTGGAAAGATTTGTTTATGTTCATTATGAGTTTTAAGGGCAATATGTTAAACAATTAATTTTTTACTTCTAATCTTAATTATTTGTTCCCTGTCAATTTGTGCAAATGTATAGGATTATTTTATATGATTTTGAAAAGTGCAGCGACATGTATGTAATCTATGTACCTGTCGCTCATAAAGGTGGAATATTTTAGTTTTACCACAATTTATGGAATTATTTTAAAAATAATTTAAAAATAATAGATGTAGATAATAGTATACATTCTCAGATTTTATTGAATAATAATTTGCCAATGTGTGTTTTGCGGGACTGCTAAAGCATGTGTATGCTACTATGCTCATTAACTAGGGGACCTACGCCCTCAAGTCATAAATGACAGTAATGAGGATTAATGCCCCACAAAAGGGCCCTAATATAGCACATCGACACGGTTTTGATCCTGGGGCCTCACAGTTACGAGGCCATTGTTTTGTCACTGAACCATGACTGTACGCAGCGGGGGCTAGGGTTGGGGGCAGTTTCCATAAATTAAAAAAAAAACAGGAAATGCAATAAATTTTCAATAATTTATTGCATTTTACCCCGGTCCCCAACATTAAAAAATCCTCTGGACGGCCATGCATTATAGCTCAAGGCATGGGCAGCCCCCGCTGCGTACAGTCATGGTTCAGTGACAAAGCAATGGCCTCGTAACTGTGAGGCCCCAGGATCAAAACCGTGTCGATGTGCTATATTAGTGCCCTTTTGTGGGGCATTAATCCTCATTACTGTCATTTATGACTTAAGGACGTAGGTCTCCTAGTTGATGAGCATAGTATCATACACATGCTTTAGCAGTCACGCAAAAAACACATTGGCAAATTATTATTCAATAAAATCTGAGAATGTATACTATTATCTAGATCTGTTATTTTTAAATAATTTTTAAAATAATTCCATAAATTGGGGTAAAAAAAAAATAATTCCACCTTTATGAGCGACAGTGTACGTATATCAGTCTGTGAATTATTTGTTTTACAAGGAATTTTCTTTCTAAACCGAAATGAATGATAAATGAATGAATGTGCATTAGCTAATTGTGTTAGAAATATGCACAAACTTGCTTAAAGAAGAAAATGAATGTATGACTCGGGAAGAAAGCTATTACGGAACGCCATAGATTATTTTGTAGATGTCACACATAATTATTATTCATAAAAACGTGTTATTTGGTATAGGAATAACAGTTCTCGGAAGAAATAAATATTCAAGACTTTTTTTTGTTGGTAATTTATTAACAAAATATAAAATGAAACCAATAATAGCTGGGGTAATACAATTTATACAATTTGTTCAAATATATTCAAGATTCGAGACGCCAGTATAATTTTTTTTGTTTGTTTTAAGATTTTAAAAAAAAAAATCAAAAAAAAAAATCAATAAATAATATTAAAAAAATACATATATATCACATTTTAACTATATCCAATTGCGTTAGCTTGTACAGCCCAAACCGATAATGATATGGGTAAGAGCTATCAAGTAGTCCCAAAAACGAATAGCATCAAATAGCATCAAAAATATTTGTCATACCTTTTGCCTTCCAATTGATATTTAAAGTTTTTTTAAATCAATCAACTTTATTTTGAAATTCGTTTTTGTTTACAACTATTCCAAATCATTACGAGGAATGAACGTGGAGAAGCTGTATCCATTACAGGTAGTGAAAGGGGGCGGGGTGTGGATGGGGGGGGGGGGGGGCACATGTCCCGGGTAGAGGTTAAAGAACCACCCAAGTATGTACATGATAATGACTGTCGAACTGACAGCGATCATCCTTGCCTTACGTTGGATAAAGGACTATTTTTCAGTATCTGTAGTAATATTATCAGATTCGATGTCAGCCCTGCAGACTTATTAAAAAAATGGACAGATCTAGTATAATTGTAGAAATATCGGATAAATTGACACAATCAAGCGCTTTTGGTATAGACAGTTTGAGTGGAAGCCCGCACATTGTAAACTACAGGGAAAAGTTAGAGCCGACAGTTTAGCTCAACAAGTGACACAAAAAGAACATATTAAACACTCTAAGAAAAAAGGGTGCAAAAAGGGTGCAAAATAAGAGTTTGCACCTTTTACATAAAAATGAACCCTATAAAGGAAAAGTGGTTCAAAAAAGGATGCAATATAAGATTTTGCACCCTTCCCACAAAAATGAACCCTATCGACCAAAAAAGGGTGCAAAATAAAAGTTTGCATATTGCATGCATATTCATGATTACTTTACACGTGTTCACATAAAAATACATTTATCATGATTTGTTAAGCAAATAATGACAATGCACATTAATTTTGTGATTTGTATTTTCCTTCAGCAATCATAACCAATAGATTATTTTGTCTGATCATGTTACAATTACATTCACGTTTTAGCAATAGATATATTGATTACTAACCAAGACGGGCTCGGATCCAGGATTTAGGGGAGGGGGCCCAATTTTTTTTTTTTTTTAAAGGGTGCAGGATTTAACCGCTAAAGGTGCTGCCTGTGTTGCATTGGTTTGCACCCCTAAAGGTGCATACTTGCACCATGTAACTGTACCACGGAATAGATCTGAATTAACTAATCACGTGCGTCATTATTATCAGCAATTATTGAAAAATCATTGGGAAACAATAGATAAAGGGAGATTCCTAATTCAGATCCATTCTGATATATCGAAACTTATTAACTTATCTGGATTAAGGATTAGTACATCAAAATGAGGATGGGAAGATGCATATTAAACTTTTATAAATTCAGTATATTAATAAACATGAAAATAGCCTATGTGATTTTTGTTATAATTGAACATTATTTAATGGTCTGTAAGAAATATATACGAGAGAGGAAAAACTTGTTGCTGGCTAGTTATAACTAACTTTGCCAAGGTGATGTAAAGAGCAAATTGTATTTATTTATTGTTTATATTTTGTTTGTTAATTATTTACAGGCCTTAATGTCAATGTTTATTGTGTATTTACATCATTTCATGTTTTTTAGAGTCCCAATTAGTCCATGAATTTACCTCTTTTGATAAAAGTGAGTCATTTTGGAGAAAAAAATCTTTGTGAACAATTACAGCCGGATAAGAACCCACGGACTATTACTCATATAGCCAACTTTCCCTAGACAACTTTCCTCTGAAAACTACCCTTAGGACAATTACACCCGGAGAGCTAATCCCGAACGAAAACTATCACCTAATTCAATTCCAATTCTGTCCATTTTTATGTATTTTCTATTCTTCAGTCATCTTTGTCCTCCTAGGATAGTTATCCGGGAGTATATTGTCCTGGTGGTTACTTGTCCTATTATAGAGGTAGTTGCCCGGGTGATAGTCCCTTTTTCGGTGGTGGGGGTAGGCAGTGATATTATCCTGAAACTGATGCCGACAGGTATGGATAGAATCAGCGTGCTGATAAGTAATTATGGGCGTTTCCGAAAACTCCAACAATGATTATTAAATGATCACTTTCCTACATTTTACGTCAAACAAAAATCTGATTTTAGTGAGTTTTCTTCATTAAATCACTGTCCCTTTTGGCCTCTCTGTCTTATTAATTTGTATTAGTATTGTACTTGCAAAACAGAAAGCAACTGATACTATCTTCATGATCTTACTTACTTACTTACTTGGGTATACTAGGGTATCTTGAAAATAGAAAGTTATCTACTGCACATATAGCTGTGACGATGAACTAATTTTGAATGGCAAAATTATGCTACAACACTCAAGATATAAACAATAATGTATTTACTTGCATTTAAATTGCGTATTCCAATATACATGGCTCCAGTTTATGTTGGATAAGGAATAAAGAAATCTTTATAAATGTAAACAATTCGCAACGCAAGGGGGGGGGGGGGGGGGTGGTTAGAGCATTTTTTTTGTCCCGAAAATTGGAAATTAGGCCTACCGATATTTCGCTTAGTGGGGGGGGGGGGGGGGGTAACCCCCCCCCCCCCCCCCCCCCCCCCCCCCGTCTGCTTACGCGCCTTCTTGTTCCTATTCAACGCTACCAAGTGCCCCCTCCACTTTTTTATGCAATTTGTCCATTTAAACTACCGACGCGTGTCAAGTCAAAATAAAATAGTTTGATGAGAGATATTTCATAAAAAATTGAATTCACTAAATCCCTGAAGAGGTTCAGCTGATTAGTGATGTAACCTTAAACAAACAAAAGATCTTCACAATTATCCTAGGAAAAATTACCTGTTTTGGGTAAGCTTTCACTTGCTGTGCTGCAAGCTTCTTGTCGTAGCTGGAGCTGTTGCTGATGCAGCACGATGATATGGTAGAAGAAAACTCATGTAGTGACGAATATATACATGCATACATACTCACATACTAACATAGACTATAATAAAGGACAATATATTTTTTCTTCGACGTACCATACGATCCCATTCTAATACCTCGTCGTACTGCACATAGCCATTTATGCACAGAGTTTGGCCAACCCGATTCGAGTAGGTCACAGTATGGCGGCTACTGCTTTGTTGGGCAAGCACAAAACAAAAGAATATACGCCATGTTGTGGCCCAAGTTGGCCAAACTCTCCTAATCAATGGCACTGGTACTGCATTAACAGCAGCGTCATCTACGACATAGGTTTGAAGAAACTTGCTACACAGTGAAAGCGTTGAAACATGTAATTTTCCACTGATTGTGATTTTTTTTTCCTTCTTTGTATTCACTATTTATGGGTGCTTTTTTGCCCTCCAAAGGGACCTCTTTGATAAGTGTTCCTTACCTCTTTTTATAAATCGCCTCTTGTTAATTTATTTTATTACTGATGAATTCTGCTCTCATTATATAGATGAGATAATCGTTGATGAAACATAATGTCCTATACTATTTCAGCCAAACAATGGCAACCTACCGACATCAAGTGAGAGATACTTCATCCCGTAACAGTGGCAATGGTGACAGCGAACGGAGATACAAGGTAAGCAATGAAGGGATTTTAAAAATGTGAAGGATTGGAGAGCAGGAGGCTGAAATAATCCTACCAGCTACAAGCATTAAGAATAGCCTTCAGTCCTTCGACCCTCACTTTGGGCAAGCCGTCGAGGGTTGGATTTAGGGGGGGGGGGGGGGCAGAGAAGAAATCATTTAATTCGGGAACATTTGGGCATCCCCTCTGCATCTCAGACTCGTTGAGTTATGGGGGTGAGTTCGGGTGGGTTCGCCAGCACTTTGAGGGAATCGGTTTCTGGGAGAAAAAAAAATTGGGTGTGTGTCTCTTATTGCCATTGAAAGGCTTTCGTACTGTGGAAAAAAAAGCTTGTCTAATATTTATTAATTCTGTTATATTTGGCAGGTGTCCGTGAGAGGTCCACACTCGAGTTTCCAGGTTGAGTTCACGCTCAATCCACTCAATCAATCCTCGGATCAACGAGGAATAAAGATAGAAATTATGTTGGATGTAAAGGTAAGATGACTAGAGAAAAGGGTATTTGAATGAGTGTAAACACTAGAAAATGATTTCATGCAATAATACTAGTCTAAAAATTTCCTGGAAATGACAGATAAAACGACTTGCTTGCTGAGCCAACAAAATGTTTACATTTAAAACAGCAAAAGGAACGAATTATACGAGGGGCAGAAATTTAAAGTTGATATTGTAGTACTGTCAATATATATAGCGTCATATCCAATCGTCACCATGTTAAATCTGAACATTGCCATAATCATTTAAGGAATCATCTATCCATAGTCATGAATAATTGTTATCGAATCAATAAATATTATTTTGTGATTTTTTTTTTACCGTGACAGACAATTGTTTTAGTCATTAGATTATTTGAGAGATCACGTGCCCATCCCTAAATAGTAATGGAAGCTTTGAAATATTCTAATGATATGCATCGACCTCGATGATAATGTCATGTCGTTATGATTTCATATGGGATCTTGTCCTAAAATATCCGCTCGCATAATTAAGGCACAAAATGTTACCCGTAAGCTTTGACCCCTCAAAGTTACTTAAGACCATTTAACTCATTGACAAAAAGGTTGTCAGTCTGAACGTAGGTGTCGGGTTTAGCCCCCGGCAAGCGCGGATTCAGGGGGAGGGGGGGGGGGGGCAGCGGGCCCTGACCCCCACCCCCCCCCCCGCAAAAAAAGAGAGAGAGAAGGAAAAGGGAATGAGAAGAGAAAGGGAAAGAAAGAAGAGGAAGAAAAAAAAAGAAAAGGGGGAAAAGAAGGAGATCGGGAGGGGGGGGGGGGGCCGAAATGGCCTTGCCTCCCAGCTGTTACCTACCCCCTTCCCCCGTTAACAAATAAGAGAGAAGGAAGGAAAGGGAAAAAACGAAAAGGAGGAGATAAAGGGAAGGAAAAAGGAGGAAGAAGAAAAGAAAAGAAGGGGGATATCAGTTGTAATTTTTCCACCAACAAGTTGCCCTTGCCCCCCCCCCCCCAAAGGGGAGGGGGGGGGGAGAAGGGAAATGGAAAGAGGAGAGCTAAAAGACAACAAAAACAGGAAGAAGAAAAGAAAAGGGTGAAAAGAAGGGGGAACAGTTGCGATTAATCCCGCCCAAAACGTGTGGATCGGAGGGGGGGGGGGTCGAAAGGCCCTTGCCTTCCCCCATCAAACTTAAAACAGAGAGAAGGAAGGGAAGGGAAAGGAAAATAGGAGAGAAAGGGAAAGAAAAAAGGTAGGGGGATCAGTTGCGATTTTCCCCGCCAGCAAGGTGTAGATCGGGGGGGGGGGGGGGGGGAGCACTGGTGTACTGATGGGGTAGGTGGTTTTGGGGGAGACAGATGCCCCCAAATATAATTCAATTGTGGTTTATTTCTCATTCGATACCGGTGATTTACAAATGTTGCTGAAATGACATAATTTTCCGAAATTTTTCCTCAATCTTTAGTAAATTATACTTTTGTATGCGTTTGTTGGAAAAGAAAGAAAGAAAGAAAAAATAGTAACCTGTCTTTTTCACAAAATAATGAGGTATCAAAATTTGCTCATCTGACCGTGAATAAAATAATGCATAAAACCCCTGAGCTTCCGGGGGCTCTGCCCCATGGATTTCACCTAGGGCCCTAAGGCGAGCACCTGGATGCTCATCTGACGGTAATCCAATGCTTAAAACCCCTGAGCTTCTGGGATCTCCGCCCCCTGGACCTCACGCCAATTAGTGTCCTGCCAGGGTCACAAATAAGGTATCAAAATATGTTCATCTGACCGTAATCAAATGCCTAAACCCCTGAGCTTCCGGGGCTCCGTCCCCTCGAACCCGCCAGGGGCCCTAAGGCGGGCCCCTTAATGCTCATCTGACCGTAATTAAATACCTAAACCCCCGAGCTTCTGGGGGCTCCGCCCCGTAGACCCCATGCCAATTAGTGACCTGCCAGTGTCACAAATAAGGTATACAAATATGCTCATCTGACGGTTATTTAATGTATAAAACCCCTGAGCTTCTGGGGGCTCCGCTCCTGGACCCCACACCAATTTTTGTCCCGCCATTGTCACAAATAACGTATTAACATATGCTTGGATTGAGTGGGTAATCTTTCTTTCTTTTCATTTCACATATTTTTCTTTATTCATCATTGTATTTTGTTTCCATCATGGCCATGTCTAAAGCTCAACTCTACCGCTGTCCAGGATCTGTGTATAAGTATATAGCTTGTTCTTACAAGAAGAAGAGAAGTCACAAATTGTGGGCCTTCTCTGGGGACAGTTATCTGTGTAATGACAGATATCTGCTAACAAATATGCATAATCATTCCTACAAGTAAACTTAGCATTAAATTATTCAAACAGAAGTATATTAAGTGACAAATTAACATCAAATGAAAAGCAATGCACAAATGTCACATATGGATGCCTAATCACGAAATTGAATGCTCGAATACATACCACCGTCTGTCCGGCGCGAATTTGCTCTTTGCACGCTTTTCTAAATTGAACGCTCGTTTTGCACTTCTCCGTGACAAGAGTATGAAATCGCATGCTACTAAATCAAATTGAACGACGCAATTAGCTTTTTGAATGTTGATCTACATAGTCATTCAATTTCGCACGAACTTGAATGAACGTAACGTTAATTCGGATGCTAAGTTTACGAAGTTGGGCGGGAAAACCTATAATATATAGAACAATGGCTGGTTGGTATATTTCAACATTTGAAATACCTGTATACCTTCTCTATTACAGAGGACGTGTATTCTCCTTATCATAGAGGATATCAACGTGATGATTTCATATTTATATCAAATTTCATATTTATATTCTATATTGTAATAGGCAATTGAACACGAAATTAAGCCTGGTGTTGTTGCCATAGGCCCACTGGCGTACCTATGGGGGGGGGGGGGGCAGGGGGGCAGAGTGCCCCCCTGACGGGCTCCAGGGGAAAAAAAGAAAAAGGGGAAAGAAAAGAAAAGAAAGGAAAGGAAAGGAAAAAAAGGAAAAGGGAAGAAAAAAGGAAAGAAAGAGAAAAAAGGGAAAAAAGGAAAGAAAGAGAAGAAAGGAAAAAAAAAAGGAAAGAAAAAAGGAAGAAGAAGAGAAAAGGAAGAAAAAGGGAAAAGAAAAGGAAAGGAATAAAAAGTGGGGAAATTTAAAAAAAAAAAAAAAAAAAAAACCATGGCCGTACGCACCAAGGGGGGGGGGGCAGTTGACCCCAGATATTTTGAAAACGTACAGTTTTTTTCCTGAAAATGTAGTGTACGCTTTTAATTACCAAATCCTTCAATTCTACTTTTGAAAATGCAAAAGTACCCTCATGACCAGTTCGGTCGCTCGAACTCCCTTCACTCCTTTTGCTTTTCAGATTCTTCGAAAACTTTTAACGCATCTTCCCCCTCCCCCACCAGAAAAATATTCCGCATACGGCCCTGAAAAATTAAAACAAATGAAAATGGGAAAATATAAGTGATATAACAAATTCGAAACTCTTCGCTGGCGCGAACTGCTTGCTAGCCTATTTTGTATTAAATGTTTTCACTTGCTCGTCCCCCTGAAAAAAGAAAAGGATTAGTATTGCCTAGAATACAATTGTGCCTGCCCCGACGGGCCCCAACCTGCAACCATGGCAACAATAACACACAATATATGTACCAAATGTTACTTAAAGAGACTAATTCATTTTTCCCGCTCGCTACACTCGCTCGCGAATAAAATGAATAGACATTGCTTTGGAAACAATTGTGCCCACCCTTGACCTGCAACAATATCATTAAAAATGGGAGAGTTTTTTCGCCCTCTCGCCAAAAAGGAATTGAATCGCGTTAAACGCGATTGCGTCCATCCTGACCTGCACCAATAAAAACAAGTTTATTTATTAATTTTTATTAAAAGAGAATTTTTTTTTTTGCTTGCTCGATATGTTCGCTCGCCAAAATGGAATTGACACCGCTAACGTTTCCGCCCCAACCTGCAACAACCAGTTAATAATTATGTACTAAACGTTATTCAAAGAAGTTTTGGCGTGCTCGTGCCAAAATGGAATTAACATCACCTTAGACATGATTGTGTAAGCCCTGCCCTGCAACAAAAAAATCTGAAATTTATGAACCAATTATCATTACAAAAATTTTGCTCGCTCGCTACGCTCGCTCGCCAAAATAGAAATAACACCGCTTTTAATAATCACGTCCCTGACATGGAACAATGAACCCAAGTTTATATACCATATTTTCCCTATAAAAGAGAAGTGATTTTTTTTGCTCGCTCGCTACGCTCGCTCGAAAAAGTAGAAATAACACCGCTTTTAATAATCACGTCCCTGACATGGAACAATGAACCCAAGTTTTATGTACCATATTTTCCCTATAAAAGAGAAGTGATTTTTTTTTCGCTCGCTACGCTCGCTAGCTCGTGGAATTATGTGCCCACCACTAACCTGCTACAATATCATTAAAAAGAGAAATGTAGGGGGTTGCCTGCCCGCCAAAATGGGATTGACATTGCCTTAAACACGATTGTGCCCGCCCCCTACCTGCAACAATGAAACAAATTTTATATAGCAATTCATCGAGAGAAAGATGTATTTTCGCTCGCTAGCTAAAATGGGTATAAAATCACCCTAAACACAATATTGTTCCCGCGCCCTGCATGGGACAATTGAACCAAGTTTAAGTGGCAATTCTTAAAAAAGAAGTGATTTTTTTCTTGCTCGCTACACTCGTTTGCAAAAAAAATAAATTAACGTCGCTAACAAGTAAATGTTCCCACCCCCAACTTGCAACAATACCAGTTTATATACCAAACGTTACTTAAAGATTTTGTTTTGCTCGCTCGCTCGCCAGAAGTGAAAATTAGCATCGCCTTTTTTGTTTGTTTCGGTCGCTTGCCCCCCCTGACGGAGTATCCCAGGTACGCCACTGCATAGGCCATGAGATATATTTTAAAACCTAATGTTCATGATGAATCGCCCGATTTAAAAACATGTCTTAAATGATTTATCTGCCTAAGGATCTTTATCATATACCTTACTACGCAGTATGATTATAGAAAAATCTTTATTCGAAATGTTCATATTCCAATATTCTATTGTTTATGTTATATTGTTTTGTATACCCTGCCAAAGGCGCACTCGTATTTCATATTACACTGGTTCATGGACCTGGGTTTGAAATATTTATTTCTTTGTCCATGTTGCTTCCACAATTCGTTGTAATAAAGATGACACGTTTTAAATAAGTTGTCGGTCATAGAATTTAAATTCCGTGTTATTTTCATGCACACAAAATAGTTACGACTGTGTATACTGTTTTTTAATTAAAGTGGTACAGCAATACGATGACATTGTGATCTCCCCTCTCCTCTCCACTACTTGAAATGTATTAAATTAATTTAAACAAAATAGGGAAGAGAGAGATGGAGAGAGAGAGAGAGAGAGAGAGAGAGAAAGAGAGAGAGAAAGAGAGAGGGGGGAGATGGAGAGGGAGAGAGAGAGAGGGAGAGAGAGAACGAGAAGGTGCTAACAACGCTGAGTAGGGCCATCTCTCCATCTTCCTTTTATAAGTTTGTCTTTACGATTATTTTGTTTCATGTTTTTTTAAATGACGGAAAATAAATACAATACAATACAATACAGGGAACGAAGGGGGGGGGGGGCTATGTGATCTTAACTTTTTCACTGTTTTACCCGAATCTGGAACAAATGGATTTTGACATGAAGCGAGTGTGAATGGAGTATATAATATTATATCTGATGCAAAGCGCATGGTTCGCTCATAGTATAAATCATTTATTTTCGGGGTTTGTTCTTTTCTATAGGACGCACTGAAGCGAGTGTGAATCTAATGCAAAGCGCATGGTTCGCTCATAGTACAAATCATTTATTTTCGGGGTTTTGTTGTTTTCTAGGACGCACTGTATATTTCAAGAGTAAGTTTTTTGTTCAGCCAATAGTTAAATACATCAGAATGGCTTGAATGGCGTTTGTTTAAAAGGGTTCCATTCAAGCTGTAAGGGAAAAGCATGCATGGAAGGTTTGTGACACAGATGTCACCATGCTACAATTGACACAAGAGATTTAGAGCCTAAAAGATTTATAATGATTTGATAAAATACAATAATGATGATGTATGGACACCAATGAAGATTCTTAGTGATCGATTTGACCGGAATCTCACAGGATTCGAACCTGTCCCATGACATCAACAAATTGTGTACATTTAATCACATGACAGAGAATAGAATATATTCTTCTTGTTATACTGTGGAGTTTTTTAAAATTTCAACTAACATTATTCTTTGTAAGCAGTTTAATAAACCTTTGTACATAATTTTGTTTTAAGGTATTTTCGGCAGCGATACTATGAAAATATTTTGATTAGACTGCACGATATTTGATTTTAGGCCTCTGTTATCGTCTTTAATCATAATGTCATGAATATTATTTAATATGGTAAATTGGTTCAATCCTCAGAGAGAATTCTTTACATGTATTCAAATTTGATTGTTACCATATTTCTCTTCCTTTCAACAGACTTTTCTCTCTCCCTCCCCTTTTAACCTCTGTCTCTGCAGGCTGGCAGTATTCCTGTTAAATCTTGTTAACATGATTGTCTATAACTATTATTACCAGCAAGCATGTCATATCTTTGTAATTGATAATAACGGCCAATGAGCTAGTGGTTACAACACCTAATTTATCCAGTAATTTACTTGGAATGCATTATTCTTGCAATGGCGAAATGGATCAAATTTGAGTGTGGGTATAACTGACTCTGAGTTGACAATATCTCCAATCATTTTATAAGCATGTAGGCATTTATACTGAGATGATAATCATCAATAGCACAGAGTATGGCTAAAGTATAGCTCATGTATGCCCGGCCCCGAATGGCAAAAAGAGGGAAGAAAGAAGGGAATTAAGAGGGAAACGCAACGTGAAAAGAATATATTAAAAAAAAATGATACCTAAATTGAATTCCTTCACCACTGTCATAATCTGAAAAAATCCCACACCCTTCCATTCTCAATAATTACTTATAGCTTGTTCTCAATCCACCAAGGAAGAACGATGCACCTGTCCCCCCTCCCCTCCCTCAATTTGTGTCTGTCTGTCACCGAATACTAGTGCCCCCTCGAAATAAAGGCATCGAACAGTAGTACATCTGAAATACCCTTGTTAACCCGTGTGAACGATTTTCTGTGTTCTTTCATTGAATGACAACATTTCCTCTAAGATATTCAAAATGAAATGATATACTTACTTTTTATCATGTTGTCATGTGAAATGTCTTTATCAAAAATCCATGGCAATCCAAATCCATAACAGTCAACTACAACCCCATCTACAACCCCATTGGTCTACACCCAGCCCGTCTCATGTCCTTATAGTGTTTTTTGTTATTGTTGTTTAGTAACTCCATGCTGTTAGGCAGAAAACTTCATGTACAACCCAATTTTTTTTTCTCCATATGGTCTACACCCAGCCCGTCTCATGGTCTAATAATCATTCAATCATAAATAATAACAATCATCAAATGATTATTATATCTTATGGATAGACAAAATGGGCATTAGACAAACTGGGTATTAGACAGACTAGAAATACTAAATGAGCAATAGAACAAATGTTTAGTAGACTTATAGGAGATAGACCAGATAGCTACAGGCGCGTAGCCAGGGGGGGGCGGTGGGGGCGGTCGCCCCCCCCAAAACGCCGGCCAAAAAAAAAAAAAGAGAGAGAAGAGAAAAAAGTAAGAGGACGTAGAAAGAAAAAGGAGCAGACAAAGAAACATGACAAAGACAAATTATGGAAAGACTGTGTTAAAAGATTATAAAAGAAACAACAGATATGCATAAGCTTTGAATTCTACAGCATGATATAGGCCTACAAGCTGATATGATGATATCAGCCCATCGCCTTTCGTCCAGCTCGACATAACATATCAAGCGTATTTACTACCTACAAAATAATAGGACTACCGAGCTCTACGTATATTTTGTGTACAGCGGGTCGGTTCTCTACGTGCTACTTGTGTATTCTTAGTGTGTGTCTAATACGCAGGGCAAGACTCGTCCCAGCGATATAACTTCTGGCCAATCATAATGCTGAATAGCAATGACGTAGCGTTGCATCATGAATAATGTTCTCTGGGGAAAGACGACTCTCGTGGTCACTTGAGACTTGTGTTAGCAAATTTACGATGTGGCCACAACCTGTGTGGCCAATGGCTCACATTAAGAAATTGGCGCTATATGTAAATCATTATGGACCCATCCTCCTAGCTCCGCCAGCTACGGCAAGACGCTATGGCAAGCAAGGCCAGACTGCAAGGTACTTATGCAATATGCATTAAAGAAAGAAACGTGGCTTCAAGAGGAGAGTGGGTGGTAATACTGATTACTCGGATGCGCATGCGATGATTCAGTATGTATCATGTTATTATAGTAACATTGCAACAAGTCTAATGTCACTCTAATACATCTGTAACTATACTATATTAAGTCCCTATATCAGCATAAGTATTGGCATAATCCAGGGTAATGAATGAATAAAAACTTATCTCCACTGAAAAAGGGGATTTTTACGTTACAAATGAAATTTAGCAGGGAACATTACTTTAAAAACAGTCATAGCATATTCATGAGCGGAGGGAGACCGGTTTTCAAGTCGTTTTGCATAATGGATGTTGCTCGGCGGCATTCGGTCTTCCAACATTCTATTGGTCACTATGATCTAGCAAAGACGATTCGGATGATGATTGGATAATTTCACGAACCCGACGGACCCATCTGAATCCTGAGAATGCTATATATTCTCACCATCCAAGGCATTTTCCAAGGCATCTTGCTATAGCATCTAGTCTATATCATAACGCAACCACGAAAGCTGTCATCCCGTCGTCACATCAGAATATTGCTTTGGCTCAAATCTGACGTTTCATCATTGAAAGGTAAAGTATGAATGTAAAGAACTTGGTACAGATATCTATACGAAGATCGTGGCTGAAGTCCAACAGTCCTAGTAGTATAGTGTCCAGTCTGTTTCTGAGCAAATAATAACTAGACTATCAACGCTGTCTATCGCTTGGTCGATGTGGTGACAACAGTAGAAATACAAAATCCACGGCCAAGAATACGAGAACACAGTGAATATACTACATTAGGAATAGCTTTAATAGTAATTCGGATAATATTTTGAACTAATTTATGAGTCAGTATACTCCTGGGGAAACTGCCACACATTGGCATTTTTTTAAATATTTGACCTCCTAATTCAAATTTACTTCGACAAATTTATTATCTATAGCATGAGCGTCTCCCGGTCAATTACCGGTAGACTAAAATCTAAATTCTCAACTCCGTAAATATGTAATTTGATATGCGAGCTCCTATTATTCCATTTGCTCTAAAATTAAAATGATATAGATCATTTTGTTTAGACTTGATACAGTAACATTTCTTATCGAGATTCAATTAACATTTGTCTGATTATGCTCGTGTCATATATTAATATGGTTGTCTTTCCCTAAAAATTATCGTTAAATAAGATGACACAGATAATAATACAAATGTACATGTTTTAATCGAACAGTAGATTTATCCTATAACCGTTCACTATTTTCTCCAAATAGGGCATTCACACATACGATGGAGCGAAAGAGGAATGCACCTGCACCACGCAGTCAAACACTCGACAAGTTCTTTACTTCAAAAAAGAAAAAGAGTGGTAGGTCCCCTCACCTTTTACTTGTCCTTGGCTTCAAACTGTACCTAACGAGAGCGAATTTGTATTTGATTTGATTATTTTGATAGTAAATCAAGTTTGGCTTCCCCTTACTCTAAATTTTTGAACACTAATGATCGGTATAGATTACGGCAAAAGAAAGATGATACATTGCCGCGATAACTGGATTAGATAAAATCACAAAGAGTTCACTTAGTCAAGTGATCAAATCCCCTCAATTAATACTATGAGCACCAAAATAGGTAGCCTAGCAGATTGGGATAATAATATACATGTGAAATCATAAATATTATATTTTATTATTGAGGGCCGCTGTTGAGATGTAATTAAGTATGGTAAATGTAACTATCATTCTTTTTATCACATCAAAATATTAGCATTTTAAAAATTATTTCTTTTCATATCTGCTTTTGCAGAACAACCTGAACACATGGATGTGGCACCCGAACCCCAGTCTGACATAGCCTCCACTTCTTCAACTCATGAAGTACAGTCCCAAACACTTCCTGAAGACCGAGGGTGTAAATCATCAAAATGCCATGTTGCTCAAAGTCAAAGTAAAATTGACGACATAGACATCGGAGAGTTATTGGCTAGAGGGAAGGATAAATTGAACCACACTGATCTAATGAGTGCCCTAAAAGGTTGCCGTGTTCCCCACAAGGATCATCTACCATACTCGATGCACAAAAAGGGTGGTAAAATGGAGAAAAGGTACCTTGGGAGGCATTACTATGATACCTTTCCATGGCTCACGTCGAGTGAGATGGATGGCTATGAGGGTGCTTGGTGTATCTGGTGTGCATTATTCAAGTCTTCCAGCACCTGTGGGGGCCACTGGGATATGGGGACACAAACTGTGGGTGCGTTAGTGAAGAAGCCCCTGAAATCATTTGCAAAACTTACAGGGAAGGACGGCGCTCTCACAAACCATGCAGACACCAACTACCACAAGTCTGTCGCCAGCATGGTAACGGAATTCCTTGCCCGAGCCCAGGTAGATTCCAAAAATGACATAGGAAGTCTGATCGACAAAAATAGAGAAGAGAAGAGACAGGAAAATAGATCTGTATTAAAAATAATAACTGATACAGTCATAGCATGCGCACGTCAAAACATAGCTCTGAGGGGCCATCGGGATAGTGGCAAACTTGGTCTAGATGAGCCGGAGGAGAATGATGGCAATTTGAGATCGCTACTAAGGATGAGGATTCGTGCTGGCGATACGAAGCTGAAGCACCATGTCACACACGGTCTTGGAAATGCCCAGTACATCAGCCCCGAGATCCAGAACGAAATACTTGACTGTACATCGGCATTAGTCAAGGAGAAGATTCTCTATAAAGCCAAGCAGGCAGGAGTGTGGAGCGTCATCGCAGATGAGACAACGGACAGAAAGAAAAGAGAGCAATTGACAATAGCTTTAAGATACGTAGAATTCATTGAAGTAGGGAATGGTGAGAAACAAAAGCCAACCATTGTAGAGGCCCCCATCTGCCTAATAGATGTCCTGCGAGAGATGGTAGAGAAGGTTGGGATAGACCCAACCGATGGCCACAGTGAACTGGCGATGAGCGGGCGCAATATCGGCACAGTCATCTTAGCGAAATTGAAGGAACTCAAACTGGACTTGAAGAAACTTGTCGGCCAAGGATATGATGGAGCAAGTAGCATGAGTAGCCAGCAAGTTGGTGTAGCTGCAGTAGTGAAGGATGAAGCCCCTCTTGCCCAATATTTCCATTGTGCCATGCACATGCTGAACCTTTGCGCCACCAAATCAACTCAAGTAGTTTCCATCAGAAACTGTTTAGATATTATCCAGCAAATGACATCCTTCTTCAACAGCAGTGCCAAAAGGGTTATCCATCTAGAAGCAGAAATTGCAAATGCAGGCATAGAGGAGAGTAAGCAACGAAGGCTGAAAACCCTGTGCCAGACGAGATTCCTAGAGAGACACGAGGCTGTTATAAACACCCTCTCTCTACTGCCATATGTCATTCGGGTGGTGGAGAATATGACGGGATGGCAAATGCCAGAAGCGAGAAGCAAAGCTGCAAGTCTTCTCAGAGCCATCGCTTCATTTGACTTCTTGGTGTCTCTCCACATCCTGGCGAAGGTGAGCGGAATCCTCCTCCCAGCGTCAAGAGGTATGCAGGCTGTCGGCCTAGATCTGGTAGAAGCTGTGACACTGGTGAAACATGCTACAGATGTACTAGGGTCATGGAGGAATGATGACACATTTGACCATCTGTTTGACAATGCTGAGAAGATGGCGAGTGATTTGGATGTGACAGTGGAGCGCCCTAGAACTGCATCCCGTAGTGTGTATCGTCCCAATGCCACTTCTGGAGTTCAAGTTCACAATTCGACACACGAGTACTACAAACTGAATGTCTTCCTCCCTCTAATCGACAATATTGTGACACATCTACAAGACCGCTTCAGTCCCACACAAAGAAAGATAATGCATTTGATGCATCTAGTTCCAGCCTACATAAGCACCTACGAAGATGTGCTTCCTGCAGCTGAGACGTATGATAGCTTGATCGACATCAGCTGTCTTGAAGGTGAGTTCGCTATATGGCTAAAGAGATGGGACAATACAGAAGCAGGAGAGAAGAAATCAGTGAACACAGCGCTCCTTGCACTAGAAGAGTGTTCAAAGATAACCCTACCCAACATCCACTTGCTCCTTCAGGTTTTAGCAACCCTGCCAGTCACAACAGCCCAGGCTGAACGAACTTTTTCAAAGTTAGAGAGAACAGCAACAGCAATACGAGCATCAATGGGGGAGGAAAGGTTGGAAGCTTTACTCCTTATTCAGACTTACAGAAAGGAAACACCTTCAAGCGATGAAGTTCTAGATAAGTTCCGTTCGTCACAGAGATCCAGGCGGATTCTACTTTGAGCAGCTGAGGCTGAGGAAAGTGTAGGAAAGTAGGAATTGCTAACTTATGTAGATACAACCCCGCTCTCTGCTCATACGTCATACTAGAAATAAACATGAACTACATTATGTCATAATTATGTGGCAAATAATGACGAAAGCAATTATGAAAATCTTATGATGAAATGCTGTTGTTTGGTGATTAGTTGATGTATACGTCAATATATTTATCACATGCATGATGCTCATTTCTGAAGATATTCTTTAAAAGAAAAATCGAAATCTTGTATAACAATAAATCAAATAGACGGTCTTCTTTCTCTAATAATGTAATGAAACGTCAAAGCTTCCGCACGAGTGGGGTGGACTGAATTCAGACAAGGATTAAGAACCGAGAACGGTACAACGAATCGTCTTCTTTCTCTAATACTTTAATGAAACGTCAAAGCTTTCGCGCTTCGCGCGGGAGGGGGGAAACTCCCCCCTCCCTGCACCCTCCCCCCTAGGGAGCGCGCTTCGCGCGCTCTGTAAGTGATTCGCACGCTTCGCGTGCTCAGGACCGCCCCCCCTAAAATAAAATCCTGGCTACGCGCTTGGATAGCTATTAGCCTAAATGGTCATTAGACCAAATGATAAGTAGACGAAATGGTTATTAGATCATGTGGATAGTAGACCGGCTGTGTGTAGACCATATGGGAATGGACTTCTTGGGTAGTTCATGAGCTGGTTGCAGACCAACCGGCAATTAACCGTTTGTAGACGAAGACAGAGAGCTGACCAAGTGATCGTACAACTAGATCAACTTGTTCTCAAATGAAGAAATATAAACTTCGGACTATCACTTCCTATATCCAACCCGGCTATCCAATCATTGAAGAGTTTAAAATACAAACCTCCACATCATTCATCGTCAGTTTCTACGATGATTTTCATTCTTTTTATTCTGATAAGATATTGACAAAATAAAGTAGAATATAATGTAGGTTAAGTTAGAGAAAATTAAGATTGCCTTATCCCCGATTTAGAAGCCATTTATAAAATAAGATTCGTCTGTAACACTCAGCGCACAATTTATTATTCTGATGCGAAGAAAAATTAAATTCGACTTGTAAAACCATGAAAATCGTATCTTATTGGCTTATTATTTGCCTATTTAGGATTGCTATAATAATCAAGATCAATAAATTTCTGGTTTTAAATCGTGTAGGGCTTACTACGACTTTTTTGCCCGAAAAACTACTTCAGTATATCTTCAAAAATAGCAAGTTATTTGGTAATATATTGCCTAATAACCCGCTATTCTTCATCCTTACGAAGGTTGTGCATACTCAACCAAAACAGTTATCCAGTAGTAGTAGACGAAATGGTTATTAGATCACGTGGATAGTAGACCGGCTGTGTGTAGACCATATGGGAATGGACTTCTTGGGTAGTAGACCATGGGCCAAGCCTCAAAATTCTTCAGTTCCGTGGTCTCCCCCTGGGAAGTACTTTATTTTGTCCTAAATGATCAATGGACATGTATCTAAGAACAATGGTCAAATGTTCCCAACTTTTGGCTGGTACATTTTTTCACAATTTTGATATAAAGTTGCAAATATCACTGTATGTAGCAGACAGCCATTCTGCAATGATGATGTCATAGCTGTTCCTTAATTGGCCAATCACAGCTGGGGTATTAGAGCTCATAGTGCAATTGACCAATCACAGTCCATGTATTCTGAGTCTTGGTTCGCATGCACTGTCTGTATGTCTAGTCTGCTAGTGCACCATGACCATGGAGTGTTGCATGCACATTGTTGATGGCGATTCGACAAATATTATCTCTTTTTCTGAGACAAGCTGGAGGAAATTTGTTATCAGTGTTCACCAGTGGAAGGAATTTGACATTAAAGAAGGTGTTATTGCTACCCATGCCATTGAAAAGTATGATTTGGAGCTTGTTTTGTCTCCAGATATTCTCAATGTGCCTCCTCAAACTTTGGGTTACCATCGCGCATGTTACATGCGATTTACCGACAAAACTAAGATCGAGAGGGTCAGGAAGAAGCAAGAAAGATCAGGACATGAAGGTAATTTATTACTGTCATTTTTTAAATATTTCAAAAGCATTGTTATGATTAAACAGTGAAGGTTTCATCAGGTTTCAGTCATGGATTGTTTGCCCAGTTTTTTCACATTACAGTCCCATGCATTGGTATTCGTGTAAGATCTGGGTTCTCTTGCGTGGGCTTAACGCTTATCTCTGAAATCACTTGATTTTACCCACAAACTAGTTATTCCCTTAATAAGATATACAGCTACAGGCACTATATATATGTAGGTAGGCTATCACCATAATAAATTCAGTTTCACACACACGCAAAAAAGCAAAGTTAGGGTCTTACTCTTACTTCTTAGACTTAATAATACTAGTCTAGAACCATGAGAACTAGTCTACTTCAATTATTTGAACAAAACACGAGCACCTCTAGATCTATATTAATTCTAAAAAATTTCCAACGTCATTGTACAATACTTAAATTCACTCTAAAGCTTTACTTAAGTTACACTTGGTCATGGGTGACATCTGACTGAGCTGAATTAATTGACAGTAAAGTATTTATTGTACAATAAATTTCATCATCGATGTTGGAAAAGAAAAATACTTAAACAAATGAAATCTTGACTGTTGTCACTCCTGGCAACTTATTCATTGTATGCACTAGGCCTTCTATAATACTGCGAGTGCTGAATCTCATTTTTCATACATGTACGACAAGGTGATAATGGTCGTAAGGTCGACACTGTTTATAGTTGACCTCGTATGGTAAATGTGTAATGTCTAATGACATATTCAAGTTCGATCAAACATCATCGGGAAGAAATTACAAATAATGAGCACGTTGATTCAGCTAATAGTAATGCCACTCAGAAAATAGCTTGGGTATTCATTGACCACATTAACAAGCCATCAATATGAAACAGTTATTCAGCTTTCAATCTTGTTAACTAAGATGTTGAAAAATTATTTTGTCCACAATGAAATTTATGTATTCCTTTTTTAGGAAGGGGACTGAACATTTTCAAATGTTCAAATTGTATATATGGGATATTTCATTATTACATGTAAAGCTTGGACCAATAATAATTTTGTTTTCCTGTTTCTCTTTTTGTCTTTAAAAACTTGCTTCAGCCACAAGAACCAACGATGTTCCACTGGAGGCAGAAGATTCAGGGATAAAGCCACCTTCGAAGATCCGACAACTTCGACCGAGGCAGTCGGATCAGCATAGTGTTCAGCCAAGGGTTCGGCATATTCTTCCAGTGCAGTGCATAATATGTAGGAAAGACAAAACAACTTGTGATCATTTTACAAGGAAAAGAAGGAAGGAGAAATTAACTCAATGTGAAACAATTTCAGCAGGTAAGCTTGTACTTGCTGCAGAAATGCGCACCGATGAGAAGATTTTGATGCAGATTCGTGGGAAGGACCCTGTCGCATTGGAAGTGAGATACCACTTGAGCTGTTACCAGAACTATACAAGGTTTCTCACAAAGAAGGACAAAGAAGAAAACTCTGAGAACATTTTGTATAAGAAGTCATATGATCATTTTTGTAGATCAGTTGTTGATGTAAGAGTGGTGAAGGGTCGAGAAGTGTTAAGGTTACAGAAATTGCTTGGATTGTTCAAGAAGTGTGTGAAGGAGGTAGAGGGAAAAGAAATCCCAAGTTACAAGTCATTTAATTTAAAGCGAAGGCTTCAAAAGACCTTTCCATTTCTCAAATTTCTTAGGTCTTCTCACAGTAATGCTAGTGATTTAGTTTTTGTTGAAGATTTATCTATGGATGAAGTTGCAGAGGACGTTGTTCATCCATTTTCATCCGACATAAGCAGTACAGATGAGACTGATGGGGATACCGACTCTGACATTCATCAAACTGAAGGAGCTCCTCAAGTGAGAACATCATGTGACTTGAGACCACTATATCATGCAGCACAATCACTCAGAAGAGCAATAGAAAGAGGTTCTAATTCCATTCCTCAGCCTCCATGGCCACCAACTGCGAGAGACTTAACTGCAGACATGGCTTTGGGATTAGTACCAGATGCGCTGTATAACTTTATGGCATGGACTGTAGGTGCAACTAATGAACTCCCTCCAGATAATTCAAGAGTGCAGGTGAAGGATGCAAAGAAAAGTAAGATTGTCTCAATATGCCAGGACGTAATGAATCTTGCTTCCAGCGGTAGGACGATTATGCCAAAGCACTCTGCTCTGGCTATGTCGGTGAGACACCTTACTGGCTCGGCGCAGCTCATTGGGCTGTTGAATGGATTAGGGCACTGCTCCTCGAACTCACAAGTCCTCGAGCATGACACTGCCCTTGCTCAACTCCAAATTCAACGAGGCGAGAACTTCATTCCTCCCAACATTTTGCCATCTGTACATACCACACTAGTGTGGGATAATAATGACTTTGGGGAGGAGACCCTCTCCGGTAAAGGGACAACCCATAACACCAATGGCATAATCTTGCAGAGGCCATCACCAGAGCTACTGCACAGTAACTTACTGTTGATAGATGCTTGTACTACTTCTTTCAGTCATCCATAATATTTGTCCTACGATAATGTGGAAATAATTGTAAATGAAAATATGTTGTAAAAAGGTACATTGTAAATAATTAACTGTAATGTCTTTTCTTGTTCATACACCGTACTGTCATTCCAACATATATTTTGTTTTTGTTTTTATTTTTTTACATTTGAGATACTTCATTCAATTTTGTATCAGGAACCCTAAATTACAAGCCCTGCTTTGTAGGTTTCCTCTACAATACAACCTTCAATCAATATTATTACCCATTGCTTCCTTACAGGTGTTAAGATCACTCATTGCTATTCATGGGTTTGAATATTTTTTAATTATATATATTTTATTGATTTAAAAAACAACAACATTTGCATACAAGCACACTGTAATGTCCATCAGTAAAGACAATTCTTTTTGTTTACCTTTACTATTTGAAGTGGAGGCAATAAAATGCTCTACAATGATTCTGCAATATATTTTCTCTAAGGATGTATTACAACAAAAGTAAGCCTACTTCAAGTAAAGCTAAAAGGATTAGGTACAGATATTGTAATAATATGATTTTTTTCTGAACTTCTATAATATTGAATGTACACTGTATTTAGAATAGCATTTACAGTTTGATATCTAAATCTTCATTTGGACAGCCCTTGTCATGGTCTTTTTTTTTTACAGATAATTGTTATAATATCATTTTTTTTCTGAACTTCTATAATATTGAATGTACACTGTATTTAGAATAGCATTTACAGTTCGATATCTAAATCTTCATTTGGACAGCCCTTGTCATGGTCTTTTTTTTTTACAGATAATTGTAATAATATCTTTTTTTTTCTAAACTTCTATAATATTGAATGTACACTGTATTTAGAGTAACATTTACAGTTCGATATCTAAATCTTCATTTGGTCAGCCCTTGTCATGGTGTTTTTTACACGTTCACTTATTAAGGTGAAAATGAGGGTTAAAAACTTGTTGGTGCTTTAAATTACCATATACATGTGTGTAGGTGCAAAATCTGTGATCTATATCGTTATTGACTGTTGTACATATGAATATGTTATGATGTGCAACCCTTGTCTCACTCAGTTTGTAAGTAATTTTGAGTGCACTTTTGAGTTTTACACTTTAGAATTAAAGTGAGTATAGAAGAGTATAATTTGTAAGAGCTAAGAAGTTACAATACATGTACCTGCTTACTTTGGCTGAATTAATTGAACGGAATTATAGATCCAGAGACGTACCATTTTAATATGACAGAGCTAAGAGAGCCTAATATTGTAGGAATGTGATTTCTAAACATTTTTAACGAAATCTTATGGTACATACATGTACATATATAATGCCAATATGAAATACATAAAACATGGTACTGTGAACCTTTGTTTTATTTGTTATAGTAAATAGAACATTAAAAACTATACTATAAAATCAATTTGTCATAGCTTTTCATATGAGGTCACACAGCGAGAAAAAAATGGAAGATAATATCCAAGAAAACAAGATAATAACTGATGCGATTATGCTTGTGTATTTGGAGGGGGGGGGGGGGTATATGATGGGGGCATAAATGTGTGTTCATATGCATGAGTTTGTGTATCTAGGATAAAGTGGATATCAGCAAACATGAGGGACATTTGAATTTACAAGTCACACATAATGTATTTTAAATTAATTTCTTTCATTATATCATTGGGTATTACTGTGTGTATGTGTGTGTGTTGAGGGGGGGGGGGGTTGCCTTTATATATACATGAAGATCTATGTGGTGGGGTGGCTGTGTGTGAATATAAAAATGAGCATGGTTTGAAATTTGGTGAGAAAACATCTTTTGCTGATCATTATGATTGGAAACTACTGTATGTTTACGTCGTTTTCGCTTCATGGAGCTGGGGGGGGGGGGGGGGTGGAGGGTATAGGTTGGGGGAGGGGGTATGGGGCATGTGACTAATAATGCCATCCCTTTGGAAAAATTGATAAATACATGAATACATCTGATTCTATGTTCATACTGATATCAGGTTTTATGAGACTTTTTAACAACATGTTTTTGAATAATAAGGATAATACATGTATTAATCAAGGTATTAATAAATATGCAAATTAAATTTTTACATGATTGAACTTCAATTCATAACATCACACTTCTCCAAACACCATTTGTATGCACAATTAGCATGTTAGGTGCAAAATATTCCAACAAATATCTCCCCTTGTATGGTTGCTAGGGAGGAAAAGTCCATAGCAACCAATTCTTAACTTTTTCTTTGTTTTTGGCCGTTATTAATTAGTGCACAAGTTTCAAACTTGGGAACATGTCATATTTGTTTCAATTACACATTTCCAAGATATTTGGCACATTTGTAGGTACTTCCCAGTCGGAGACCACGGAATTCAAAAACTAAGCAAGAAAACAGGGCTTGGCCCATGGTCTATAGTTCATGAGCTGGTTGCAGACCAACCGGCAATTAACCGTTTGTAGACGAAGACAGAGAGCTGACCAAGTGATCGTACAACTAGATCAACTTGTTTTCAAATGAAGAAATATAAACTTCGGACTATCACTTCCTATATCCAACCCGGCTATCCAATCATTGAAGAGTTTAAAATACAATCCTCCACATCATTCATCGTCAGTTTCTACGATGATTATTTTTATTCTGATAAAATAAAGACAAAATAAAGTAGAATATAATAGGTTAAGTAAGAGAAAATGAAAATTGCCTTATCCCCGATTTAGAAGCCATCTATAAAATAAGATTCGTCAGTAACACTCAGCGCACAATTTATTATTCTGATGCGAAGAAAAATTAAATTCGACTTGTAAAACCATGAAAATCGTATCTTATTGGCTTATTATTTGCCTATTTAAGATTGCTATAATAATCAAGATCAATCAATTTCTGGTTTTAAATCGTGTAGGGCTTACTACGACTTTTTTGCCCGAAAAACTACTTCAGTATATCTTCAAAAATAGCAAGTTATTTGGTAATATATTGCCTAATAACCCGCTATTCTTCATCCTTACGAAGGTTGTGCATACTCAACCAAAACAGTTATCCAGTAGTAGTAGACGAAATGGTTATTAGATCACGTGGATAGTAGACCGGCTGTGTGTAGACCATATGGGAATGGACTTCTTGGGTAGTTCATGAGCTGGTTGCAGACCAACCGGCAATTAACCGTTTGTAGACGAAGACAGAGAGCTGACCAAGTGATCGTACAACTAGATCAACTTTTTTTCAAATGAAGAAATATAAACTTCGGACTATCACTTCCTATATCCAACCCGGCTATCCAATCATTGAAGAGTTTAAAATACAATCCTCCACATCATTCATCGTCAGTTTCTACGATGATTATTTTTATTCTGATAAAATAAAGACAAAATAAAGTAGAATATAATAGGTTAAGTAAGAGAAAATGAAAATTGCCTTATCCCCGATTTAGAAGCCATCTATAAAATAAGATTCGTCAGTAACACTCAGCGCACAATTTATTATTCTGATGCGAAGAAAAATTAAATTCGACTTGTAAAACCATGAAAATCGTATCTTATTGGCTTATTATTTGCCTATTTAAGATTGCTATAATAATCAAGATCAATAAATTTCTGGTTTTAAATCGTGTAGGGCCTACTACGATTTTTTTGCCCGAAAAACTACTTCAGTATATCTTCAAAAATAGCGAGTTATTTGGTAATATATTGCCTAATAACCCGTTATTCTTCATCCTCACTCAACCAAAACAGTTATCCAAACAATGAACGATCATCGAATTGATAACAAAGGCATGACGCCGTCGACCGTTGACACACACGGTATTCTTCACTCACAGACCATGTAGTTTTCCTGTATTTATCGAGTGACATAATCAAGATTTTGTTCTTCTCTCAATCGACTTCTATGAAAAGCCGGGAAAAAAAAATCAAAAGTTATCTTCCTATAAATTATACCAATTAAGATTGACAAATGAAGAAACCAGACAATTTCCGATTTTACTGTTGTATATATTTTTTCATTCACTTATTTATCCAAAACTCCAAGTCGTTTTCGTATATAACATAGAAGGAAAGCACTTTCCAAAGTCCTAGTTTTGTTTACAAACTGAAACATAATTATGTGACAAACTTTCTATCATTTGATAAACGAACTTGAACACAACATAATTCACTCCTGACGACGGATAGTCAACCTGTTCGAAACGTCGAGCCACTACTATTAGCTAACCATCTTCTTCAACCGACGCCAGGCGCGTACGCAGACGGGGGGGGGGGGGGGGGGGGGTACCCCCCTCATTTTTTAAAAATGTGTGGGTATAGGAGGATACCCCCTCACTTTTTGCCATAATCGTTTTTTTTTTAATTGTTTTTTTTATTAAAAAAAAAAAAAAAAACCCACCCACTGAACGAAAAATCGGTAGGCCTAATTTTCCAATTCTCGGAGAAAAAAAAATTGTGCCCTTACCCCCATCTCCATCACTTCCCTAACCCCTCCCCCTCCCCTCCCTTCCCCCGTTAATTCTACTTGTGTGGACAGAAAATGCATTTTGGGACAGGTTTCTTTCCTATATCGAAATGACATACGTTGTTGCCTTCGTTCCACCTCCATACGAATTCCCAGTTTTCCCATTATCTCAGATGCAGGAAAATTTACTTTCATCAATGCCAAATACATTTCCTCCAATTCATCTTCTTTGAAAACTGCGTTTAATTCCATCCACAGTTATAGATGAAGTACGTTCTCTTACCATGAAAATCAAATGCTTTACCAGAATTAATTGCTTTACCAATTTGCTCTTTTCCTTGATCAATTAATGTTATTCCAAAAAATATCTCTTCCCACCTGTACTTCTCTTGCGCAATGACCGATTACATTTAAATGTATGGATCGATTATATTACACAGCAGATGTAGATAAACGTTTCATGAAAACTGTTAGCAATAATAAGTTACAATAGTTTTTACAATCTATTAAAATTGTTGCATTTGATAGATAAAAGCAAATTTAAGACATCGTTTCAGCATTTGTTAAAGATATTAAGTTTTATGAAACAGAGCCTGTTTTATGTTTTAGAACACAAATATTAACCTGGAAAAGTGCATAAATATGTAATGCTCTATATATATAACAAAACGTGTACCTACAAAGACTAGCGGTAGACTCTCCCACTCGACTGTCTGCATGTGACGTATGATGTCGTTTAAGTTTCGGGACCCGGACAACACTGACATACTGGGGAAATCTCATCACTTGGATGGTCTACTAAAAAACTTGTGGCCAAGCATTAGTCTGGTCCTGGGATTCTCATATATATTTTGTTTGTTAAAAGTACTCATCACTTCTGATAATACTTTTATATTCATCTCTCTGGGCAACATTGTTTCATGATTCCTCGCTACATTCGATATGTAAGTAGGCCTACTTTGATTATTTTTCTCCCTTTTTTCCTTTTCTGTAATAATATCGTGTACAATTTTTCTTGTTTTGTCTTTAAAATTGGAAATATTTGTTTATGTTTATTATAATTTTGAAGGGCAATATGTTAAACAATTCACTTTTTACTTCTAATCTCAATTTTTTGTTCCCTGTTAAGTTTGGTGACTGTATATAATTATTTTATACCACTTTGGTGAATGTATACGATTCTTTTATACAATTTTGAAAATGTGCAACTATGTCATCTATGTACGTATATCAGTCTTTGGACTGTTTTCTTTATAAACCGAAATGAATGATGAATGAATGTGCATTAACTATTACGAATGTTAGCAAATATGCACAGACTTGCTTAAAGAAGAAAATGAATGCATGACTCGAGAAGAAAGCTAACACAAGGAACGTAATACATATCGATTACTTTGTAGATCTCACACATAATTATTATTAATAAAAACGTTTTATTTGGTATGAGTACCAGAATTCTGAAGAAATAATTTGTTGTGATTTTTTTATGTAGATAATTTATGAACAAGAAATAAAACCAATAATAGCTTGGGTGGTACATTTTTTTAAATGTATTCAAGTTTCAAGATTTAAAAAAAAATAATCAAAGTCTATACAAATATTTGGAATTATATATCCATTGCAAGCTTGTACAGCACAAACCGATAATAATATAGATAAAATCTATCAGGTCACAAAAAACGAATAAAAATTGTATAAAATTGTCTGATATATTTGTCATAGCCACGGACGCTTGCTAAATACCTTCAAATTGAAATTTATAGCTATTGAAATCAACTAACTTTATTTTGATATTCGTTTTTGTTTACAACTATTCCAAATCATTACGAGGAATTTACACGGAGAAGCTGTATCCATGCATTAAAGGTAGTGAAAGGGGAGGGGGTGGGGGCCGGGGGGGGAGGGGCAAGTGTCATGGGTAGAGGTTATAGAACCACCCAAGTTATAATATGACCGCCGAACTGACAGCGATCATCATGTGGATAGGAGGACTATTTTTCAGTATCCAGATTCGATACAAACCCTGCAGGCTATGAAAAACAAGGGGGAAAATCTAGTATAATTGCAGAAATATCGGAGAAACTGACATTATTTAGATTATAGACATATTATAGTTTGAGTGGATGCCTGCGTATAATGAACCACAGGGACTAAGCGACACACACAAAAAAAAAACGGAATATATCTCAATTAACAAATCACATGTGTCATTTTATCAGCAATTATGGCAAATCAGTGGGAAACAATAGATAAAGGAAGATTCCTATTTCAGATCCATTCTGATATATCGAGACTTATTAACTTATCTGGATTTTGTAGAAAAGATAAAAGATCAAAATGAGAATAAGAAAATGCAAATTATAATCAATATTATAATATTAAACATAAAAAGGCCTATGTAATTTTTGTCATGAGACTGAAACAATTGAATGTTATTTAATGGTCTGTAAGAAATATATACGAGAGAGGAAAAAGTTGTTTTCAAGGCTGAAGCTAAAAAAAAAAGGAGTTTACATAATTTCTTGTGAAAGAAGATGATCTGCACGCTCTGGTGGTTTTTTAATAAAAAGCCACATATAGATATCACTCATTAGGGGAGTTCACACCTACAAACAAAAAGTGAGGTTTAAAAAAAAAAAATCGATTCGAATAATTTCATAAATTTTCGCGATCCAATTCGCAGTAAGTCTTGCAATTTTTCAGAATAATCGCAATAGTTTGCCGGGCGCTTTAATTTTGTGTGAATGATATTGATTATTTAATCCCAGGATTCCGAGCGTGCGTACGGCGTCGAGACTCACGCATGCGCAGTTCGGACGTTCTTGCCGTCGAGCGAGCGAGTTCACGGTTGCAGTCTGAGCATGAGCAGATCAAGGTCATTGCAGAACAAAATTGTGAAATACACGGAGACGAAGTACTGGATACGTGCTCATAAAAGTTATGTAATCGTTATTCATTCTTGCACATTCAGTACACCCCATGATACACAGGTGGAAGTATTCTTTCAAAAGGGGAAAACAAAGGCTATATCATAATTATATCACCTCCGTCGCTGTAGGAGTGATTATTTCACAATGTACAAAGTGGGACCTCTTCATGTTTTGAAGATCTGTGGATATTCGGGGTCATTGCAGTAATGTGCTAACCGTGAACTGGTCTATTCTCCTGTGTGTGAATCCGGTGTGAATGTCGCAAACAAAAATCAACCTTTGCATCAATCAATCAATCAATCAATCAATCAATCAATCAATCGATCAATCAATCAATCGCGATCCAATTCGAACTAAATGTTATGTATGAACGACCCTAATGCAGCTGGCGAGTTATAACTAGATTTGCCAAGGTGATGTAAAGAGCAAGTCATATTAATTTTTTTATATGTTTGGTTTTTGTTGTTAATTATAATTTATACACGTCTAAACGCCAATGTTTATTTTGCATTTGTATCATTTCACGTTCGTCTTCACTCTCTCAGAAAGGAAGGCCAAAGGAAAAGTATAGTTTAGCACTGAAGAGTATTAATAATCGCACCCAGTTCACGGTCGACACCTAAATTATTGCCCACATCATCGATTGAACGGAAGCTGTGAAACTCACTGAATCAATATTTGAGCCAGAGAAAAAGAAACAGCGCCATCTATAATCATCATTGATGAATAACTCCAAAAACAGTCATAGCCAGGCGGAAATAATTTTTTTCCCAGATTGGACAGCCTTATAACCCAACAACAACAACAACAACAACAATAACAAGAGTGGCAGTTGAAGGGGTGCACAAACGAAAAAGAAAGGGGGTGCAATAAATGCCAACAAAAAGAGAGGAAGAAAAAGGGGAGAAATTAAATTAAAGTCATGATCCATTTTAATAAGGGCGATCCACCCCTTGTGTCCATTAATTTGTGTGAAAGCAAAAAAATAAGAAAAACAGAAAGACGAACGTTTAATATGATCCAGATCAATGATAAGAAAGCTAAGGATGATTTAAATATGAAATCACTAAGTCTATGTGAATCTCAAATTGGCAGTTTGGCCAGAGAATTGTGGCGTAGTCGCGGATAACTCTCTCGGTTGTAGTGTACACAAATTTCATTAAGTTATTTTTTGTCTCCTAAGTGCCTTCTCCCTTGGGGAACTTCACAACATTAGTTTGGTCAGCATATTTATATAAGTCATTTAAAGAGAAATCCTGAGTAATACATTTTTGAAAAATGGACATTTTAGTCAAATGAGAAAGTTGTTCTCCACTACATCACAGATTCATTACCCGTTCAGCCACTTGGAAAAGCCCATTCTTATAACTTTCATAAATTCACAACTTTCACCAGTCTACTTTTTCATTTTCTGCTTTCATCATGGTGGCTCAATGACCGGACATGGTGGCTCAATGACCGGACATGGTGGCTCAATGGTTAGAGCGTCCGCCTCATGAACGGGAGGTCGTGGGTTCGATCCCCGGCCGAGTCATACCAAAGACTTATAACAATGGAACCTTCTGCCTTCTAGCTAGGCGCTCAGCATATTAGATTGGAGAAGGGTAATAGTAACATGTTATGTTATGCAGGGCCCGCTGGGAGAGCAGTTTTATAACTGAAGTGGCTACCCTGGGTAAATAAAACGTTATTAAATTAAATTATTATTATTATCTACAGTAGTTTTCTATCAAGATTATATTTGCTTCTAAAGATTATGCGCCCCTCTTACGCAGGATAGGATAAAGGTTTTGAGAGTTTAAGCCGCGAATGGTTTCTTAAGTTTCTTCGCATGTGCTCCAGAATCTCGTAATTTCACCCGCCAATATCAATTATATATTTTAAATAATACTTTAAAGGGTCGTTACATTTTCATACTTGTTGCCTTGCTCCTTATTGCGCCTCAATAAACCGCAGTGTAAACAAAGATGGCATTAAGGAAGGTTCTGTTTTTGAAAAAAAATCCTCACTGTCTGTTACCTTGCTAAATTATTAATTTGAATATATTCCTCCAGATAATTCGTTAATTCTAGACCACAGATGAAGAAGCATTGAATTATTAACCTACAGCTTTGGTGCGGTCATACACATAGGGCTCCAAGAGCCGGGGGGAGGGGGCTCCCCGAAGATCTTTAGAGTCCCAATTTGTGCATGAATTTACCTTTATTGATCAAGTGAGTCGTTTTGGAAGAAAGACAAATCATCGTGAACAATTACAGCCGGATAAGTACCCGTGGACTATTACTCATATAGGCAACTGTCCCCAGACCTCTGAAAACTACACGGAGAGCCAATCCCGATCAAAAACTATCACCTAATTTAATTCCACCCCTAGTCCAGATTCTTTCCCTTTTTATATTTATGTTTTATTCTTTAGTTATCTTTGTCCTCCTCGGATAGTTATCCGGGTCCCGAGGATATTGTCCTTGTATATTGGTGTTTACTAAAGATAGTTCTATTTTTACGATGGGTGGGGGTGGACGGTGGACAGTGATATTATCCTGAAAATGCCCACTGGTATATAGATGGAATCAGCGTGCTGATAAAATAATAATGGACGTTTCCGAAAATTCCAACCAATAATTATTTTGATCACTTTCCTACAAATTACGTGAAACAAAATTCTGATCCTACTGAGTTTCGTCCATTAAATCGCCCGTCCCTTTTTGCATCTCGGTCTCATTAATTCGTATTGGTATTGTACTTACAAACCAGAAAGCAATTGATACTATATTCATGATGTTGTAAATAGTAAGTCATCTACTACACATAGCTGTGACGCAGAGCTGATTCCACATTGCAAACTATGCTATAACACTCAAGATATAAACAAAATGCATTACCTTACATTTCAGTTGTGTATTCCAATACTAGTATACATGTCTCCAGTTCATGTCGGATAAGGAACGTAGAAAGTAATATGTAGCTTTATAAATTTTAACAAGTCGCAACGCAAAGTATCCTTGTCGTATAACATGTAATATACGTGGCGGCGTGGCGCTGTAGTTTCTATTCTGAATTAGACTTTGGTCCTTGCAAGCACGAAGCCAAAATAGACAAAGGAAAGGTTGCAACAATACAGTTCAACGCAAATATACAAGGAAACATTACGTTCACAACTATATCATCACAGTCCATTGGACTCTTGGTGCAATCCTTGAAATTCACCTGGGGGGGGGGGGGGGGGGGGGGGGGGGGGACAGATGGGGGATAAATCCGTTTGTAGTGGAAATCCCCTCTCAATAGGGTTTTCTGATCACTACTTGGTAATCGGTCCCAAATATTATGACTATTCAAAACGTCGATTTCTGCTCATCTGCATTAAGAGAATTATCATCCCTAAATCACTTACGTTTATGACGTGTTTTGTTGAAATTTCGAAATAAAATAAATTCCACCACCTATAGGACTGCACTAAAGGGTGCACCCTGGAACAATTGACAAATGGGCACAGTGCTCAGTGATGTTTTTCAAGTACCCCCAAAATTGGCTTTTCCTTTAATGATCAGTGCCCTTCTCATCTGTTGTTATAGTACAACTTACTTATGCCTACCTATTGTGCCCTAAATCTCCTAGGAATTGGAGCAGCATTTTAGGGTAGGAGAGTCCGAAAGCCCCCACAAACATCTAGTGTGCACCTTTTTCAAATCATAGTCTTGTTCCTTTTCAACGCTACCAAGTGCAAGGGTTTTGGGGGTTGAACCCCCCTCAATTTGTTTTATGTGTGTGATTTTAAATGAAAATCCCCACCCTCTTTTTTTTTGGTACCATAAGTGACCTTACCCCCCCCCCCAAAAAAAAAAAGTTCTCTTACCCCTCCCCCCCCCCCCAAGAAATCTTCATTTATATATCTCGTGTACACGTTGTACATGTAAGATTTAATGAACATCAAAAGGCAGGAATTCCTTTCATTTTACAGAATATCTACATGTATATATCTTTTGGGGTAAGTTCCCCTTTTAAAAAAAATGCGCCATCTATGGCATCGGTCTGAAGAAGCTTGCTACACAGCAAGACAAGTGATTTTCCACTGGCACTGATTGTGAAGAAAGCATTAATTTTCTTTGTATTAACTGTTTACAAGTGATCCTTTTCCAACAAAAGAAAACAAGATTTGGTTACTTAAAAAAAAAAAAAAAAATGGTTTTAGTGCTCCCTCCATCTTTTAATAACGCTCCGCCGCTTTAGCCTAAGTTTTGAATTCTAAATTGGTTATGAAATATATAATACAATATTTATTAATTGCCTCTAGTTATTTTATTTTCTTAATGATGAATCTGCTCTCACACACTCATAATATGCTTTATATTTCAGCCATGCAATGGCAACCTCCAAACATCAAGAGAGAGGCAATTCATCCTGTAACAATGACAGAAGCAACAATGAAGGGAGATGGAAGGTACGAAAGGAGGGGTGTCAAAAGTCGAAGGATAACATTGGTGAGATGGTGAAATATATTGGTGAAATAATCCTACCAGCTTCCAGAATTAGGAATAGCCTTTATTCCTTCGAGACTCACTTTGGGCAAGCCGTCGAGGGTGGGGGGGGGGGGGGGGGGGGGGAAGCAATCTTTTATTCGAGAATATTTGGGAATCTATGTAGAGTTAGGGTTAGGGACTTGTTGAGTTATGGGGTTGGTTCGCCGAAAAAACTCGGGGGGAGTCCTCCCCCTTTAATTAAAAAAAATGGGGTGTGTGTCTCTCATTGCCATTAAAAGGCTTTCGTACAGTGGAAAAAAGCTTGTCTAATATGTTATTAATTTTGTTATATTTGGCAGGTGTCCGTGAGTGGTCCACAATCGAGTTTCCAGGTTGAGTTCACGCTCAATCCACTCAATCAATCCTCGGATCAACGAGGAATAAAGATAGAAATTATGTTGGATGTGAAGGTAAGAGACTAGAGAAAAGGGTACTCGAATGAGTGTAAACACTAGAAAATGATTTCATGCAATAATGCTAGTCTAAAAATTTCCTGGAAATGACAGATAAATGTTATGAAAAACGACTTGCTTGCTGAGCCAACAAAATGTTTACATTTAAAACAGAGCAAAAGGAACGGATTTTACAAGGGGCAGAAATTTAAAAGTTGATATTGTAGTCAGGCGCGTACGAAGAGGGGGGGGGGGTTGGGGGTTAACCCCCCCCCTTTGGTATTTTTTATGTGTGCATTTTTTAGAAAACCCCCCGAAAATTCAAATTTCGAGACCAAAAAAAAAAAAGGGTCCTCTTACCCCCCCCCCCCCTGAATTTAGACAAGGATTAAGAGTCGAGAACGTCACAACGAATCGTCTTCTTTCTCTAATAATTTCATGAAACATCAAAGCCCTCCCTGCACCCATCTCCTAAGGAACGCGCTTCGTGCGCTCTGTAAGTGATTCGCGGGCTCACTACCGCCCCCCTAAAATAAAATCCTTGCTACGCGCTTGAGAGGATAATAACCCAGGTAGCAAAGCCCATGTAGGACCCACATGGGTCCCATATTCTCTGAAATGTTATCTTTATTGAGGGTGACTTGAAAAAGTTAATATTGAAGGGAGGGGTGCAACCTGCCACACGCTTCTACCTCTTGGTTGCTTTGAGCCATTGCCGAAAATATTTTGGCACCTTTCACCCCCCCCCCCCCCCCAACCACGGGTACAAATCGACACCGTTGACTATACGTATTAAAATGTAATCATTTTCTCTTTCATTTCTAAAGGAAGGAGATACATCAGAAAGGGTGCTGGTGCTGCCAGTTAGTGCGCAGCCCACCGACGAAGATGGAAACAGAGATGCGGAACAAGAAACTGGGTCGGACAGACCTGATGAAGCAATGACGGAGATTGTAAGCAGAGCTTCATTTACCTATGGCTATGTTTTTATGACCCGTTCACGTAAACAAAATATTGATCAGTCTCGGAGTTAGCTAATCATAGGCATGAAAGGTGGTGGGTGGTTATTGATAATTATTTTCAGGGATGTTCAAAGCTAGACTTTGAACCACACATGTTTCAGGGTAAGATTACCATATCTATCAACACAACAATCGATAGCGATTAATTTGCTTTAAAGAGGAAAACTTTAAACTAAATGGATTATATGATGTTTTTTTTTCTTTCATTCACCTCATTTCCCATTGTCTATTTTTTCTAGGGATCACTGCGATCTGATGAAGGCTGTGATTGGAGAGCTAGAGAAGTACATTGTGCAACCTAACCTGTACATGCGCAGTAAGCTGTCTTTGCACCCGGCATGCCAGAGGAGTGCTGCAGTTTAATAAAAGTGGAGGATCCATGATTTCTTAGACGGGGGTGGGGGGGGGGGGGGGGGGGGGGGGGGAGGTACATGGCCGTGTATGTAATTGGGATTTTCACAGATATATCAATCAGATAAAATGATTGACGTCTCGGACCGACCTTTAACATCACCATCCTGAGTCCGAGCAGAGTAAGTTTGAAGGCGAAGATAGAAAGATGACATTACCGCTAGAACAACTAACACTGTCCTCCTTTTGAGGGCTTTTATACTGTGTATGATAGAATCTCCTTGAGGGCATACTAAGTCTTGTCTGCCCCGAAAATCCAAAACTTAATTCTAAGAGCAAAAAGAAAAACGTAATTACAAAGTTACAACTCCAATACTAGTCCAGAATCTGTCCGATTTGATTAAATAAAAACTAATCCCCGCTTCCGCGATCTCCCACTTCTTGATCTAACCGAAGACTACGACTCGTGATCCCCGACTTTTTACATCGCCGTCTACGGCGGCTTGAGGGAAGTGTAGGGAGATCAAAGTAATATAAGAACCGTTCAGATTCTGGACTACCTTGGCCCCGTTGCACAAAACTTACCATTGGTTGTAACTTTGCCATTGGAAACCTTGATTTTGATTGGCTATTGAGTCCTGTTATTTGGTAGTTGCCATTGATGGCAAAGTTACTACCAATGGTAAGTTTTGTACGGGCCCCGTATTGCCCGAATATGAGGTGACGATTGCCTGAATACTTCAATTTGTTTAACTTTTCAAATTTTGTTTCATTTTATACCACATACCTATTATATATATTCTGCTTAAAATTAATTCTGTTTGTATATTCAAGAAAGAAGTTGTTAATTTTCTTGTTGTATAATTAATCAACATAATAATGTAGATAATAACCTTTGTTGGGATGCTCATATTAATATTGGTATAGGTAAAGATTCAAAATGTAAAGGTATACTGACTAATGTAACTCTCTCGATATTATTTACACTATATAATTCACTAATATTGTCTTAAATTCACATATTGCATTGTTATTTGGGAAATAACAGTCAAATCAAAATGAACACTCTTTACTAATACGTAACAGAAAAGGGGCTTACACATTGTTACAGGAAGTAGTTATACAGTTCATTCTTGTCCATTATTCTTAAGATTAAAGTGGTTGAATGTTTTTGATTTGTTCTAATATCAAATTGCATTAGTTCGCTTTAACTATTTTCTTAAATTACTTCCGTGTAATATAGCTGCATTGTTTTCAATTAATGAAATTCATGCTTATAATACTAGATTTTGTAATTCATTTCATTTTTGGAAAGTGACAAAGCAATGGCCTCGTAACTGTGAGGCCCAGGAACAAAACCGTGTCGATGTGCTATACTAGTGCCCTTTTGTGGGGCATTAATCCTCATTATTGTCATTTATGACTAAAGGGCGTAGGTCCCCTATTTGATAAGCATAAAAAATTATGTAGCATATGCTTTAGCAGTCACGCAAAACACACATTGTCAAGTTATTATTCAATAACATCTGAGAATGTATACTATTATCTAGATCTATTATTTTTAAATTATTTTTTAAATAGTTCCATAAATTGGGGTAAAACAAAAATATTCCAACTATATGAGCGACAGTGTAGAGGACATCAACGTGATGATTTGATATTGATATCAATTTTTATATTTATATTCTATATTGTAATAGGCAATTGAACACGAAATTAAGCCATAGGCCACGACATATATTTTCAAACCTAATGTTCATGATGAATCGTCTGATTTAAAAACATGTCTTAACTGATTTTTCTGTCTATAAGGATCTTTACCATACCTTACTATGCAGTATGATTATAGACAAATCTTTATTCAAAATGTTAATATTCCAATTGTGAGAATGGCACAACATAAACTACCCCACCGGTCTTTTTTTCTGTTATACTGTTTTGTGCACTGGTTTGTTCACTGTTTTGTGCACTGTTTTGTACCCTGGTTTGTGCACTGTTTTGTGCACTGTTTTGTGCACTGTTTTGTGCACTGGTATTACACTGGTTCATGGACCTGGGTTTGAAATATTTATTTCTTTGTCCATGTTGTTTCCACACTTCGTTGTAATAAAGATGACACGTATTAAATAAGTTGTCGGTCTTAGAGTTTAAATTCCGTGTAATTTTCATGCACACAAATAGTTACGACTGTGTATACTGCTTTTTTAATTAGAGTGGAACAGCTACGATGAAATTGTGATCTCCCTCTCCCCTCCACCACTTGAAATGTATTAAAGTAATTGAAAACAATAGGAAGAGAGAGATGGAGAGGGAGAGAGAGAGAGAGAGAGAGATGGTGAGAAAGAGAGAGAGAGAGAGAGAGAGAGAGGGAGAGAGAGCGAGAGAGAGAGAGAACGCGAATGTGCTAACAACGCTGAGTAGGGCCATCCCTCCGTCTTCTTTTTATAAGTTTGTCTTTACGATTGTAAATGTATATATATATATATATATTCTTCTTTTTTTTATTGATGGAAAATAAATACAGTAAGTAAAAAATACAGGGAGCGGGGGGGGGGGGGGGGGGGGGCTATGTGATCTTAACGTTTTCACTGGAACATATGGATTTTGACATAAAGCGAGTATGAATGAAGTATATCATTCGGTTGAAAAGCGCATAGTTCGCTTATAGTATAAATCATTTATTTTCGGGGTTTGTTGTTTTCTAGGACGCACTGTATAGTTCAAGAGTAAGTTTGATTGTTCAGCCAATAGTTAAATACATCAGAGTGGCTTGTTTTCCAAATTGAAGAGATGTGTCTTGAGCGTTTTTTTTAAAGGGTTCCATTGTAGAGCATTAAGGAAAAAACATGGAAGGTTTGTGACATAGATGTCACCATGCTACGATTGACATGAGAGATTTAGAGCCTAAATGATTCATAACGATTGAATAAAGTACAATAATGATGATGTATGGACACCAATGAAGATTCTTAGTGATCGATTTGACCGGAATCTCACAGGATTCGAACCTGTCCCATGACATCAACAAATTGTGTACATTTTATCACAATGACAGAGAATAGATATTCTTCTTCTAATACCGTGGAGTTTTTTAAAATTTCAACTAACATTATTCTTTGTAAGCAGTTTAATAAACCTTTGTACATAATTTTGTTTCAAGGTATTTTCGGCAGCGATACTATGAAAATATTTTGATGAGACTGCACGATATTTGATTTTAGGCCTCTGTTATCGTCTTTAATCATAATGTCATGAATATTATTTAATATGGTAAATTGGTTCAATCCTCTCAGAGAATTCTTTACATGTATTCAAATTTGTTTGTTACCATATTTCTCTTCCTTTCAACAAACTCCTCCTCCTTTTCTCTCTCCCTCCCCTTCTAACCTCTGTCTCTGCAGGCTGACAATATTCCTGTCAAGTGTTGTTAACATGATTATCTATAACTAGTTTTACCAGCAAGCAGGTCATTTCTTTATAATTTATAATAACGGGCAATGAGCTAGTGGTTACAGCACCTAATTTATCCAGTAATTTACTTCGAATGCATTATTCTTGCAATGGCGAAATGAATCCAATTTGAGTGTGAGTATATCTGACTCTGAGTTGACAATATCTCCAATAATGTTGTAAGCATCTAAGCATTTATACTGAGATGATAATCATCAATAGCACAGAGTATAGCTAAAGTATAGCTCATGTATGCCCCCTCCCCCGAATGGCAAAAAGAGGGAAGAAAGAAGGGAATTAAGAGGGAAAGGCAACGTGAAAAGAATATATTATTTAAACAAAAATGATATCAAAGTTGAATTCATACACCACTGTCATACTCGGAAAAAATCCCACACCTTTCCATTCTCAATAATTACCTATACCTTGTTCTAATCCACCAAGGAAGAACGATGCACCTGCCCCCCCCCCCTCCCCTCCCCTTCCTCAATTTGTGTCTGTCTGTCTGTCTGTCTGTCTCCGAATACTAGTGCCCCCTCGAAATAAAGGCATCGAGCGGTAGTACATCTGAAATACCCTTGTTAACCCGTGTTAACCATTTGCTGTGTTCTTTCATTGAACGACAACATTTCCTCTAAGATATTAATAATGAAATGATATACTTACTTTTTATCATGTTGTGATGTGAAATGTCTTTATCAAAAATCCATGGCAATCCAAATCCATAACAGTCAACTGCAACCCCATCTACAACCCCATTGGTTTTTTCCATATGGTCTTCACCCAGCCCGTCTCATGTCCTTATAGTGTTTTTTGTTATTGTTGTTTAGTAACTCCATGCTGTTAGGCAGAAAACTTCATCTACAACCCGTTTGTTTTTTTTTTCCATATGGTCTACACCCAGCCCGTCCCATGTCCTTATGGTCTAATAATCATTAAATCATTTAAAATAATAACAATCATCAAATCATTATTATATCTTATGGATAGACAAAATGGGCATTAGACAAACTGGGTATTAGACAGACTAGAAATTAGACTTAATGAGCAATAGAACAAATGGTTAGTAGACTTATTGGAGATAAGATTAAATGGAAATTAGACCAAAAAGCTATTAGCCTAAATGGTCATTAGACCAAATGATAAGTAGACGAAATGGTTATTAGATCATGTGGATGGTATAAACGGGCTGTGTGTAGACCATATGGGAATAGACTAATTGGGTAGTACATGAGCTGGTTGTAGACCAACCGGCAATTCACCGTTGTAGACGAAGACAGAGAGCTGACCAAGACAGTGATCGTACAACTAGACCAACTTTTTTCAAATGAAGAAATATAAACTTAGGACTATCACTTCCTATCCTACCCGGCTATCCAATCATTGAAGAGTTTAAAATACAAACCTCCACATCATTCATCGTCAGTTTCTACGATGATTTTCATTCTGTTTATTCTGATAAATTATTGAAAAAATAAAGTAGAATATAATGTAGGTTAAGTTAGAGAAAATGAAGATTGCCTTATCCCCGATTTAGAAGCCATCTATAAAATAAGATTCGTCTGTAACACTCAGCGCACAATTTATTACTCTGATGCGAAGAAAAATTAAATTCGACTTGTAAAACCATGAAAATCGTATATTATTGGCTTATTATTTGCCTATTTAAGATTGCTATAATAATCAAGATCAATAAATTTCTGGTTTTAAATCGTGTAGGGCCTACTACGATTTTTTTGCCCGAAAAACTACTTCAGTATATCTTCAAAAATAGCGAGTTATTTGGTAATATATTGCCTAATAACCCGTTATTCTTCATCTCACTCAACCAAAACAGTTATCCAAACAATGAACGAACATCGAATTGATAACAAAGGTATGACGCCGTCGACCGTTGACACACACGGTATTCTTCACTCACAGACCATGTAGTTTTCCTGTATTTATCGAGTGACATAATCAAGATTTTGTTCTTCTCTCGGCTTCTATGAAAAGCCGGGAAAAAAAAATCAAAAATTATCTTCCTATAAATTATACCAATTAAGATTGACAAATGAAGAAACCAGACAATTTCCGATTTTACTGTTGTATATATTTTTTCATTCATTAAATTTATTTATCCAAAACTCCAATTGGTTTTCGTATATAACATAGAAGGAAAGCACTTTCCAAAGTCCTAGTTTTGTTTACAAACTGAAACATAATTATGTGACAAACTTTCTATCATTTTGATAAACGAACTTGAACACAACATAATTCATTCCTGACGACGGATAGTCAACCTGTTCGAAACTTCGAGCCACTACTATACAACTAGCTAACCATCTTCTTCAACCGACGCCAGGCGCGTACGCAGACGGGGGGGGGGGGGGGTACCCCCCTCATTTTTTAAAAATGTGTGGGTATAGGAGGATACCCCCTTACTTTTTGCCATAATTGTTTTTTTTTTTAATTGTTTTTTTTTATTTAAAAAAAAAAAAAAATCCACCCACAGAACGAAATATCGGTAGGCCTAATTTTCCAATTCTCGGAGAAAAAAAAATTGTGCCCTTACCCCCATCTCCATCACTTCACTAACCCCCTCCCCCTCCCCCTCCCTCTCCCCCGTTAATTCTACTTGTGTGGATAGAAAATGCATTTTGGGACATGTTTCTTTCCTATATCGAAATGACATACGTTAATTGTTGCCTTCGTTCCACCTCCATACAAATTCCCAGTTTTCCCATTATCTCAGATGCAGGAAAATTTACTTTCATCAATGCCAAATTCATTTCCTCCGATTCATCTTCTTTAAAAACTGCGTTTAATTTCATCCACAGTTATAGATGAAGTACGTACGTTCTCTGCACCTGATCCACATAATATCCTAGGTAGAACTATGGATCCTAATTGCGCTCGATATCCTAGGCCAGTGCCGTCTCCCCGTCTTTGACGCAGGATCCAAGGTCTAACCACGGAAACTGGTCTCCGTATAGCAGCATGTACATTACGCTGCTATTGCTTACCACCGCGTTGTCAAGCGGTGGATGGAAGCATCGAAAACACAACCAGAGCTCCAGCGCCGCAAATCGGCGCGCAGTGCACCCCCGATAGCTGGCCTGGACTGGGCGCGCGCGACTCGCTGCTAGCGCTGGCCATGAATTGGCCGGCAGGGTATTCAGTGACCTGTTTTCATGTCGACTAGGGAGGTAAAAAACCTCATAAAGACCGCGTGTTTCTGTGTTTTATTGAGTAACATCGCTACTATCCTAGTGGTAAGTCCTTAGTCACCATTTTGTATAACCTAGATATAAAATAAGATTATAAAAAACTGTAGAAGTGGAGATTATCCACCTCCAAGATGTGATTTCGTGGACAATCCCATCCCGGCCCGCCGGCCCGGCCCAGTGCGGTGCAAGTGCGGTGCAAGTGCAGTTTGGGCAAGTTGGGTAACAAGAAATAAGAAGGCAAGTGGTAATGATCTGGGCCTTGTGTTAACAATAAGTTTAACGCCAGTTGCAAAATGACAAACCAGTATAGATCATTGTTGCATGTAGGCCTGAGTCATCATACATTATAGTATGAGCGCCTAACAGGCTGCCATGCTAATTTTTTGCTCTCCTAAAGTTTCACTTTTTGTGTGGTACTGGTGGCAATATTAGTGTTATAATTCATAGTACTTTGAATTGATATGCCAAGGATCAGTTTGGTATATTTGGATTCACTTTGGAGGAGGCACGCATCGAGAGAACTTTGCAGACATTTTTTCAACTTTGGGTGACCAGCAGTATATATTTCAGCCATAACATTGCTGTGTGCCCTCTTCATGTGGAGCTCTTCTATTCAAAGTGTTCATCAATACTGAATGTCCAACAATAGGAAAGCTTTGTTGAGAGTGCAACAATGGCATCATTTAAAAGAGAGAGAATGATGGTCTGTATAGCGACTGTTCTTTCAATCCTCCTGGGAATGCAAAGTCAACTGTTTGTGAGTGTTCATGGTCCTTTCATACAGGATTGTCTTTCTCATGTCACAAATGGAACAAGATTACATCACAAAGGGTTCTGCAAAGCATATACATGCTACTATAGCAATTCTACTGCAACATTCAATGTTGAACTTCTTAGCTGTGGAGATGTGGCATCTAACCCTGGCCCAAGGGGTAGCCATCACCCTCAAGTCTCAGGCACATCCCCAGGCAATGTTCATTATAACAGACATGAACTTCTTGAAGTTCGCTCTTCCACAGACATAAATCGTAATTTTCCAATTACAGAGCATGTGCTCGGCTGCATAAGGGAGTTGGGGATAGATGCATATGAAATTCCTCAATACAAGAAAACTCACAGAGGTGTGCGTGCTGGAGCCAGGAAGCAGCGTCAGATCCCAAACCGAATTACATTTGATAGACCTAATTTGGGTTATTGTAGAACAGTTGGTACTTGCCATGCCAATCTGAGATCTCTGCCATGCAATGATGAATCGAAGTTGAATTTCTGTTCAATAAATACTCAGTCGATACGGAACAAATCGATTGACTTTACTGAACTCGTACTGCAGCATAATTTAGATATCGTTGCCGTTTCAGAAACGTGGTTGCGTCCATATGACAGCGCAGTGATTGCTGAACTCACTCCCATGGGCTACTCATTTCTTCATGTACCTAGACAGAACAAAGTTGGAGGCGGGGTTGGATTTCTTCACAGATCAAACATACCTGTGCGTCAAAAGAGTGATCATTTGAAATTTGACACTTTTGAGTCTATTCACCTAGAAGTAACATGTAATTCAAAATCAGCCCGGGTCATAAACGTTTATCGCTCTGGTCGTGATAAACATGGGAACATTGTCGCTTTTGATCAGTTCTTAAAAGAATTTGAAAACATGATTGAGGACTATTTATTTCATCCGTCTGACATGTTGATATGTGGTGATTTCAACATCCATGTAGACAATCCTGCTGATTGTAATGCAAATCGCTTTAAGTCCTTACTGCAGTCACATAGCCTTGTCCAATATGTTAATGGGCCTACCCATATACGCGGCCACTGCCTCGATCTCCTGCTTACTCGAGGCTCTTCAGACCTGATTTCGGAGGTTAATTTTCATCCAGGACTTTCTGATCATTATGGAATCATGGCTACGATTAACCTTACCAAGATACCTCTTCTCTCAACTACGCTGAAAACTCGAAATTTGAAACAAGTGGACATTAATCAATTTTCAGATGATGTGTGTATGTCACTTTCAGGGATCGACACTGAACTTAATTCAGTAGACTGTGCTGTGAGATATTATGAGGAACAGCTCACTGGTGTTCTAGACAGGCACGCACCGATCAGCACCAGGACTGTTCGATCGAGGCCGTCAAGCCCTTGGTTTACCGAGGATATCCGTTTAGCTAGACAGGCCTGTAGAAGATGTGAACGCCATTGGCGCAAAGCCAAGACCACGTCTAATAGGGACAGTTTTAATCTGCAAAAAGATACTGTTCATAAATTGATCAACCATGCAATTACCGAACATTATTCAACAAAAATTGATGAAAGTCATGGTGATCAGAAGAAGTTATTCAGTATAGTGAAAGGGCTTCTCAACACTACAAGTAAACGTGTAATGCCTACAGCTGAATCTGATGAGACCTTAGTCAACACTTTCTCTGAATACTTCTCAAACAAAATTGCTGATATTCGCCCTGTGTTTACACTGCATGTTGCTGAATCCAAGATGGAGGATATACAGCTATCCTCAACAGCAGCTACAAAGATTCCGACTTTGGATACATTCTGCCCAGTAACAAAGAAAGAAATTGAAGCGGTCATTATGAAGGCTCCCAGCAAGTCCTGTGAACTAGATCCAGTCCCGATGTCTCTGATCAAACGATGTGTCAATGTGTTTTCTCCTTTTATTACTTCTCTGGTGAACAAATCTTTTGCTGAAGCCATATTTCCAGATAGCCTCAAAATCGCCTACATTCGACCTCTGCTGAAAAAAGCAGGACTGGATGAGGAAGTTCTCCGAAATTACAGACCAATATCTAATCTGAAATTTCTTGGTAAAACACTTGAACGGGTTGTCTGTGCAAGGATTCATAAACATGCCAGTGAACATGATCTCAGCGATGCATTCCAGTCTGCATACAAGCCAAACCATGGCGTAGAGACAGCACTTTTGCGTGTTCACAACGATATTATGTGTGCATTCGATAATGGTGAAGTATCAGCTCTAGTGCTCCTAGATCTCAGCGCGGCTTTCGACACAGTAGATCATAAACTCCTCCTTTCACGTCTCAAGAGTCATCTGGGAATTGATGGACAAGCTTTGAAATGGTTTAAATCATATTTATTATATCGCCCTCAGTATGTCCGTATTGGTAGCTCAATCTCTAACCCTGTGTACCAAGATTATTCTGTTCCCCAAGGATCTGTTTTGGGGCCAGTCTTATTTACAGTGTATACGAGTCCTCTGCGTAATGTGATAATGGAGCACAATGTACAGTACCATTTTTACGCAGATGACACTCAATTGTACTTACGGTTAAAACCATCCCAATGTAATGTTGATATTGGTATAAAAACTCTTGAGTCATGCCTTAGGTCGGTTAGTCAGTGGATGAATGATAACTTTCTGAGGTTAAATGAAGACAAAACTGAGTACATGTTGATTGGATCTGCCAGGCAGTTGAGTAAATTTTCTGCACAAAAGATCATGATTGGCAACTCAGAAATAAAATGTGTTAATCAGGTTCGTAATCTTGGAGTTTTGTTTGATGCTGGAATGACCATGAAATATCAGATTTCAAATGTTGTTAGTTCAGCATCATTCCATATTCACAATATTTGGAGGATCAGAAAATATCTGAATCAGAAAGCCACTGAGCAGATTGTTCATTCTTTTATTACATGTCGTTTGGATATGTGTAATTCACCGTATATTGGCCTTCCTCAAAATCAAATAGCCCGTCTGCAACGAGTTCAGAACATGGCAGCTCGGCTCGTCACTCTCCGCAGTAGATCAGACAGTATTTCAGATATATTAAAATCTCTTCATTGGCTATCAGTCTCAAAAAGAATTATGTATAAGCTGTTACTCATTACTTACAAAACACTTCTTCATTCTTCACCCCATTACTTGTATCAGATTTTGAAACCGTACGCCCCACAACGGAATTTACGTTCAGGTTCACAGCTCCAGTTATGTACACCCAAAACCAATAACAAATGGGGGGACAGGGCCTTTGCTAACGTTGCACCCAAACTATGGAACACTTTACCACTAGAAATAAGACAATCATCATCAGTCGAAACATTTAAGAAGAAACTTAAGCACCATTTGTTTATGTCATAGTTTTAATATTGTAAAATTATGTCGTAGTTTGTATAGTGTATAATTATGTCGTAGTTTTAATATTGTATAATTATTTTTGATGTTGTACAAGAGCGCCTTGAGCAGTCTTTTAGAATGGATATGTGCGCTATATAAATTGACATTATTATTATTATTATTATTATCACGGGTTTTGCCGAACCCGGGTTTGACTTGAAAATTTCGGGCGGGGACCGGGTACCCGAAATTTTCACCACTGCACCGACACTAAAAATCGTGTGCATGCAACGGCGGGAGTTAGACTAAATTGCTGTTCTAATAATGCGACGGAAAAGACAGTTTCTACTTTCAAAACAATAAAATAATCCATTGAATTAAATTAAGATGCTTTAAAAAATAAATGGATATCGTTTCAGTTGACGGTAGGTGTTTTTATCGCTCAAAATTGGGGCTGCAAAAAAGGAATTACGCTTCGTGCGTGGTACCTAGTAGTGCGTTCAGAAACGGAAGTGGAAATATGACCCACTGAAGACTGAGTAAGCCCCACACACAAGACTAAAATGTTGATCAGACTATTACAATTAAATCGTAATACTAATAGGCATTAATTTAATTGTCAAAATATGTCCACAAAATAATGGTTTACGACCCTTGATAATTTGATGAAGGAAAATAATTTAAAGCCCTTGAAATATAGCATCGAAGTGCCTTCCGTTCGTTCTAAAAATGCGTGTATAAACGGCAAGCTGAAGTTACGAGTCAAGTTTTGTTTACATATATTCCTACACCGCCATCCGAGCTGATCGGAACATTAAGCATTAAACCAATTAAAAACATCACGTAAGACTTTAAGGGACTCCAATTCAACAAAATTACCGTAAAATAATTATTTGCTTTGACAAATAATACTATAGATATTCATATTATCTTACAGAAATAATGATATTTCATGAGCTACGTACTCGATATCGAGTTCAGCTAGCCACCAATATGAAATGAGACGTACAGTTGTCATGCAGTAAACTGTAGAGGGCGGTAATGCAGCAGAGAGAGGAAAAAGCGCGGGACTGAGATCACGTGATATTCACGTGCCTATTACGTGATTTTTTTCCTCCCTGCGAGCAGCCGCATTCTCTGCATGACAACTACGTCTCATTTCAAAATGATGGCTAGCTGAACTCGATATCGAGTACGTAGCTCATGAAATATCATTATTTCTGTAAGATATTATGAATATCTATAGTAATATTTGTCAAAGCAAATAATTATTTTACGGTAATTTTGTTGAATTGGAGTCCCTTAAAGTCTTACGTGATGTTTTTTAATTAGTTAAATGCTTGTTGTTCTGATCAGGTCGGATGACGGTGTAGGGATGTAAACATGCATATCAAGCTTGACTCGTAACTTCTGCTTGCCGTTAATTTTATACACGCATTTTTAGAACGAACGAAAGGCACTTCGATGTTATTTCAAGAGCTTTAATTTATTTTCCTTCATCAAACTATCAAGGGTAAACCATTATGTTGTGGATATATTTTGACAATTAAATTAATACCTTTAGTATTACGATTTAATTGCAATCGTCTGATCAGTCTTGTGTGTGGCACTTTCTTGCTCTGTCTTCAGTGGGTCATAGATCTATTTCCACTTCCGTTTCTGAACGCACTCGATCGGTACCTCGAAGCGTGATTCCTTTCTTGCAGCCTCAATTTTAGAGCGATAAAAACACCTACCGTCAACTGAAACAATATCCATTTATTTCTAAAGCATAATTATTTGATTATATTGAAATATAAGTTTGTGAATTGCATATTTTTAGTTCTATATTTCAAAATATCAGTGTGATATTCAATTTTGAAAAACCCGAAACCCGAAAACCAAAAACCGGGTTTCAGCTCGACGGTCGGGGCCCGGGCGGGGACCCGTTTCGACTCAGGCCTAGTTGCATGCACAAATTGTTCAATCTGCTGACCATTAACCAATCAGGATGTATGCAATCAAACGCAAAACTTAGTGTTATACTGTTAGTGTTACAGGGCCCAGATATTTTTCTTGTTACTCAGTAACCTTGGAGTAGTACGTTTAAATGTTGCATTGTGTGTACTTGTATTTGTGGGTTACTGGGGTGGTAGCATAGCTTATAGACTATCGACGTATACACATCAACATTGTATGGCCATCGGTCTACACTTTAATGTTTATTTGTAATGCGTATCGACTTTCAGACTGCGAAGATAACTTTTCAATGGCAGAACTAACCGAGTCAGAATAATAAGTAGGGAAAACGGCTTGTTTCTTGGTGTAGTTTGTAGATAAAGGATGATTCAATGTTACAGACTTTCTAGGCCTACCTCTAGACTGCACTTCTTTTTAAAATAATGGGGCATTTGCATTAAAAACTGTTTGGCACCTTGGTAATCGGCAAACAACAACTCTGGATTCATGATGCTCTGGAAAGCTCTCAAAGAGCTTTGATTAAAACTTAAAAACATATTTACATAAAGATCTCTGCATTTACATATTGATAAAACACTTTTGCGACTCAACAAGAGCTCCCATAAGCAAAATGGTAATGTTTACTTTATTCCTTGCCTTTTGTAGTACACTTCTGTAGGAAATCACCATATAGCTTTCTTTTGTGCATAAAGTCCTATAGCTAACCCAGAAGTATGAATATAGGCATACAAACAATTTATTAGATTTACTATGCACAGTATGCGGCCAATGCCTGCTCCTGAAAAAAAGAACATGATCAAGGGAGCATGTACAGATCCAATCGAAGGGAATATATTTGACTAGGTTAGACATGTATAGTATGAATCATCCTAATATTGTAAGAGTCTGCCACTTTCACCCCCCCCCCTCCACCCTGTTTTAAATTGGGTGTTTTTTGCTGATGATTCAGGCACAGTTATTTTTTTAATGTATGCGGTTGACATAATTTACACAGCATTTCAAAGAGATAAATGTGCGTACATGCACATGTATTTCCATGAATAGGACCCCACATACATATTGCGTACATGTAGCTTCTCAGGTTATTTTCGTTTGTTTCAATATTGTGACAGTAAAGCAATCTGCACAAGCGGGTACATGCATGTGACATGGACAGAAAATATAGATGTGTACATTCACTTGTATTCACCTGTCTTCTCAGGCTTCTTAGTAAGATAATGCCTTGTAATGCCCACCCATGGCTCATCAAAAATAGCACTGCAATGGTTTCATTGATATACACCTAGGTCTATCTCTATATATTATATATATTATATATATTGGTAGAATTTGTGTCCAACAGGTGCATAGTGATGATCATGATAATTTTTCAAAAGTATCAAGCTGTATTTTGCCTTCTGCTGTTTTTTTTAATTATTACTTTAAAAATTAGTTACAAGCAGCCATACTGCAATCTATTAAAATATGGATATAATCTTGCAAAGTCTTAAGGTCTTAATTAGAGAACATAGGAAAACAAGAGATTGCATCACTCAAATATGGACATTGCTTAATGAGGATCCACAGGTAGCCATGAGAAATGTAGAAATAATAACCATCACAGATAATTAAGTGTCCTGATGAATTTTTTATTCGTCCACTATAAGTTATCATTTCATGATTCCTGGAATTTTTATTTAAATTAAATGAAAAATATCTTTTATCTTTTGTTTCTTTTATTTGACAGAGCTACTAGCAATAGGGACTTTTAGATTTGCACGTTGACAGCTTTGACTGCAACGTGTGACGTCATTTTAAGGCACTGCGCATGCGTCACGTCGTCTCAGTCGGCGATCGAGAATGCGTCAACCTTGATTTTCCTTAATCTAGTACGGTACTAGTATATGCCGCGTGCGCATAAAATATACAGTTCCTCAGGTAGACAAAGGAACATCCATTCCCTGCTATTATGTAAAAATGTGTAGAACAGGTGTCACTTGCATATTCACCTGTTCTACACATTTTTACATAATAGCAGTGGAGGGATGTTCTACCATGTAGCAATTATAGGCCATTTTCGTAATGTAACCGAATTTAATGCATATAGGTCTTTGTGAAGTGCCTCAATACAAACTATTTCATTCACCTGATAAGAATAATAGTATTTCAATAGACAGAATCCTAACTGCATACATTAGTTAATTGTTGCCAGGGTGGACAAACATTATGGCTTGACCTACCTAGCAACACTTAATATATGCAATTGCATTCTTACTATAGAACTACTATTATTCCTATCGGGTGAATGAAATAAATTGTATTGAGGCACTTCACAAAGACCTATGCATTAAATTCGGTTATATTACGAAAATGGCCTATTGTTGAGGGTAGAATGAGGAACTGTATATTTTGTCCTCTTTCTTTGTCTGTCATGTTCATAATGTTACTTCCTGCATACATGTATATCGTCGAGTGCAATCTAAAAGATTTCTAATTGCAGTCAACATGGGCAGTGCCGCAGTTCTGTACGTTGACACGCATGATCAGTCGGCGTTCGTCGTGTTCTCGTCCACTCAATCTAAAAGTCCCTAATGTTATAACATCCAACACTGACAGGCACATGAACCAGAGTTCTGAACTTCTGAGTGGACCCAACAAAATGCCGATTTCCCTTCGAGACAAACATGGGCCAGGTGGTTTTCCTCGCTGCGGTGGATAACGCAACAATGTCAACATTACCTAGTGTTCAGAATTCCAGATGGCCTTGGCTGTCTCCTTACCTGCTCAATCTCGCTGTAATTGATACTCAAATTTCCAGCCTGTCGTATCACATCAAGCGTGTCAGCACAAAAATGGCATTTCCACTTACATGTAAGTTCAACTGTGAAGAGAGATGAAGCATTTTTATGCTGTTGAATCCGAAATTCTATTTCCTTGTTGCATCGATCATAGAAAAGCAGTGCACATCATCCTCTGGAATGACTAAACAGTGCATCAAACTTGTTCAGAAAAAAGACACGAAAAACTACTTATGGCCTGAGTTACACCAGCTATGTTGAAACCTTTAGGTTATGTCACCTTCAATCCTGAAACAAACAGGCAAGATGATATGCCACAAGTTCGAAAGATCATTGCCCAACTTGAAGCTTCTTCAAAAGCCCTGGATGTGGTATCAATATCTTGATACAGAACCTCTCATCAAACTTTCTCAGACTCTGTAAAATCTTCATACGCAAACTACAAAAAGGTAAACAGTATATGATAGGACCAGGTGGGGTAACCTCCCCCCTCTTCTCTCTCTCTCTCTCTCTCTCTCTCCCTGGGAGAGGGAGAGTCTCCCTACTGTTTCACTCTCCACTTTATTTGCCTTTCTCTCCCCCTCTCATACCTCAACTGATACTTGTTCTATCTGGTTAAGATTTACAACCACATGTTTTTATCTATTTGAATTGGTTCTTCAATTTAGAATCACTTGTACAGTCAGATAAGGTATTGTTCAACTGTATACTCTCTCCATTCAATCTATCTCTCTCTCTCCTTCTCTCTATTTCTTCAGATCTCTGTTCTCTTTTTAACCTTTGATAAAATGAATATCTGTAATTAAGCCTTGATTTTTTGACAGATTAAGCCATTTCCCCATGTGATTGCTATTTCTAATTAAATTGTGTGTTATTGTTCTTTCCATCTTTCTCTCATTGGTCTTTCACCCTTGGTATCTCCATGTCTCTCCACACCACCCCTGTCTCTCACACACATACATCCTCTTGTCATTATTGTATCCTCTTTCTGTTTCATCTGTTTTATTTCAATTAAATAAAAACATGGTTCAAAGGCCTTACATTGTTTAATTACGAAAATTAAACCATATTAATGGGCATTATTTTGATGATTGCTGGTATTTATGCTTTAATATCAGTTTTACCAGCTTTCCTGTGCAGCAAGCCTTGTAGTTTGGTTATTCGCACCGTCTTCTATAGAAGGTGTAAAATTATTGTTCATATTCAATTATACTTGTAATGATTTTTATTCGTGTTTACATGTACTGTAGATGCACAGTCAAACAAGCCCATAGTGCATTACAGTGGCAAATTAATTTATGCCACCATGTAACTCTATGCATGAATTAACAGCTGTGGACTTTCAAATTATGATCTTATCTCATGATTTGATTTTCAAGAAAATTGATCAGTCCTTCCATTATATTGGTCCAGTCATTGAAAGGACACTTGTGTCTTATCTCCTTCTGCTTCTTGCTTTTTTTTCTTCTAGATTTTTTCCCCATTTGATGGGAGGAGAACACAGACCTCCTCCATGAAGAAAGTGCATGCCATTTAAATTGTGCAATTGATATAGAAAATATAATTATATTCAGGTTGTGCAATGATGTACATGTAATTGTGCTCCTTGTCTTGGACTTGTAAAAGTGGATTTGGATGTAGGGCTAAACAATATTTTTAATTTTCGGCTTTACGTATGTTCTCGAGTTTTCATCTGATAACTGATGAATTTGGGGAGATCGCTTAGGTGTGTATCTGTCAAGAACCTTATTTTCTTTCTTAATATTTCATGATGTATATTGCATGATGTAATAACTTTGTCATTAACCTGATGTTGATTTTGATATATTGACTATTTTGTAATACACTGTACATCGATTTGGGGGAGAACGGACTTTACCTTTTATGTTTTAAAGTAGCTGTGTTTGCGTGTTATAACCCTCTGATTTCATCGAATTTCATTGAAAGAGAGGTTTCCTTGAAGCAGTTTATAAGTTACAGCTGCTTAAGAATACTTGCTGCATAATGTAATAATCCATTAGTGTATGCATCATTGAATCACCCAAAATTTCAATATGGTGGAGGGACGAAAAGTCTCTTGTAGTTTTGTTTTACATCAAGTAGCATTTTCAAAACTGAGTACTGACAAGATAGCTCCTAATGGTTGGCTATAGTTTGCCCAGTAAAAGTGGTGTCTGCATTTAGGTGCTGTGTTTTGATATAATTTAAGTATGTGCCGGAGAAGTAAATAATGTAAAAAGCTATAATAAAGTTGTTTTAAAGAAGCAATTTCTTCTATATTTTAATTACTATACTCATACTACAGGTAGTCCTATCCTCTAGCTTTCTCAGTGACCAGGGTAATGTATGTAAACCACTTAGAGACATCAAAAATGTTTAGTATTCAATTGAAGTCCACCCTGATGTAAATTTTTTTCTATAATAGAAGTAGAAAAATGAGAGGATCAGGTCAGTGAAATTCTGATTCAAAAATATGAAGGTTTATGAATTTTGGAAATTGTCATCAAACGCATAGTGGCATCTCTGTGACATATCTTGTGAGCTCCCCTACCCTTCGCTCTGTACATAACATGTCATAAATTTTAATTTTCTTCATTATTGATGATGGAATAGACTTGTCCATACAGGGGTTGAATATAGAAACAGATTCGCAATAATGTAGTGGTTTAGCGATGGTTATTTTACCTGACTGCTAAGAAAGCATAGATGCTTGTTAGTAAGTAACCAAGGACCGACAGCTTTAAATCCTCTCCGAAGGACCTGGTAATGAGAATTAATGCCTTACCAAAGGGCACTAACGCATCGACTTGGTTTCGAACCCAGGTTGCCGGATCACGAGACCACTGCTATTCCAACTGAGCTATCGCGCCCTTGGGTGCATGAAAAACTTCTTTAGAGAAAATAGACATGTCTTGATTTTTTTTTGGTAGTACATAGCAAATGGGAGGAGAGACGATTCGCCAAAGAATTGCTAATTTGTGTTTGATTGATTACTTTCTTTTATTTTAAATCAGGGCCTGATCCTCTCATTTTTCTGCTTCTATTAAAACCAAATTAATATCAGTCAGGGTGGATTTCTCCTGTAAGTGCTATATAAAACCAGAATATTATTATCATCATCTGTTGTTTTGTTTTTGTTTTTGCTCAAAGTTATAAATACAATGTTATTTTTTTAGTGTCCAAAGATGCCAGATATAATAATTGTTCGAATTCAGAATATACCTTTTTAATAAAACTCTTTTATCAATACAATATTTTTTGAAAACTCTGTGAGTTATACTGTATTGATTTTATGCGAAAGACGTCATGTTCTAAGTGTTATTGTTCCCGGCTGTGTGACAGGGAGTGTAGAGTGAATGGTCCTGGTGAAATTTGAAATGTTGCTGGTATTTGGACGAAGTGGTGGAAAGTCTAAGAGAGCAGAATGTCTGCTCAGAGCCAGAGAAGGTGTGAAACTTAAATCATTTGATTCAGTGTTAATGTCCTTTTGGCTCTGAACAGACGATGTAAATTACAGAAACACATTTAATGTTTTACAACAGTTCCATTAAAAACTATTCACGACAAGTTATAAAGCTCAGGCCTCTATTCCGAACAAAAGTTTTGTGATTGGTTTCGTCAATTCCTAGTAACCCTCTCCCGTCCATTGCATCAAATACACTGCCAAGTTAAAATACTAAATAGCAAATTTGTTTTGCCTTTGCAGTATGACCCATTTCTATCTATACTTTTTGTAATCTTCCCTCCTTTTATATATCCCTAAGCAATTTGTAGGAAGTTTGTGTATAAACTCATAACTTTCATTTGATATTTCTGTCTCGTATTAAAAAAGGTTACAAAACACATTATCCAGAGACCATGGTCGAAAGAATATAATAATTATTGTTAAAGGTATAGACCGGTAGTGGTAAAATTGCAGTTCAAGGGTTTTGGTTGCAAACCATCCATTCAATATTGTTTAAATATTTCCTTCAGGTTTAGATGGCAAAACTTAAACCTAAATTGGCAAAAAAAAGAAATATATGCCCAAATATTCAGTGATGGAGTGCATATCTATATCATTCGCGATATCTATCCAGGCCGGATCGATATGATAATTTACCAAATATATCAATTAGTAGGCGGGAAAATTTGTATCATCATGTATTAGTCAAAACATATTCTTTCACATGATTGGTAATAGAAGCTTTCATTTCATTTTGTGAGGGGGGGGGGGGGCGTTTCCAAAACTGGTCTATACTTTTAACAAGTGAGCTTGCTCTGTCGAACACCTTATGAATCCACATTTCTAGTTAATGGTGATGGATATTCGAGTGAAGTTACTTTAGCAGTATTAGTATCAAAACATAATCAAAGAAATCCAACACAGCAAAGCTCAGCAAAAGACGATTTTATAAAGAAAGTGTGACCATGAAGTTGAAAGTAGCAACTACCGATCTCATATCAGTAGGGCAAACAGAGAGGGCGCTTTTCAAATTCAATTTGGTTAATTAATTTTAAAAATATGTTATTAATGGTTATATGTTTCAAGATTGATTCTAAAAATACTTCATGATATTAACTATCATTCTACGAAGTTTGAATCATTAATTCAAAGGGAGGGGGGGGGGGGGGGGGGGAATAGAAATGAACATCTCAAACAAGACGATATTATCTTTTGGCACTGTAATCCTTTGTACGTACTCATTTTTTGAGCTCGGAAGAAGCGTAGACCGCGACAGATGTTGTACAAATCGTTTGACTCACGAATGTTGATACCGCCAAGAAGTGTATATTATGCCATTTAGTTTAAAGGTAAAATTCGCATAGCGCTTACATTTTTAAAAGCCTTTCTGTCCCTCTGATTATTATGTAAATCCATATTCCAATTTAACCAAATATTTTGAGAATAAAACCCAAATGCTTCTCTCTGGTTTAAGCTAGACATAGAACACTTTGATGAAAATAGTTTTATTTTTTTGTTGAGGATCAAGTATTTCATCTGAAAAGAAGATTGGACACCGGTACGACCACGGTGGGATTGGGGGGGGGGGGGGGCACTAACAAAAGCGTTTAAGCAAATTATTCAAATGGTAGATTCTTGACATTAAAGGTAGTGTTAATTATGAATACAACAATGACTTTGTTAAGTAAATGAATGGAAAGGATTCCAATTTCTTTAAGCCAGTTATTAGAACACTCCTTATATATCTCCTCATATTAAATCTTATCTCCATATATTTTATCCTGTTGAGTTTTATTTTCTTAATAATTTGTATATACGTATTATATTCTATAATTATGTATAATAAAATTCTTATTTTGCGCAGTCACTAAATGGCATTCTCTTCTCGTTTTAAAAATGGGGAGGGTGGAGGGACTATATAGTTCTACGATTCTGAAGGTTCAAACACAGCAGCTAATGGTGTCAAGTGAGTCGACTCGACATTTAAAGGGCTCGTACGTGTATTCATTCACTAGTATTTTCTACTTATATTACTATCAATACTTATACTACTACTAATACGACTACAACTACTACTACTGTTGTACTACTACTACTTCTTCGACTATACTAATATACCACTATTACGCTACCACTAATATCGCATTGTTACTACTACTACAACTTCTACTACCACTCGGCGAAGCATCTTTCAAAGTGTGGGGGGGGGGGGGTGTACCAATAAAAAGGTTATTTTCTGGAGAAAAAAGGTGCACCTACAAAGGGAAACCTTACAGCGAAAATATACAATTATTTTGTGTCATTAGTATATAAACCCCTACATTGTGATTACACTATCTGGGATGATTTCCATATTAATCTCTTTATCCAAATGGCAAAGATCACTTATGAAAAAGAAAAGGAGCACGTGTCAAATTAAAAAAGTGATATTTTCAGAAATAAAAATGGGGCCCTTCCTGCACCTGAAAAGGGGTACTTAGCAGAGATTTAAAAGGGACTAATTAGAATAGAAAAGGGGCATATAGTACAAAGGAAAAGGGGCAATTATGACATTTGAAGGGAGCACTAATTAGAAGTCAGAGGTGGTAAGAGGCACTTATAAGAATGTGGAACGGGCACTTATTAGAAATAAAAATGGGCTCTTATCTGAAGCAAAAGAAGGGGGCACTTTTCCTATGTAAAATTGGCACTTTCGGGTACTTGAAAATGTGGAGGCGGGTTGCATTGATGGGTACTGTGTCCCCCTGTCCCCACCCCCTGGTGCGCCGCCACTGCTTCTACTATACTACTACTATTACTTCTTTTATGCTAGTACTACTACTTCTTCTAGCCTACAACTACTACAATTTATTACTACTACTTCTACCACCATCACCATCACCACGACCACCCCACCACCACCACTACTACTACCACTGCTGGTACTACTTATTCTTATTATTATCAATCTTTAATTAGTGAGCTTCAAAATGTGCATCGTCAAACCTTGGACTGAGGTCATCTTGCTTTCCAAGAAAGATCGTTTTCCCCTTTCAAACATAATTTCAAAAAATGTTTCTCTTTTCTGAAACCATTTTTAATAAGAAAACTGTAACATGACAATCATGCCGAGGCAAGCGTTAAACATTGCGGATTGTTCCTTTAAAACAGCGTCCGCGATGGTGCGCAGCCTTAATCCTAGTCTTATTCGAGACACGAATATACACATTCGTTATTCGAGACCCGAATGTACACGCCGTGAAACGCACGAAAAGAATAAAATCATTGAAAGAAGTAGATAGGGCGTAACAGATTTCTTCTACCCTGGAGAAATGCCTTATATTGGAATAAGAAACCAGATAGACTACATTATTACCAAATTAGAAAATATAAAGTCGTTCCAGAACTGCAGATCGTACTGCTTAGCTGACATTGGGTCAGACCACAATCTAGTACTGGCTAATGTGAAGTTCTCACCCACAAAGACCAAGCGAATGAAGAGCCTCCCGAAAACCTATGACGTGGGCAGATTTAATGACTCTAACATTGTAGAAGCATTCAAAGCCAGGATTGGAGGTGCCTTTGAACCACTACTTCAGCTCCCAGACACAGATGTGGATGAGCTGAGGAAGAAATTCAGAGATACAACCAATAATATCTCAGAGGAAATTGTAGGCTTCAAAAGGTCGAGACAAGTTAAAGGTCTCCCAGAGGAGGTTTGTAAGGCCTGTGAACAAAGGAGGAAAGCCAGAATCCTCATGATGAACAATCCCTCGGACTGCAACAAGAAAAGCTACACAAAACTCAATAAAGCAGTTAAGTATGAAGTGAAGAAGTGGAAGAAGAAAATTCTTGACACGGAGGTGGAAGAGATGGAATTAGCTCACGCGAAGAACAACAGTCACGAGCTCTTCAAGAAGGTGAAGAAACTATCTGGTGAGAGAGACAAAATGCAACCTGCCGTGAAGAACAAGGACGGCATCTTAAAGACTGCTCCCGCAGATGTGTTGAAATGCTGGGAAGTACATTTTAGCGTTCACCTTAACACGCAATTTCCAAGGGACGAAAATGCTCTTTTGACCATACCTGACCCACAACCTACAGATAACCCAAGTGAACCTTTCACAATTGAAGAAGTAGAGACGGCAATAAAACTATTGAAGAACAACAAGGCCTGCGGGTGGGACAAAATAGCTGCCGAAACTCTAAAGGCTGGTGGACAACCAATGAGACAACTCCTGCTCAAAATAATAAATGCAGCATGGTCGGAAGGTGTAACCCCGGAAGACTGGAGCAAGGGTCTTATCACTCCAGTGTTTAAGAAAGGAGACAAGCTGGATCCATCCAACTACAGAGCTATAACTCTACTCTCCATACCCGGGAAATTTTTCTGTAGAATGGTCCTCATGAGAATACAGGGAACCATCGAGAACCATCTGACTGAGGAACAATGTAGATTCAGAAGTTGTAGGGGCACCACAGATGCTGTGTTTGTCCTTAGACAAATCATCGAAAAGGCCAGAGAAAGAAGAATACCAATCCACTTGAACTTTGTTGACTTTAAAGCAGCATTTGATACCATATGGCGAGAAGCTCTCTAGAAATGTCTGCGTTCCATTGGAGTGGACAAGTCCTTAGTTGACCTCATAGAGAGCATGTACAAACAAACCAAATGCTCTGTTATGGTGAATGGAAAGATAACTGAATGGTTTGATGTCATAACTGGGGTAAGACAAGGCTGCCTCCTCTCTCCAAGCCTCTTCAACCTATTCCTGGAATATGTGATGAAGGACATCCAACAACTAGATAGTGGAATACAGATGGGTGACATGCGTATCAACAACATCAGATATGCAGATGATACCACCCTTATGGAACTCGTATTTGAAAACCTCCAAATCTCAACAAATGAACTGGAGAAAGCACGTAGAAGATGGGGTATGAAAATCAATGCAACAAAATGCAAAGTCATGACAGAGGATCAACAAGATATTTCACTTAACAACACCAACATTGAGAAAGTGGAAAAATTTGTCTTTCTCGGCAGCACAGTTCCATCTATAGAAGAGGACGTGAAGAGACGTACAAGACTTGCTGCTTGGGCATTCGGAAGACTGAAAAGTGCCATCTGGTCCAACCAAGATATTTCTAGGAGACTCAAAGTCAGGATCTACAGAGCACTTATCCTCCCTATTGCCACATATGGAGCAGAATCCCAGGTCGAAATTCCATTAGGATCCGATCCTATTGGACCATCAGAAACCATTAGAGCTATTGGTGTCTAATGGTTTCAATAGGGAAAGTGAAATGATGGACCCACAGAAACCATTAGAAAATATCTATTGGACCAACACAAACCCACAGAAAAAATGCTGATGGACCAACAGAAAGCTTCTATTGGACCAGCATCCACCCATGTCTTCTATGGGTTTCTGTTGGTCCATTACTTTCTTCTATGATGGGTTTCTGTTGGTCCATTAGATATTTTCTATGGGTTCCTGTTGGTCCACTAGAGATCTTTCTATGGGTTTCTAATGGTCCCATATTCTGAATTCCCTATTGAAACCAATAGTCCAACGGCTTCTATTGGTAAATCAATAATGATCAATCAAAATCAATTTTAGCAACTGTCCACCAAAATAAAGTATATTCTAATCTCAATTGCATTAACTCCATCACATAGATCACTTGAAGTGAGTTTAAGAATATCCTTTATTTTAACAGAATGCTTGTACTATTCTTTATAATAAACATACATGAATTGTTTCTTGGTTAGTATTTTATAGTAATCATTATAATCAATATATCTATTGCTAAAACGTGAATGAAATTGTAACATGATTAAACAAATAATCTATTGGTCATTAGTTGCCAAAAGAAAATAAAAATCACAAAATTGATGTACATTGTCATAAGTTGCTTAAAGGTACTATGTCCCATTTGCAGGCCAAAAAATGAAAAAGTTAAAATCCAACTGCATTTGAAAGATAATACTAATTTAGAACTTCCCTAAAAAAGGTGGGGCTTGAAAATGTCTTCAAGTGGGAAAATAACGACTATTAGTTGTCAAATCGACTTTAGGGCTATAGAGCCCAAAAGTAATAGTCTTGATTTTCAGACAATAATTGTACCGAATGGTCATACGTTTTATGCTGCGCACAGATTCAATCAGTTTAATCTTGGCCATCACAAGAAGTGGGTTATTGATGTAGACAAATGCTCATGTACCCTTTACAACTCTTTTCATGTATGTTATTACCAAAGAAGAAAAAAAAGCCAGTCAGTCACTCAATAGTGTCTGACGGTGAAGTCTAGCAAGTAAACGGGTTTCCTTGCATAATTTGAATATGAGGACGTTGCTAACGTTTAAATTTCACAGATAGAACATACATGACATATTCATAATTCCTGCAAAGTTCTACAGCATTTAAGGTTGGCTGCAAAAGGGACATAGTACCTTTAACAAATTATGATAAATTTAATTTTCTGTGAACACGTATAAAGTAATCATGAATATGCATGAGATAGATTTAGCTGTTGGTTTCTATTGGTTTCTATTGGACCTATTGGTTTCTATTGGTCCTATTGGTCCTATCGGTTCTATTGGTTTCTATGGGTCTTATTGGTTTAAAGTGGTCCTATTGGTTTCTATTGGTCCTATTGGTCCTATTGGTCCTATCGGTTCTATTGGTTTCTATTGGTCTTATTGGTTTCTATTGGTCCTATTGGTTTCTATTGGTCATATTGGTCCTATTGGTTTCTATTGGTCTTATTGGTTTCTATTGGTCCTATTGGTTTCTATTGGTCCTATTGGTTTCTATTTCTATTGGTTTCTATGGGTGATATTGGTTTCTATTGGTTTCTGATGGTTTGAATGGTCTCTATTGGATTCAATTCTATGGGTCCAACAGAAACCAATAGACTCCAACAGAAACCATTAGAGACCAATAGAATTTTTCTAATGGTCTCTATTGGTCTCTATGGGATTTTCGACCTGGGATCCTGGACTCTCCGAAAGTCTGATAGAAATAAGCTTGAGGTATTTGAAATGAGGTGTCTCCGGACCATCCTTGGAGTTCACCTAATGGACAAGATAAGGAACGATGCGATCAGGCAGAGACTGAATGTCCCAAGCACCATAATAATTATGCGAGGAAATAACCAAACGTCGCTTGAAATGGTTTGGCCATGTTTTACGCATGCCGCATCACCGCCTACCATACCAAGCATTCCAAAATGACTTTAATGGACGCAGCCCACGGGGACGCCCTCCAAAGAGATGGAAGGACCAGGTTCAATGCGATGTGGGATTATCCACACAAGAGGCAGAGCAACGAGCCCAGGACAGATCAGACTGGAGCATGATTTCTCGTAGGGGAGCAAGGGGACACACCGTCCTATGCACCTAAGTCAGTAAGTCAAGGAATAAGAAATGATTTTTGTTTCCTCAGTCGATCAAGTTTGACAGTCAAACTATCAGCCTCCCTCCATATTATGGAGGGAGGCTGAAAAGCAATATCTAGACCCATGCACATGGTCATTGCACTTACTTGTCCATATCACTTTTGATTGTTCTTCTCGTTTTGTTAAATTGTATCCTTCTATAGCATTCTTTTAGAAATATAATGCAATGTTTTTATCCTTGATGTTCAGAAAACTTATTTCCTAGCTTATTCAATTTTCTTAATTTTATTAGGTGAATATATAGTGCATAACCAATATTGTGGAGCTAAAGAGGTCCATGTCAAAATAACCAAAAAGTGGACTATTTCTTTGAGTTGGTTTGATGGATGGATATGTTTTCATAAAAAAGAAGGCCAATTTCTTCTTCATTTCTTTATGCGGATAATAATTATTGTATGCATCTCAAACAAAACAAAGACAAATGAAAAATAAAACACGTTCCTATCATATTTTTTTAAATAAGTATATAACTACTACATTAATTCAATGACATGAAACATATTCCGAGCTTGACGATTTAACCGCTGACGATCCGGGGGGGGGGGGGGGGGTAATGAATGAGCCCTATTATTGTCGTTGGTCAATTCGTGTGAAAAGAATAAGGCGGGCGGGGTATGGGAGGGGCTCGTATCATATAATTTTCATTAAATTGCCCTTTCTCTTTATTTCTTTGCGTCTTCTTTTCCTTGCTTACCACTCTCCTCTTTGAAAACGTTTTAACGCCTCTATATAAAGGTGGAGAGGGGGAGGGGGTGGGCGGTGAATAAGGCGAGTTTCGCACAAGGAAATGCTAGGGAAGTAGGGAGGTTTGAGAGAGGTCGTACCGTGTTATTTCCACTTTCCCTCTTCCTCCAAAATATTTTTTCACTCTCCAATTTGTAAGGATCATTGTGTCACCACTGTGAAGCGGAAAAAGGTGCCCGGAGAGGGGGGGGGGGGGGGGGGGGCATGTGTCACAAAGTTAATTAAATGTAAGTAATAGAATGAATAGGGCAGTTGAGTAGGGGTGTGGGAGGGGGTTGTATACTGTTTTTTTCGCATTGCCTTGCCCTCCCTCCCTCCCTTTCCCTATTATTGCCCTTAATATTTTCTATAAAATAATTTGTGATAAAATAACAATCTAAACTTTTATAAAGCTTAAAAATCATTCGAATTATGCGGATGCAGCTCGAAACCGACAGGCACTAATGCCAACCGCGGTTGTCGAGCTCTTTGACCAGACAACAGTATTTGTTTAGCATTAGGAAAACTATGGCACGCCACAGCCGTCATAATTGGTCGAGTTTACAAAAAAGCAGTCGAGTTTACAAAAAAGCAAACGAGTTTACAAAAAAGCAGTCGAGTTTACAAAAAAGCAATCGAGTTTCCAAAAAAGCAGTCGAGAAAAAAAAAAAGCAGTCGAGAAAAAAAAAAAAGCAGTCGAAAAAAAAAAAAAGCAGTCGAGAAAAAAAAAAAAAGCAGTCGAGAAAAAAAAAAAAAGCAGTCGAGAAAAAAAAAAAAAGCAGTCGAGAAAAAAAAAAAAAAGCAGTCGAGAAAAAAAAAAAAGCAGTCGAGAATAAAAAAAAAAAAAGCCGTCGAGAATACGTGTCTTCACGGTTGTTTCATCGCAAAGCATGCCGGGACATAATTCTAGTACATTTTTACCTTCGCCGTGATCAGCTGTCCCGTTGCAAACAACGGGATTCTTATCGAAGCAACATCTTAATCTTGTACATAATCCGCTATTCTGCAGTGATTTTCTTTCACTCCAGTATCATTTGTACGGTAAGAAACCAAAGTTTGTGTTTATTCATTTTTATGACGAATAAAGCTGATAATATGACGTAATGCATGAGAGTGGGCCGGGGTCCAACTTTAGTAAATGTAGGCCTAGATCTTGTCCCGTATGTTTAAATGTGTGTGCATTTTAAGTAGACTGATTGCCTTATAAGCTCTTAAACACTCGTGTTTTAGGTAGAAGTTAACCAAATTTACAGTAAAATGAGACTTATGTCTCAGGAAATATGAATAGGTCTAGATCCTATAAACTATACATAATTGATATTGGAATAGGATCTACTAGAATGGCCGACACGACAGTTAGATATGGTTTTTTGTTGTTGTTTTAGTTTTAAGGGCGTGTGTCATTCAATTATGAATATTTACGTTGTGGTGATGGCAAATGAATTAGTCTAGGCCCTAAATGTAAAAAAAAGTAAAAAAAGAGGCCATGAAAACGATAGATTTGTCGATCTGGATCTGGATATAATAGTCTGATATCGATGACGATTCTTTTGTTACAATTATTCTTGTGGTCACAAACTTAAATTTGATTGCCTTTCTCCTTTTAGTTGCAGCATCATCGAACACGATGACCAATGAATCAGAAGATGACGTAGATGTTACTAGAAAGCTCATTTCACAATGGACAACAGAAGTGCTACGTGACTTTCTACAAGGAGGAGACTCAAGCTTGTAAACCGAGGAGTCATTATTTTATGGGTGTTCTCTGCCGGCTGCCTTGACGCTGGGGGTAGCTTTTGAGCCATCCGAGTTTAAGACTGAGAGGAACTGGACAATGGATGGATAGGACGGGGGGGGGGGGGGGGGTAGGAATGCAGAACTGGCCTACTATGTACACGTATGTACCTACTGGATAAGGACCCTCCATCACTAGAGGGAAAAATAATGAGAGACTTCAAAGAGGGGAAGGCATATAGTTATTTTGCCTTGTGAAAAAAAATAGATTTAGCCCCTAAAAAAGCGTTCCTTCGGGTATCAAAATGATGACAGGTGAAACCTCACAATTGTAGAATTATTATCTGTAATGTGATTTCCAAACCATGTGACAGCCAATGGTGTATGTTGTAAAGGTATTGTAAAAGGCATTGTTTAACACCAGGCCCCCCCCCTACTCCGAGAACAGACGGACCCCATGCGTGTTACCAAAATGTCCGGTAAAGGGGTACTTTTCGTGTGACAAAGTCCGGCCCGAGAATTGTACAAAAAGGGGTGTATTAACTTTTCACCCGGAGATTTCTTTAAAAAGGGGGTATTTTTTCTTTTTTTCTCTTATCTCTTTGGACTCCTGAGAAATTATTCTGAATTTAGGGGGTACATTGAGCATTTTTCATGATTTAGGGGAGTCTCCAAGGCAGGAAAAGCCCGCGAAAGGGGGGTTCGGATATGTTGGCAGTCCTCAGATAGGGGGTGCTTTCAAAAAGAGGGAACAAGCATATGCGTACCCTAAATAACACTGAGTGGGGGGGGGGGGGGCGGGGTTTAACAATGTTTAATTTGAGATTGACGTATGGCCCTACGCGCTACCAGTGTCTGCGATATGGTGTATTAATACTGAAGCCCTAACAAAATCATGCTTCAAAATGATCAAGAAGTGCCTCAAAAAAGTAAAAATCTTTGATTGACCCCTTTTACCATACTCGTTTTCCTCAATAGACTTGTAGTGTTATGAAAAGCGTTTGACAAACACAAAATTTGGTTTCGATTTCCAATCGTAAATATCTTGATAATCAGACAGGCGATCGGATTGTAAAAGTCATTGAGTTCTTGACTGACCTAAAATTATCATTGCAGCATGAGCTAAATCCAGGATTTTGATTCAGAATCTGAGATAATGTTACCGGATCCCTTTAAATGCGTTTGCATTAAAGGTGGTACCCCCCCCCCCCAACTCAGTGTTATTTAGGGTACCCACATGCGTGTTCCCAGCACCCCCCCCTTTTTTTTTAGCATAAGTCCCCTGTGTTAAGTCAATACGGGTAGATTTTGTTTCTTTGTTATACAAGCCTTTTCAGCACCCCCCCCCCCCCTTCTCAGCAAAAGTCCAGTGTGTAAAGTCAATACGGGCAGATCTTTTTCATTGCAAAACTCCAGAGAATCCAAAACTCTGCTGCCAGGCTCTGTTCACTTTGATGTACATGTACGGTATATGTATTGTAATTTGTAGGTTTATTCACACTGTTTTGTTTGTTTAATAAGTAATTGTTTATCAGTCTATTTTTGTTTGTTATAGCGCTTAGAGATTTTGGTGGTAAGCGCTTTAAAAGTAGCGTTTTTTTTATTTTAATTTTTTTAATTTTGTTACGAGCCAGAGATTTTGGGAACACGCTCCCTGTTGATATTGATCTCATGGTTATATTTATTTTATAAATAAAATCAAACAACACAGTGTGGGTTGTAGATGACTACTAAGCAATCATTACTGTATGTAGGACGCTGAGTTGAAGTTATTCATGATTTATTCAAGAGAGGAAGGTCAGACAGACCTGACGTTTAAAATATTTAACAAGAGAAAATTCATAGAAACAGAGAGAGAGGCATTGAGAGAGATGTCGACACTTAATGAAAAAGAGTGATAATAAGGAGAGAGAGGGGGAGAGAAAGAGAGAGAGATGGAGAGGGTGGGAGAGATAGACAGGGAGAGCAAGAGTTAGGTGTGAAAAGGAAGATCAAGAGAATGAGAGATTAAATTTTACAAATTTACATGTTTCCATGTACCTTTTCTTAATTTATATTATAATGGGAACGATATAGTGATGGTCTTTGCTTAATTTTAGTTTGCTTTCTTTCCTCTAGCCTTGTATTCTAATTTATTATTTTAATTTAGTAAATGTTGTATAAATATAATTTTGATTTCTATCTCTTTCCCTATGTCATAGCCTTGTTCTTGCTCTCCCTTCCTTATGTTAGTCTATCTCTCTTTCTCTCTCTCTGTAATGATAACCCCTCTATCAATCTTTTCTTCATCAACTCTTGATATATTCCTCCTCTTCTCCTTCTCGTTCATCATCACGATCATCATCATCATCTCAAAACTGTATTAATCAATCTACATGTATAAGACTCCTGAGATTGATCAATACAGTTCTTATAATATAAGACCATTATGTACAAACAATAAACCATATGGTCACAATCATTTAATAAACAGTGGTAAGAACAATTATTCCAACTTGATGGGCAACAACGTAATCTCCATTTTCTCCTCCTCGTTCAAATATTGGCTTCTTTTTCATTCTTTACTCGTGTTACTTCTCTATCTCTCTGACTACAGTGTATACTCACAAGAAAGTAGAATCAATGGGCGGGTTTGACATGAACCAGTCTAGAAAATGAACTAAATTTATTCAAGTATCAAATACATTTTGAATTTCAGACAGCTTTCTCCCAGGAGATGAAACAAATGTCTCCCTAACCAGAAACTGGCAAAATAACTAAATGCCTTCCCCTATTTGTTGTCTCTCATTATTCTTCCCTCTAGTGATGGAGGGTCCTTATCCAGTAGCACACAAATGTCTTTATACATAGTAGACGGCCATCTCTGCATGCCTTTCTTCCCCCCCCCCCCATCCATCCATCGTCCAGTCCCTCTCTACCTCTCTACCTCGGATGGCTGAACAGTACCCCCAGCGTCAGGGCAGAGAACACCCATAAAATAATGACTCCTCAATTTCCAAGCTTGAGTCCCCTCCTTGTAGAAAGTCACGTATCACTTCTGTTGTCCATTGTGAAATGAGCTCTCTCGTAGCATCTACGTCATCTTCTGATTCATCGGCCATAGTGTTTGATGATGCTGCAACTGATAAATAAAAGGAAAAAGACAATCAAATTTAAGTTTGTAACCTCAAGAATAACGGTAACAAAAGAACCCTTATCGCACTAGATCATGGGGAAACATTTTTGTGCTAAAGGGTGACCCCAACAAGGTGACCTTGCCATCAGCTGAACGAAATATCGGTCTGCCAAATGTTCATATTTTCGGGAAAAAATAGGTGCTCTAACCGACCCCCCCCCCCCTCTCATTCACCGGCTGGCTGAGTCGATGTGAAATTTTCGGCACGATTTTCAAATGTTAACCCCCCCCCCCCCCCCTCGAAAAAATCCTTCATACGCCCCCGTCATGTAGATCCTCAAGTAGACCTCATCAATACATAGACTATTATATTCAGATCAAGATCGACAAATCTATCGTTTTCATGGCCTCTTTTACTTTTTTACATTTACTAATTGCCATCACTATCTAACTGTCAGCCATTCTAGTAGATCCTATTCCAATATCAATTATGTATAGTCTATAGGATCTAGACCTATTCATATTTCCTGAGACATAAGTCTCATTTTACTGTAAATTTGGTTAACTTCTACCTAAAACACAAGGCAATCAGTCTACTTAAAATGCACACACATTTAAACATACGGGACTAGATCTAGGCCTACATTTACTAAAGTTGGACCCCGGCCCACTCTCATTACGTCGTATTATCAGCTTTATTCGTCATAAAAATGAATAAACACAAACTTTGGTTTCTTACCGTACAAATGATACTGGAGTGAAAGAAAATCACTGCAGAATAGCGGATTATGTACAAGATTAAGATGTTGCTTCGATAAGAATCCCGTTGTTTGCAACGGGACAGCTGATCACGGCGAAGGTAAAAATGTACTAGAATTATGTCCCGGCATGCTTTGCGATGAAACAACCGTGAATGTATGTATTCTCGACGGCTTTTTTTTTATTCTCGACTGCTTTTTTTTTTTTCTCGACTTCTTTTTTTTTTTTCGACTGCTTTTTTTTTTTCTCGACTGCTTTTTTTTTTTTTTCTCGACTGCTTTTTTTTTTTTTCTTGACTGCTTTTTTTTTTTTTCTCGACTGCTTTTTTTTTTTTTCTCGACTGCTTTTTTTTTTTTCTCGACTGCTTTTTTTTTTTTTCTCGTCTGCTTTTTGGAAACTCGATTGCTTTTTTGTAAACTCGACTGCTTTTTTGTCAACTCGTTTGCTTTTTTGTAAACTCGATTGCTTTTTTTGTTAACTCGATTGCTTTTTTGTAAACTCGATTGCTTTTTTGTAAAGTCGACTGCTTTTTTGTAAACTCGACCAATTATGACGGCTGTGGCGTGCCATAGAAAACATCTCATTTGAGCTCTGCTCACCAGTTCACCACTTTTCCTGGCACTACAATAATCTGATAGGAGCACTGACCACTGATAAAGGGATTACCAGTAGGGTCCATGGGGAGAGAGACAGTGGTCAATCATAGCCTAGTTACTGATAAAGGGATTACCAGCTGGTATCTGATATCCAGTCCAGATTCATAGTCTTGTCATCGCAGACCCTACATCTATATTTATAATAGGCCTGGATTCAGTGTGTCTAAAGTCTCACTTCATATTGTTTTTTTTAGCAAGTACTAGCTATTTAAGTTTCTTTTACCTATAGAAGAGAACATTGATGTGCTTGGCAATGGAAAAATGCAGAAGGAAAATATAAAGGGAGGATAAAATAGGGAAAGACGGGTGATAATAAGGAAAGATGAAAATGGAGGGAAAGAAGGAAGAGAAAATAAAGAATAGCATAAGGAAAGATGGAAAAGGAAGATAAAAAGTTTTAAAAGAAATACATAAGGAAAGATGGAAACAGAAGATAAAGAAGGTTAGAAAAAAAAGAAATACATGAGAAAAGATAGAGAGAATAAAACAAGGTGAAAATAGAGGAATACATAAGGAAAGATGAAAAAGATAAAATTAGGAGAAAATAAAGAATAACATAAGGAAAGCTGGAAAAGGAAGATAAAAGAAGGTTTAAAAAGAAATACACAGGGAAAGATGGAAACAGAAGATAATGAAGGTTAGAAATAAAGAAATACATGAGAAAGATAGAGAGAATAAAACAAGGTGAAAATAGAGGAATACATAAGGAAAGATGAAAATTAGAAAGACGGAGAAAATAAAGAAGGGCATAAGGAAAGATGGCTAAAGAAGATAAAATTAGGAGAAAATAAAGAAATATAGAATGAAAATTGGAAAAGAGATGTTGAAAGAAGGAGAAAAATAAAGAATAATATCAGCCGAAAGGTATATAGAACAAAGGTGATAATAGTGAAAAACATGAGGAAAGATGAAAAGGAAAGATGGAAAGGAAACATTGAGAAGATAAAGAAGTTAATTGGACAAATAAACTTAAAAAAAACCACCAACCAACAAGCGTTAACTGGACCAAACTTTGATTGGTCATGTTGCTGCATGATAACCTAAAAAGGGCGACTTGAAATAATCGCACTGTCACAAGTATTTTAGTTTTCTGCATAAAAATAATCATTACCTTAAAACATAAAGGTTAGATGGCTTATGTATTGAACCAAATCATTAATAGGCAAGCTTGCCCAGTACCTCTTTGATCAAACGACACGGCGAATTTTTAAGAACACTAAAAGAAAATACACTGAAAAACGGCCACTCAGAGTGCCGGGCGCATTCACGATACTGCATGTGGCAAGCTGTTCCGAATTGGGTGGCGGAGTAACGCCTTTAACAGAGGCTATATTTGTCGACCTTACCCGACTTTCAAATGGAGAATCTCACTTTTCGGTGAACGGGGACCGAAATACCCCACTTGCGTGTCTGGTATTACAGACCGCTTTCTTTCCCGATATCTTCGCGTACACCAAGCTTCGTGAGAATGAGCAATCTCAGAAACTGGATGAATGTTGTCCTTGTAGTGTGAGGTTCATGAGTAATTATTGTTATAAACTACGACATATAGTATGGATGATAATGTTTGTCAAGTTTATTGCGGACTATGTCATCCTCATAAAAGTATTAGATCAAGTAAAAAGGCTTCAATTAAAATAGTTAAACATGACCAGAAATCATTTTGATGTTAAGATATTTTTGACGCACTTCTCGTCATGATATTGAATTTATAACATACAACGAAACGAGGACATCATAATCATAAAGACGTTCGTTGTGCAGATATGTATTTGCTTATTAATACATACAGTGACAAAAAGAATAATGCGCTATAATCATGAGTAAAAAAACCAAGAGGTTTCGGAGAAAGGTAAAAAATCATCCGAGCAGTCAATTAGGCAATTCTTCAACAATCTTTAGTATCAAAAAGTGAAAAGGTTTAACTGTCGTGATAAAAATGAGCTTGTCATAGAGATTTATTATACAAGTGAGCATCGAAATGTTTCTTTAACGAACTGCTATAAAATTTTGAAACCAAATACTCTTGTGCTGAAATTTCATATCCTCAGTATCGAGAAGCATAATGTTCCATTATGGTTGCATCAACTATTGTAAAATAGATTAAGTCCTTCGATGTCTTGTAATGCCCTAAATGATTACTCAGCTAATTATTATCTTTCTAAAGGATTGTAGATTTGAGAGTTTCTGTTTCTTTCGTGTTACATGCAATGGACATTCAATCATCACGGCTTGATGTGTTGTGGGGAAATAAATATTGTATCCTATACGTATACAGATCATATTAGCTCAAATAAAAGTTTTATGAAATTCAATTCTTATCTTGCCAGAATCATCATTTTTTTTAAACACCGTCTTTATAACGAATTCCAAGAAATATGCCGTCTGCCTAAACAACCACCCCCCCCCCCTATTTCAAATTTGACGTCTGAGCCCCGGCCACTCCCTATTTTCAAATCCTTGATCGGCCGTTTGGGGGGGGGGGGCAAGAAATAGGCAAAGAAAGTTGAGTAGACCTTCAGATTACGCACGGAATAAATGTAACAAAAACAATATTTACAACATTCTATTCTTGCTTTAATACCTCAAAAATATTTAACGGTCAAACCAACAAAATGTATGTTTTCCCGGCCTTTTCTTATAGGCCTAGGCCTACACCATTTTTCTAAACGCGTTCGAGTTTATTTCGTCTATGCGAATAGATTTGGTGGCGGAGTAACGCCTTTAACAGAGGCTATATTTGTCAACCTTACCCGACTTTCAAATGGAGAATCTCACTTTTCGGTGAACGGGGACCGAAATACCCCACTTGCGTGTCTGGTATTACAGACCGCTTTCTTTCCCGATATCTTCGCGTACACCAAGCTTCGTGAGAATGAGCAATCTCAGAATCTGGATGAGCTTGTAGTGTGAGGTTCATGAGTAATTATTGTTATAAACTACGACATATAGTATGGATGATAATGTTTGTCAAGTTTATTGCGGACTATGTCATCCTCATAAAAGTATTAGATCAAGTAAAAAGGCTTCAATTAAAATAGTTAAACATGACCAGAAATCATTTCGATGTTAAGATATTTTTGACAATTTTAGACAATATCATATTTGTGTCCATGTACTATATCGAACTAGACAATTATGATGAAACTTGAAAGGAACATAATTATAACCAGGAAGTTCCTGATATAACTATGCTTATAAAGTGAAGCAAGGAAGATGAAACTGGCATCTCCCATGTATACCGGTAGCTATGAGAATGGACATAATCCGAACCTATATGAGACTGCGAATAAGACTAGAACAAGGTTGGGCTGGCTATGTCCTGGCAAAGTTTGTTTACACTGCAGATTAGGGACTCTAACTCTCTCTTGCTCTGTGGTGAGCTTACCACCAAAATGCACCCCACTTTCGGGTCCAAAGTGGGGTGAAGTTTAAATGGACTGTTTTCGTCATGGGTTCACTAGACTGTCAACCCACGAGACCGACATTTTCCTATATTTTCCCTCGTGTAATTCATAGCTTTGTCATTATCGTTGGAAGTGTCCATCTAATGGGTCATCGGTCTACTGGGATGGTCCTTCCTATGGCAGGCCAGTCGTGAAAAGCACCCACAGATTTGACGATAATTTTTTTATTATGACGCTATTTCTGGGAAATCAATTGAAGGTTGAAAGTTTAAGATATTCATCCTTTCGTCTCGTGCAAAAATCGGGCTTGTAAAACATATTTTCACGTGTTGACCTATGGTGCACGTATCTTTCGAAGAGTACTACAAAAGTGCTATGAAGTAGAATATCTTGTAATTATGGGTCTTTGATGGAGTACGGTTGATTTCAGGCTGAACGGGCATGTGTATTAACTATCCTAAAATGATGACAGCGTCTAAGGGTAAATATCTTTAATACATTAAGTATTTTAAAATCAAGACTTAACACAAAATTAAAATGTTTATTAACATGCTTATTTTCATTTGTAAGTTTATTTGAAAAGACGAGATCTAAAATTAAAACGCAAAATTGCCTAGGCGTGCAACTACGATAAAAAGCCTTTGTAGTCTAAATTTAAGACGCTACAATAAAAAATAAAAAAAACTTTGAGAAACGTATAGATAAGTGCTTTATGGTGTCAGCCAAATTGTTTTATGTAATTGTGACGCTGTATGATTGTTGATACAATACTGTTCAATTCATCTCATCTTAAGATAAATCCATTTCATTTGCAAATTGTTATCTTCTCATGACTGAATGAAAGAATACAATGTAGTCTTTACAAACGAACGCAAAGTTGTTCGTGTATACTAAGTTTTTGTTTTTACAGAGTCAATATGGATGGACAAGGTACACATTTCACACACATGTAGGTTACTGAGCACGATTGTTGTGATAATAGGTGCCTATTCACATTGATATCTGTTTATAACAGGGACTAACATTTTGAACAACATAGGAGTATGGAATTCTAGACTATAAAAATGAACTTAAAAGTCTACGATTATTATAACAACCAGCACGCACATTACATGCCTTCTGAAGTCACCTCATTTCGACCTCGAATATACATGATAGTTAGAAATTGAACAAAATTGGTTATCGTAGGAATGTTCGCAAACATTTAGATGCTCATGCGTATTTAAAAAAAATTAAAAAGGGATAGGGGGAAAGGCACTATAATTTTATATACTTTTGTTTGTGTAAAAACACAATATGTCATGAACAATACCATATATATTCACGTTCGAAAAACAAAGTGATATGGTCAATTATGATACTATTGTGCAAACATTCCATAACGATGAAAAAACAATACAATTTAGTAGTATTCCAGTATTAAATAGATTTGCATAACACATATTGAAGATCATCATGGGTGAATCCAGAAGGATGACAGGGGATGCAACCGTGAATCTCCCCCCCCCCTCCCGCCCATTTAACATAATAATCTTGCCTGTTTTGTATCAGTCCCACTTTTATTTTTCCCTTTTACAATTTGTCCCATTAAACAAAATGATTTCGTCATTAGACCCACATTTATTTTCTCTTCTTTATCGAAATATTTTGGGGATAGAACTCCCTTTACAGGAAGAGATATGGTGAGGGTCCAATCACTGGATCGTCCCCCCTGAAATGTTGACAAAATGCAAGAAGAGAGTATGCTATGTTTTAAAAATGCTAGACAACCTAAGACCTATTTAAAGGGAAAACAATACAAGAGGACAAATAGGGGGACGCATCTCCATGAATTATTAGAGGGGTCGTCCCCCAAAATTTAGAAAAACAAATCTTTTTAATGCATTTTTGGTTTATTCCGTCATATTTTTCAGCAAAAGGTGAGTCAAGACTGCCCCCCCCCCCCCCACCCCACATTTTGTCATGGATAATAGACTAGACTGTGTGATGGGAAAAGCACTCAAAACCTTTAAAACCACAATGCACCCCGCCCCCCCCCCCCCCCCAAGCTAAGACCAAAACAAAAATCGCCGCCATCAAGTTCAATTAACATTAGCAAATAACACCAGAAGAAACTAAGGTAGGCCTACTCCTGCTATACCCCCCCCCCCTCTCGGGCTCAAAATTCAAACAACGTCTTTTTAAAATGTAATAAATAGGTCTACATGCAAACAGAAAAACTATTTAAAATCAATCAGCATCCTTTAATACCAAGCGCCATTATTCGCTTATAATGTTTGTCTACGTATATAAAGGATAAGCGTAATGTATATGCTGCTATACGGAGACCAGTTTCCCTGGTTAAACCTTGGAATTTGCGTCACTAAAGACTGGGAGACGGCACTGGCCTAGGTCGTACCTACGGATATCGAGCGCAAGGATCCATAGTTCTACCTAGGATATTATGTGGATCGGCTGTTCTCTTACCATGAAAATCAAATGCTTTACCAGAATTAATTGATTTACCAATTGTTCCTTCCTACTCTTGCGCAATGACCGATTATAATGTATGGATCGATTATATTACACAGCAGATGTAGATAAACGTTTTATGAAAATTGTTAGCAATAATAAGTTACAATAGTTCTCACAATCTACTAAAATTATTGCATTTGATAGATAAAAGCAAACTTAAGATAGAATTTTAGCATTCGTTAAAGACAGGGCTTGTTTTATGTTTTAGAACACAAATATTAACCTGGAAAAAGTACTATGTAATGCACTATATATAACAAAACGTGTACTTTATAAGACTAGAGGTAGATATTTACTACTCATTATTTTGTCTGCGGAGTCATTACGATCCATCAGGCAACACACACAGTAACCAAGGTGATTGAATCCATAAATGTCTTAGAACAGACAATTAAAAATATTTTGAACAATAATAATCCCTGGGCACGCAACAGGAAAAATTGTTTGTTAAAGTTAAATTTATGATAGAATTTTAGCATTCGTTAAAGATATCAAGCTTTATGAAACAGGGCTTGTTTTATATGTTTTAAGAACACAAATATTAACCTTGAAAAAGTACATAAATATGTAATGCACTATAATATAACAATAGGTAGAGGTAGTACTTTTATATTCATCTCTTTGGGCAACATCGTTTCATGATTCTTCGCTGCACTCAATATGTAAGTAGGCCTACTTTGATTATTTTTCTGCCTTTTTTTCCTTTTGTGTAATAATATCGTATACAAATTCTCTCGTTCTGTCTTTAAAATTGAATATATTTCGTTATGTTTATTATAATTTTGAAGGGCAATATTTTGAACAATTCATTGCTACTTCTAATCTCAATTTTTTGTTCCCTGCTAAGTTTGATGAATGAATAGAATTAGTTTATACAACTTTGGTGAATGTATCGGATTCTTTTATACAATTTAAAAAATGTGCAACTATGTAATCTATATCAGTCTTTGGACTGTTTTCTTAACAGGAAATTTTCTTTATAAACCGAAATGAATGATGAATGAATGAATGTGCATTAGCTATTACGAATGTTAGCAAATATGCACAGACTTGCTTAAGGAAGAAAATGAATGTATGACTCGAGAAGAAAGCTAACACAAGGAACTTAATACATGTAGATTACTTTCTAGATCTCACACATAATTATCATTAATAAAAACGATTTATTTGGTAGGAACAACAGAATTCAGAAGAAATAAATATTTAAGATTTGTTTGATGTCGGTAATTTATTAACAAGAAATAAAATGAAACCAATAATAGCTTGGGTGGTACATTTTTTAAAAATCTATTCAAGTTTCAAGATTTAAAAAAAAAATCAAAGTTTATACAAATATGTGGAATTATATATCCATTGCAAGTTTGTACAGCACAAACCGATAATGATATAGATAAAATATATCAGGTCACAAAAACGAATAAAAATTGTATTAGAAAATATTATTGTCTGAAATATTTTTCATAGCCACGGACGCGTGCTAAATAAATTTTGCCTTCAAATTGAAATTTATAGTTATTGAAATCAACTAACTTTATTTTGATATTCACTAAAATCGATTCGAATAATTTCATTAATCTTCGCGATTCGCATCGCGATCTGATTCGCAGTAAGTCTTGCAATTTTTCAGAATAATCGCGATAGTTTGCCGGGCAGCGTTATTTTATTCTGCGGCACAGATTGGGGCTTTTTTTTTTAAAGGGGTCTTGATTTACAGACTAATAGTGGTCGTGTGCGTACTAGTAGTAGAGGTCTGTTTTTAATAGTGTTACATGTAATCCACTACCGTATGGAAAATCATTAAATCAACAATTAAAATGAAATCGGAAATCTGAAGAGGAGGCAGCACGTCAATAAGGAGAAAATCACAATAATTAGTCAATAAAACTTAACCAACTTAAACGAAGAGGAATGTTATCTAAACACATAGTTCGCGATGGATATTCAAACTTCTTCGCAGCGCTAAGCGCCAGCGAACATGACTAGTCTCACGTACGTGCAGACACTATTCAGAAGGGAAAGAACGGACTTCTCATAGGCTCAACACGCACCATGCCCCAAATCTGTGCCGCAGAAAAAAAATAACGCTGCCGGGCACTTTGAACGTGAATGATATTGAGAATTAAAATCGATTGATTTAATCCCGGGATTCCAAGCGCAAGCGCGCGTACGGCGTCGAGATTCAGGCATGCCCAGTTCGGACGTTCTTGCCGTCGAGCGAGTATTCTCCTGTGTGTGAATGGTCGCAAAAAACCAAAAAAAAAAAAACCTTTGCATCGCGATCGAATTGTTATGTGTAAACGTTCCTAATGCAGCTGCATTGCGAGTTAGAACTAACTTTGCCAAGGTGATGTAAAGAGCAAGTTGTATTAAATTTTGTATTTGTTTGGTTTTTGTTGTTAATTATAATTTATAGAGGTCTAAACGCCAATGTTTATTGTAATTATATAATTTTCACGTTCGTCTTCTCTCTCTCGGGAAGGAAGGCCAAAGGAAAAGTATAGTTTAGCACTGCACAGTATTAATAATCGCACCCAGTTCACGGTCGACACCAAAATTATTGCCCACATCATCGATTGAACGGAATCTATGAAACTCACTGAATCAATATTAGAGCCAGAGAAAAAGAAACAGCGCCATCTATAATCATCTTTGATGAATAACTTCAAAAACAGTCATAGCCAGGCGGAAATAATTTTTTTTCCAGATTGGACAGCCTTATAACCCAACAACCAGAGGCGGCCCTCCCGGGGGGGGGGGGGGGGGGGCAGGGGGGGGGGCAGGGGGGGGGGCACAGTGCCCCCCCCCCACACTTTTTCAGATACCCCAAAATGCCCCTTTTTACATAGGAAAAGTGCCCCTTTTATTTTGTAAGAAGTGCCCCTTTTACATAGGAAAGGTGCCCCTTTTACTTTGACAAGTGCCCCTACTACTTAGTAAAAGTGCCCCTTTCCCCTTTTCACCTCTGACGAGTGCCCTTTTTATTTTTGACACGTGCCCCTTTTCCTTCAACATGTTCCCATTTTCCTTTGCAGTAAATGTTCATTTTCCATTCTCATGAATCTTGAAATTATCTTGAATAAGTGCCCTTTTTAATCTCTAGTAAGTGCCTCTTTTTAGGTACGAGAAGTGCCCCTTTTCACTTTTAATAAGTGCCCCCTTCACCTCTGATGATTGCCCTATTCAAAACTGAGAGGTGCTCTTTTTACTTTGACAACTTCCCCCTTTTTCCTTTGTAAGAAGTGCCCCTTCTCCTTTTAATAACTACCCCCTTTTTAAACTCGGATGAGCGCACCTTTCATTTTAACTTGTGCCCCTCTTATTTTCTAATTAGTGCCCCTTTTCCTTATGATAAGTGCCCCCATTAAAAAGAGAGAGCTCCTTCCCCTTCTCATAACTTCCCCTTCCCCTTCTCATAACTGCCCCTTTTAAACATCTGAACGGTGCCCCCTTTTCATTCAACAAATGCACATTTCCTTTATTATAAGTGCCCCTTTTACATTTTCATAAGTGCCCCTTTTCATATCTGGTCAGTGCCCCTTTGCCACTCTGATAATTCCCCTTTTAATAATGATACGTGCCCCTTTTCCTTTCTAATAAGGGACCTATCCCCTTTTCACCTCTTATAAATGACCCTATTAAAATCTGATGGGTGCCCCTTTTCCGTCAACAAATGCCTATTTCCCATTTTCGTAAACGCCTCCTTTTCATCACTGGTGAGTGCCTCTTTTCAAGTGAAAAAATGCCTCATTTTCACCTCTTATAATTATCCTTTGTACTTACACGTGCTCCTTTTCTTTTCTAATAAGTGTCTTATCCCTTTCGATAATTGTCCCCTTTTCATGTGATCATTAAACGTGCCCCTTATTTAAAGCGACTAAGAGCAGTTTCCCCCAAAGTTCGCTCGCTGCGCTCGCTCGCATTTAAAGATTATATAACTATGTTACTTATCAAAGGTCTTTTCAGTCTTCCGTTATGAGAATGTGCTTATAACCCCATCACGATTGGCTTTTTTCCTCTTTATAAGATGTAATTTTTCGCACTGCGACCTCACAGATCTTTAAAAATTTTCTCGCTCGCTTCGCTCGCTCGTAAATGCATATTCAGACATCACACCCAACTGTAAAGTTTGATGCTTAAGCGATATCTTGTATGATGTATGAAGAGAAACAAAATAGAAATCATCCCTGATAATGTAATCACAATGTAGGGGTATATACCAATGTCTAAAATTGTATATTTTCGCTTTGAGATTTCCCACTGTAGGTGCCCTTTTTTCCAGAAAGTGCCCTTTTTTGTTGGTGCCCCCCCCCCCCACTTTGAAAGTCGCTTGGCCGCCCCTGCCAACAACAACAACAATAACAAGAGTGGCAGTTGAAGGGTGCACACACGAAAAAGAAAGGGGGTGCAATAAATGCCAACAAAAAGAGAGGAAGAGAAAGGGGAGAAATTAAATTAAAGTCATGATCCATTTTAATAAGGGCGATCCACCCCTTGTGTCCATTAATTTGTGTGAAAGCAAAAACATAAGATAAACAGAAAGGTGAACGTTTAATATGAATCGGATCAATGAAAAGAAAGCTAAGGATGATTTAAATATGAAATCACTAAGTCTATGTAAATCTCAAATTGGCAGTTTGGCCAGTGAATTGTGACGTAGTCGCGGATAACTCTCTCGGTTGTAGTGTACACAAATATCATTGATTTATATTTTTCTCCTAAGTGCCTTCTCCCTTGGGGCACTACTCAAATTTAGTTTGGTAAGCATTTTTATATAAGTCATTTAAAGAGAAAAGATCCTCCTGAGTAATAGCTTTTTGAAAAATTGACATTTTAGTCAAATGAGAAAGTGTTGTTCTCGACTACATCACAGACTCTTTCCTATAGTGATTAAAACTTTCATAAATTCACAGCCAGTCTATTTTTTTTTAAATTTCTGCTTTCATCTACTGTAGTTTATATTTACTTTTAAAGATTATGCGCTCCTCTTACGCAGGGTAAATTGAATTAGTAATAACAGTTTTTTGGGGGTTTAACTCTATACCGTGTGAGTCAAAAAAAAGTTTGCACTTAGAAAATTGCTAAATATTTTTAAAATCATCTATGAACAGTAAATTATTATACATCTTATGAAAGCGTGTTTCATCCCGAATCATTTAGTATAATTTTGTGTGGTATGTGTTCACGCTTGGAAGAACAGGAGGTATCGTTTGCGAGAGAGCAAAAATCGACTGGCGCCAAAGTTGATTATGTGATGTTTGAATAAAACAATTGGGATTTGGCTAGTAATTCGGTCTTTGCGGATCCAAATAACACCCCTAACAAAATTGATCATGCCACACATATCAAATATCGAATATCAAACATCAACGAACATTTTGTGCGCCTGTGTGTGTGACTTCGCTTCTGCAAAAAACATATGCAATGCATTTCATTTGATACATTCAATTCATTCTCTCACTCCGTTAATCTCAACATAATACATACTGTAGGCATCACTTTGGCGCAAGTCGATCTTTGCACTCTTGCAAACAATGCCTCCTGTTCCTCCAAGCGTGAACACTTACCACAGAAAATGATACCAAATGATTTGGGATGAAACACTTTTTCATACGATGTATTATAATTTACTGTTCATAGATGATTGTGTAAACTTTTTTTTGACTCACACGGTATAGCCTGGGCTATTTTGAAACTACATGGCCTGGAGGGGTTCTAAGGACCACCCCCATGATCTCGCTGCGAAAATTTGCTCGAATTTCATGTGAAGTGTATAGAATACTATGGTAATTTCACTTTTTTGAAAAATTCACTCATTTGCATGTTTATGGTAATTTAAGGTCATAAAATTCACATTTTTACCCATAAATCATTATATTCCTATAATTATGTAAACATTCATTTTCACTATTAGGAATAATAATACAACAACATTTGGAAAAGCAAGGTTATTCCTTATGTTATATTGTCTTGATATTTTTTTTTTTAATGTATTTCTTTGTTTTTTCAACTCATGTATTTTTTTAAATTTAATTTTCTTTTCTTCTTCATTTCTAACTATTACTCAACTATTTTGACCCCGAAAACAAACACCTAAACTGTAAACTAGACCAAATAACCAATGTTTTATCTCTTTCTTGGAAAATGATATTTCGATATGTTTTATACACATATCACGAAAATGAGCGAATTTCGGGCTGACATGCAAAGACAAAAAGTCATGTGACTTTGTAACTGTAGTTCCGATTTTTGAAAAATTTGTTTTAAAAGATGCGCAGAACTGGAAAACAAAGTCGTTAAATTTCAGCGCAATATTTTTCGCGTTAAAAATTATCGCGAAAAATGTAGGGGGCTTCCAAAGCTCCCCAAGCTATACAGTATAGGGTTAAGCCGCGAAAATTTTCTTAAGTTTCTTCGCATGTGCTCTAGGATCTCCTTATTTCACCCGCCAAAATCAATTACATGTTTTATATAATATTTAAGGGTTGTAACATTTGTATACTAGTTGCTTTGCTCCTTATTGCCCCCCTTAATATACTGTATTTAAAAAAAAAAATGGAATTTGGGGGAGGTTCAGCATTTAAAAAGAATCCTCATAGTTTGTTATACCTCGCTAAATTCTTAATTTGAAAAATCATATTCCTCCAGGTGGTTCGTTATTATAGACCAAAGATGAAGAAGAATTGAATAATAAACCATGTATTAATCAACAGCCGGGGGGGGGGGGGTTCCCCGAAGAATTTTAGAGTCCCAGTTTGTCCATGAATTTACCTTTGTTGATAAGCTGAGTCGTTTTGGAGAACAAACAAAAATCATCGTGAACAATTACAAGTACCCGTGGACTATTAATCATATAGACAATTACTGTCCATGCAAAGACAACTCACCTCTGAAAACTACCCTTACTACCTTTGGACTATTACACCCGGAGAGCCAATCCAAATAAAAAACTATCTTCTAATTCAATTCCACCCCCAGTCCAGATTATTCCCCTTTATAATTTATAGTTCTTTTATTCTTTAGTTCTCTTTGTCCTTCTCGGATAGTTATCCGGGTCCGGAGTATATTGTCTTGGTGGATAGTAGATATAGTTGTTCCGGTGATGGTCCTTGTTTCCGATGGGTTGGGGTAGGCAGTGATATTATCCTGAAAATGCCGACTGGTATATGGATGGAATCAGCGTGCTGATAAAATAATAATGGACGTTTCCGAAAATTCCAACCAATAATTATTTTGATCACTTTCCTACAATTAACGTGAAACCAAATTCTGATTCTACTGACACAAAATTCTGATTCTACTGAGTTTCCCCCATTAAATCGCACGTCTATTTTCGCATCTCAGTCTCACCAATTCGTACTTACACAACAGAAAGCAATTGATACTATATTCATGATGTTGTAAATAGTAAGTCATCTACTACACATAGCTGTGACGCAGAGCTGATTCCACATTGCAAACTATGCTATAACACTCAAGATATAAACAAAATGCATTACCTTACATTTCAGTTGTGTATTCCAATACTAGTATACATGTCTCCAGTTCATGTCGGATAAGGAATGAAGAAAGTAATATATAGTTATATATTAACAAGTCGCAACGCAAAGTATCCTTGTCGTATAACATGTTATATACGTGGCGGCGTGGCGCTGTATTTTTTTACACTCGTGAAATTATAGACTTTGGTCTTTGCACGCACGAAGCCAAAATAGACAAAGGAAAGGTTGTGACAATACAGTTCAATATCAACACAAATATACAAGGAAACATTACATTCACGACTATATCATCACAGTCCATTGGACTCGTGGTGCAATCCTTGAAATTCACTTTTTCAGGGGGGGGGGGGACAGATGGACTCCGACGTTTTTAGTGGAAATCCGCTCTCAATAATAGGGTTTTCCGGTAACTGGGAGAGGTTTCAAATCCAAAGAATCGGTCCCAAATATGACTATTCAAAACGTCGATTTCTGCTCATCTGCATTAAGAGAATTATCATCCCTAAATCACTCATGTTTATGTCGTGTTTTGTTGAAATTTTGAATTAAAATTCCATTACCTATAGGCATGCACTAAAGGGTGCACCCTGGAGCAATTGACAAAGGGGCATCGTGCTCTGTGATGTTTTTCAAGCACCCCTAAAATTGTCTTTTCCTTTAATGATTAGTGCCCTTCTCATTCTGTTGTTATAGTACAACTTACTTATGCCTACCTATTGTGCCCTAAATCTCCTAGGAATTGGAGCAGCTGTTTAGGGTAGGAGAGTCCGAAAGCCCCCACAAACATCGAGAGTACACCTTTTTTTAATCATAGTCTTGTTCCTTTTAAACGTTACCAAGTGCACCTACCAGAAAATAAATACTTTTCATGAATTTGTCCATTTACCGAATCGTGTCAAATAAAAATGGAGACATGTGATGGGAGATGTTTTCTGATATAACTGAAGAGGTCCATCTGGTTTGGGATGTAACTAGAACATTATTCCCCCTCCCCCCCCCCCCCCCACATAATCAGTGAAAAACTTCCTATTCATTTTGATAAGCTTTCACTTGCTGTGCTGCAAGCTTCTTCAAAACTCTGTCGTAGCTGGCGCTGCGACAGAAAGTGACAAAGAATAACACAAATAATACTCACATACTAACAGATACTGTGATAATTAAAGGGACAATATACTTTTTCTTCAACGTAAACGTTCCCATTCTACTATCTCGTTGAACTGCATCAATGTTTTTACCTTCTCGTCTATGATTTTCCCTCATTGAAAAGTAAAGGCTTTGTTATTGAATTTGAAAGTCTTTCCAATTAAATCTTGGTTACATTTACAACTCCAACTGGTACGTCACATTTTCAAGTAAATGGCTACGCCCATGTCATGCTAAAAGGCATAACATCATGCCAATAAATCTTCATCTCGTATACACGTTGTACATGTTAGATTTTATGATCATCAATAGGCAGGAATTAATTTCATTTTACAGAATATCTATATATTCTTTGGGGGTAAGTTCCCCTTTAAAAAAAGGCGCCATCTACGACATCGGTCTGAAGAAGCCTGCTACACAGCAAGACAAGTTATTTCCATAGAGATATATAATTACTATTAAGTATATATCTCTATGGTTATTTCCCACTGGCACTGATTGTAGAGAAAACATTAATTTTCTTTGTATTAACTATTATAGTGCTCCTTTTCCAACAAAAGAAAACAAGATTTGGTTATTAATTTTTAAAAAAATGGTTTTAATGCTCCCTCCATCCTTTAATAACGCTCCGCCGCTTCAGCCTAAGTTTTGAATTCTAAATTGGTTATGAAATATAAAATACAATATTTATTAATTGCCTCTAGTTATTTTATTAATGATGAAATCCGCTCTCACACACTCATAATATGCTTTATATTTCAGCCATGCAATGGCAACCCCCAAACATCAAGAGAGAGGCAATTCATCTCGTAACATTGACAGAAGCAACAATGAAGGGAAATGGAAGGTAAGAAAGGAGGGGTGTCAAAAGTCGAAGGATAACATTGGGGAGATGGTGAAATATATTGGTGAAAAAATCATACCAGCTTCCAGAATTAGGAATAGCCTTTAGTCCTTCGAGACTCACTTTGGGCAAGCCGTCGAGGGTTGGAAGTGGGGGGGGGGGGGGGGGGGGGGGAAGAAGCAATCTTTTATTCGAGAATATTTGGGATTCCATGTAGAGTTAGGGTTAGGGAATCGTTGAGTTATGGGTGGGTTCCCCAGAAAAATCCGGGGGAATCCTCCCACTTTATTAACAAATATGAGGTGTGTGTCTCTTATTGCCATTAAAAGGCTTTCGTACAGTGGAAGAAACAAAGCTTGTCTAATATTTTATTAATTCTGTTATATTTGGCAGGTGTCCGTGAGTGGTCCACGATCGACTGTCCAGGTTGAGTTCACGCTCAATCCACTCAATCAATTCTCGGATCAACGAGGAATAAAGATAGAAATTATGTTGGATGTCAAGGTAAGATGACTAGAGAAAAGGGTATTCAAATGAGTGTAAACACTAGAAAATGATTTCATGCAATAATACTAGTCTAAAAATTTCCTGGAAATGACAGATAAATGTTATGAAAAATGACTTGCTTGCTGAGCCAACATAATGTTAACATTTAAAACAGCAAAAGGAACGAATTATACAAGAGGCAGACATTTAAAGTTGATATTGTAGTACTGTCAATATTATAGTGTCATATCCAATCGTCACCATGTTAAATCTGAAATTTGCCATAATCATTTTAGGAATTTATCTATCCATAGTCATGAATAATTTATTGTTATTGAATCAATAAATATTATTTTGTGATTTTTTTTACCGTGACAGACAACTGTTTTAGTCACTAGATTATTTGAGAGATCACGTGCCCAGCCCTAAATAATAATGGAAGCTTTGAAATATTCTAATGATGCATCGACCTCGATGATAATGTCATGTCGTTATGATTTCATATGGGATCTTGTCCTGAAATATTCTCACAAAATGTTACCGATAAGCTTTGACCCTCATTTAACTCATTGACAAAAAGGTTGTCAGTCTGAACGTAGGTGGCGGGTTTAGCCCCTGAGCCCCCAAACAAACTCCAAAGTCGGGTCGATGTTACCCCGTGAAGGCCAAGATGTGACCATTTCTTAATCCCAGCTCATGACTTTGCAGAGTTAGTGCAGTAATGTTGTATGACATGCACCAACTGGGTTACTAAATGAACTCATTTAATTTTATACCACTATACGTATTAAAATGTAATCATTTTCTCTTTCATTTTTGCAGGAAGGAGACAAATCAGAGATGCTGCCAGTGAGCGTCCAGCCCACCGACGAAGATGGAAACAGCGGTGCGGAGGAAGACACTGCTCCTGAAACTGGCTCGGACCATGGACCAGATGAAGCAATGACGGAGATTGTAAGCAGAGCTTCGTTAACCTATAGCTATGTTTTAATGATCCGTTCACGTGAAAAACAAATATTAATCAGTCCAGGAGTTAGCTAATCATAATTATTCATGAATGGTGGTGGGTGGTTATTGATAATTATGTTCAGGGATGCTCAAAGCTAGACTTTGAACCACACAAGTTTCAGGGTAAGATTAATTACCCTATCTACCAACACAACAATACTTGATAGCGATTCAATTTATCAAAAGAGGAAACAAATTAAAAAGAAATGGTTCATAATGATGTTTTTCTTTCATTCACCCCATTTCCTCTTATCCATTTTTCTAGGGATCACTGCGATCTGATGAAGGCTGTGATTAGAGAGAACCTTGTGCAACCTGTACATGTGCAGTGACCGTCAAACCTCCGTCTTCCTCTTTCTTCGCACCCGGCATGCCAGAGGAGTGAAGTGCTGTAGTTTAATAAAAGTGGCGGATCCATGATTTCTTAGAGGCTGTTCACACCGCAATGAGATAGCTCGGTCTATCGTAGCACCCCTTTTTTTCTAGCGCGCTAGACCGCGCTCTCTCTCGTGGACCACCCCCAAGAGGTGCTCCAGTGGCACGCCGTTTTGGCTCGCTGTTGGGCGGACCGAAACGACGTTGTACCTTCCAAACCGCAGAGATAGCGCGGTCTAGCGCGCGCTATCTATGCCGGTGTGAACAGCCTCCTATACCCTTTTCACATCTACCAAATATTGCTTAACCCCGGGAAATAGGTGGGGCTAAGGGGGCTCTTAGCCCCACCAATTCCTTCCTTAGCCCCACCAATTACCCGGGGTAATTTTAGCCGGCTTTCTGTTCACATTACGTTTTGCCAAAGTGGGCTAACCCCACAAATAGTACGGGACTATCTGGCCCTGCAAAATAGCAGGGTTAGCCGGGCAATTGCGGGGTTAGCCGGGCAATTGTGGTGCTAAGCTGCGTAGTGTGATACCGAACCGGGCTAAGGAGAAGCGGGGCTAAGCAACAGCCAATCACAGACAGCGTGGTCGTGTGGTCGTGAATTTGCATTTATCGCGCGCTATGCATGCAGTTCCCGTTACGCATGCATGCAGTTCACGTTACGCATGCATGCTCTCTGTATTGACGTTTAGTCTTTTACGAGGCAGAGGTCATTATGAAAAAATCTTTATTATAAAATTGATTTAAAAAAATAGTGAAAAAACATGTAGCTCATAATTTTTTATTGCATTTTTCATTATCAGTCATATTTACGTAGGTAAATTTATCAAGTGAATTGGATGAAAAATGGGTAATTGATTTGGATCGGTAAAATAATAAAGGGAAAACGCTTTGCGCGGTAGCAAAAGCATTAATATTCATGAGCTATCGAATAGTCCGGGGCTAAGGCGAACGTAGTGTGAATCGCGTGAAATTTCTTAACCCCGGCTAAGCACATAGTCCGGGGTTAAGAAAATAGATGTGAACAGCAAAAAAAATAGTATGGGGTTAAGGATAGTATGGGGTTAAGGATAGTCCGGGGTTAAGAAAAATAGATGTGAAAAGGGTACTAGACGGGTAGGGGGGGGGGGGTATGACTGTGAAATTAATTAGGGTTTTCACAGATATATCAATCAGATAAAATTATTTACGTATCGGACCGACCTTTAACATCACCATCTGAAAAGCGTGACACAGTTTCGAACATGAGTCCGATCAGGGTAAGAGCAAATATATTTTTGTTTAGTCCCGGAAATCGGAAAATTATGCCGACCGATATTTGGTTCAGTGAGGGGGGGGGGGGGGGGGGGGGGGGAGGTAAGGTCATCTTGGTCATTTTCTTTTTCATTTCTTTTTCATTTCTTTTTTACACAAACAAAATATTTGAGGGGGGGTGTTCTTTTTCATTTCTTTTTTACACAAACAAAATATTTGAGGGGGGGGTTTACCCCCCCCCCCCCCCCCGCTCTGCGTACGCGACTGGTATTGTGTATGATCGAATCTCATTGAGTGCATAATATCTGCCCCGAAAGTCCGGAAATCAATGCTAAGAGGGAAGAAAGCGTAATTACAATGTTACAACCTCAATACTAGTCCAGGATCTGGCCGATTTGATTTAAAGATAATAAATCCCCACTTCAGAGTCCGTGATCTACCACTTCTTGCTGCAAACCGATGATGACGGCTCGTGATCCTCGACTTTTTGCAACGCCATCTTCGGCGGCTTGATTCAAATTTAGGGAATATTATAGAGATAAAATATAAGAACCAGTCAGATTCTGGACTAGGCATTATTGCCCAAATTATGAGGTGACGATGATTGTCTGAATATTTCAATTAGGTTAGCCTTTCAAATTTGTACCATTATGATAGCATATAGCCGTAGTACAAAATTTATATTCTTTACGGCGACGGTGTAGAAATTGGATCAATAAATTATTAAGAGGGTACATTTCCGAAGAAAAAAGATTAACATCAAAGGAATTACTCTAGGATTGGTACGCGTAGGAAACCAAATCAAACATAGCATTAACAACTAAATTACTCATACCCCTACCAAGTTTTGTAATTTTTGGAAGTAAGTGAAAATGTATTTGTCCCCTTTATGTTTCTTGATAATGGGACATTATGAAAGCTTACATCTAACAGTATTCATCAATGGCCCCAATTCAACCAGTCCATTGTTTATTCTTGAGTAATTTATTGTTACGAAAAATACAAATATATCAAATTTACTAGGGGTATGAATAATTTAGTTGTTATCTGTATGTCCAACGCTAAAGCCCGCTTAAGCCGACTTGCCATAGTTTTATTGTTTCTGTTATATTGTTTTGTGTACCCTGCTAAAGGCGCACTCGTATTTCGTATTACACTGGTTCAAGGACCTGGGTTTGAAATATTTACTTCTTTGTCAATGTTCTTTCCACAATTAGTTGTAGTAGATGTGTAGATGACACGTATTAAACAAGTTGTCGGTCATTGAGTTTAGATTCCGTGTAATTTTCATGTGTATACAGTATTTTAATTAAAGTAGTGCAGCTACGATGACATTATGAAAAAAATAGGGAAGAGAGAGATGGAGAGGGAGAGGTAAGGGGTAGGGGGAGTAAGGGGAAGTGGCGGAGAGAGTGAAAAGGGGAAGGAGGGAAAAGGGAGAGAGAGAGAGAGAGAGAGAGAGAATGGGGGAGGGGGAGAGGGAGGGAGAGAGAGAGAGAGAGAGAGAGAGATGGCGGGTGGGAGCGTGAAAGCAAATAAGGGAGAGATGGTTACAGAAAGATAGAGGGAAAAGTCATGGAAAGGAGATTAAAAATGTTTTCCCTATCCACTTCTCTCTCTGTTTCTCTTCTCTCACCCCTCTCGCTTTATCTCTCTCTCTCTCTCTCTCTCTCTCTCTTTCTCTCTTTCTCTCTCTACCGGCCTCTCATAGCCTACAGCTACAATCAAAGCGGGAACTTGTTAAGCCCTGATCGAAGATTGTGGATATCATGACAAGGCTACGACTAATACAAAGCTATAGGTTAATTCAGATTTTTCTACTACGATACTTTCTATTTCAATGGATGTTGAGAAAAAAATAAGGTCGGCGTGACTTTTTTAGTGTTCACTTCCCCCTCCCACCCCCGCCCCAAATGAGCGAAGAATTGGTCGGCGCGATTTTCAAATTTTGGGGGGCAAAATTAAAAAAAAAAAAAAAAAAATCATTTAGTAGGTAGGGCCCAGGCGCGGATCCACGGGGGAGGGTGGGGGGGGGGGGGGAGACGGGCCCGGGTCCCCCCTGGCTATTAAATATATATATATATATATATATATATATACTAAGATTTGGTCTATTCCTCCGTACAGTGCTCAATGCTTATGGGCAGAGCAAAATATATATTGGATAAGGCAGACTAATGGTGCATGGTTGCAACCATGCACCATGCACCATTAGTCTGCCTTATCCAATATATATATCTTTTCAGTTTAGTAAGTGATCACACAACCCGCTCCCCCCCCCTCCCACTAAGTGAGATATTGGTTGGCACGATTTCGAATTTTCGGGGTCAAATACGAAATAAAAATTATGCTCATCCCCCCCCCCTCCCCATTGATTGTGATAATATTTAATTTTTAAAGGTAAAGACCAGTAATGGTCATGCGATTGCATTGTGAAAGAAACGTTGTGGAATCGATCAGAAAAGGTTGATCATCTAGCATCTAGCATCTGCAAGGTTCTGGAATCATCAAAATGATAAGAAATTTGGCCCATTCTTCGTAAAGTTACAAGCACTATACACAGAAAGATGTATATGGGACTACCCTATCTCTCTCACCAGACCATGAGAGAAATAAGTTTACCAAATATATGAATTAGTAGGCGGTTTCCCGGCAAATTTTTTATCATCATGTATTAGTCAAAACATATTCTTTCACATGATTGGTAATGAGAGCTTCCATTTCATTTTTGAAATTGGGGCGTTGCCAATACTGGTCTTTACCTTTAAAATTCCATTTATTCATTTATTAATACTTGACCAGGGTATTTCATTCAACAAAACTTGTTTGTGGGGCCCTGAAAATAGATCCTATATCAAAACTACAAACAGGTAACGACATTAGTATGAATTCAACCGAAATGATAATGAAAAAGGAATATTTTGATTAGAAAACTGATGTTCAGGACGGTACGATGCACTAATGCAGACAATGAGCGCATGCGCAGAAGCCCTAACAACGGCGACGCCGTGTACATAAACGAAAAGAATCAAACGCGTAATATGACGGACGCGTCATGTGCGCGCGCGCCGTATAAATATAAACGTTTATTGTATACGTACGTACGAGCAGTACGCACAGACGAATTTGGATTTTGACGATTGTAAATATCATCAACATTTTAGATTTTGGTAAGTATGAATGAATGAATTGTAATTGTTAAAATTTAAGTAAGTAATGGTTGAATCAGTTCATGTAAATGTTAGATCACGAAAGAAGTGTTAAAAGCAAAAAGTTCATGAAATATGCCGGCGTTGGTAGATGTCGCGATCGCTCGTCCTTCACGCTGCGCCTGCAATCAACAGGATATTAGCAGCATTATCGATGCCCGTAGTGTTGGCTGAGCCGTGACCTAGGTGCTAGGCCCTCGCTAATTTTGCGAATGCCCCTTCGGGCCGGGCAGTCTATCGGGCAGGCGCAGCTCAGGCTAGGCGATCGAGTCAGGATTTGTGTTGTATTTGCGCATTATTATAGGTCTAGACTCTAAGCGCATTTAGTTACCTTTTGTGACGTGTTTATTGTTTCATCACTAATCAGGAAAAACAACAATAGCAATGCTAATAAACAACATTAGTTGCCAGTTCCCACACACAATTCGAGCACAATCATTTTGTGGGACAAAATTGAAAATAGACTAGATAGATCTACACTTTCAAATAGCTGAAAATTCTAAACTAAATTACTGAGTGTAGGCTCAGCTCAGCAGGCTGATATTAATTTGGATATCAAAGTCACATACAGAGCTAGAGGCAGATCTAACTTGTTCAAATGAACTTGTTTTAGGTCTATAGTAGACCTTAGACCTATATAGACAAATTGAAAATTCTAGAAGTTGAAGTCCAGCCAGCAGGTTTCCAGGAAATATGAAAATGAAAGGTCGTCGTAGTGAAGGGAAGGGTGGATCAAGATCAAACCAGGGTTCTAATGATGGGGCAGATGATTCTGATGAATTCCAAGTGGAAGATGATTACTCTGTTGCTCAAACTCCAATCTACATGGATGATGCATCTATTCTCAGAATGGTAAAAAAGACAATAGATCTAGATCTAGAGTATGAACTATCTAGTTTAGGTGTTGAAAATACACAAAGAGTTTCCATACAAATATACAAAACAATCTCTAAGTTAAAACTAGATCTACACTTAAATGAACTTGTCAGCCAAGTGCAATGACAGCATATTACATGTAGGTTAAGTCATTTTTATTAAATAGACTAGATCTATGCATCTATCCTGGGACTGGGAGTGGCAATTTTATGTGATTTTAACATTAATAATTCATTTCAAGAATGATCTATAACTCATGTCGATGTGAGACTAGACCTTTCAAGTTCAGTTGGAGTTGTATGTTTCTCTTTAAGACCTAGCAGCACTTCAAAAGTATTTTCTCCTCTTTTTTCTGTAGGGAGTGCTTAAATCAAGTGAAACATCCCTGATGAATAAGCGAAGCAGCAAGGTCCGCGTCTTTGTACGCACCAGGCCGACGGACAAGTTTGCTCAGGATATGATTGAGCTCAATCCAGATGGCAAGGTAGGTCTTCAATCAATCTAGACCATAAACTGCTTATCAGCCAACTGAGCAGAGTCATTGTTTAGTCTTTGTTTGAAAAGAATTCAACTTTGCTTTCTTAAAGTTAGACATACATGTAGACCTTGGTAAATCTAAATAATATTGTTTTTCAAAAACTTCTACTGTGATGATGTTCCTCTTATTCTTTTGTTCTTTTATTAAAAATAAACAGACAAAGAAACATAAAAACACACACACACATGACACACCCTCAAAAAAAAAAAATCACCATCAACTAATTTACTTTTCGATAGTAGAAATATATTTAGTCTACTTTGCTTAATGTTCTTTCATTGATTTCAATCACTTTTGAACCATAAATTCCAATATAATCAGTGACAGCTAGGACAATTTACTCAAGGAAACTGAGAATTATTCTTAGTATTTGTTCAAAAGATTTCTTCAGTTTTCAATGTTATCATAGATTTAGGATTCTAATTATATATATTAAAAAAAAAGTTTTTCACAAAAGCTTACAATTTGAATAACTGATCAAATTTTGGGTCTTAAAGCTGAATTGGCTGAGTAGAATTAATGATATCTTGGTTAAGGGATGACCTGTAACTTATATTTTCAAACCCTGGATACAACAAACATGTATCCAGAACAATGTTATGTGTGATCTTCATGGTATGATTACAAATATGAAATTAAATGAGTGCATGATAAAATATCACTCTAATCTTTTTTTGCCACAGACTGTCAATATCCATGCCAAGAAAGATGTAAAGAGAGGCGTGGTCAACAATCAGATGTTGGACTGGTCATTTAAGATGGATGGAATTCTTCATAATGCTAGTCAAGATAAGGTGTATGAAGAAGTGGCTTCCCCTCTTGTCACACAGCTACTTGATGGCTATAATGGTAAGCTTTTGACTCATTGAATAATGCTTGAGATAACTTGGGATAGCACCCAAGTGAATAGAGGTTGAATGAACATGAAATAATTTTCAGGTAATGAAACATGCTTAATTGAGAATGTTTATTTTCAAAGACAAATTTTAATGTATGTTTTCTTTTACTTTTTGTCTATACCCATATCATTTTGGAGAGATTGAGATTGAGTGTGATCTGATATTAAAGATTTGAATTAAGCTAACTTTGATGCATTTTTTTTCTTCTTCTAGGGACGTTATTGTGTTATGGTCAGACTGGTGCGGGTAAGACATACACAATGACTGGAGCAACCGAGAACTACAAACAGAGAGGAGTCATCCCCAGGGCTATAGCACAGGTATGTATTGAGTAGTGATACATACTATGTTGTAGGAAGGGAACACAATACAAAGGTTAAGCTCTCTCATTTGCCATTGGAATCGACAAAAGAATAGGAACAAGTAGCATTATGTACTGTGAATATCTTCCACGTATGTGTTTGTCAATTTATCTTTGTTGTATACATGTAAGAATATTGCGGGGATACTTTCTGGCAGGACGGGACTCAAAATAAAATATTAAAAAAGAGACAAAAATATAATTTCTGTATTTGGGACAGAGAGATAATTCATTAATATATTTGTCACACTTTTTTCCGTTTTCTCATGCTTCAGGTTTACAAGGAAATAGAGGATAGACCAGAGCAAGCGATCACTGTTCGTATCAGCTATTTAGAGATCTACAACGAGACCATGTTTGACCTCTTATCGACCCTGCCTTACAGCATTCAGGGACTTCCCCAGATGACGATCACAGAGGATGAGTTTGGTATCAATATCAAAGGCTTGAGCGTTCATCTAGCTCACAATGAAGAGGAGGCCCTTAATCTGCTCTTTGAGGTATATATTTGAAAGTAAAATGAACTCTTCTGAATAATTACTCCAAAGAGATATTTCATCCAGTACAGCTGCATTTTGCAGAAATTTTCACAACTAAATCAAGTTTGCATTTTCTTAGAAATATATTCACCTATTAGTCCAGGCTTTATGCAAATTGATAAATTCTGTTTAGTCAGTTGATGCTTGAATGTTTTCTTTACAGCTATGACTATTTGGCTTTCCTGGAGAAAAAGAAAATAGAGAGAGAGAGAGAGAGAGAGAGAGAGATAAAAAATCGTATTGGTAGCAGCATTTTGCTTTGGAGATACTAGTCTATACCTTTAAGATATATTTTACATCTAGGCCCCTATAGGCATTATTGTGTCATGATTGAAACCTAAATGTTCATTTTCTAAGATGACTTTTCTTATTTCTACAGAGCCTTTGCATACAGTACATGTAAACATAAATGTTTATTAGCAAGTAACATGTACCAAGCAATTTCAAAATTTATATATTTTGTGAAGCAATGAAATATATGTTACCCATCTGTTAAGTCCATCAAATGATTTTAATTCTTAGGGTGAGACCAACCGTGCCATCGCCTCTCATGCTCTGAACAGCGTCTCTTCTAGATCTCACTGTATCTTCACCATCCATGTGGAATCAAGATCCAGAACCGAGTCCAATGCTAAATACATCCGAAGCAAGTTCAACCTGGTTGATCTCGCTGGCTCAGAGCGGCTTAGCAAGACAGGGGTAAGTAAGAGCTAGTTATCAATCTCTAAACGTCTGCTGTACTAGCTTACTCCAAAGATACAAGAGCTAAAGATATGGAGCCTTTCTATAGAGTGGTGAAGTGTGATGTCATCAAAAATCTATTTTTAGAATTTCTCAATTTTTTTTCTTCATTTTCCGAAAGAGCATAAAAAATAATGTCCAAATTTCGAAAACCAATTGACTAGGTTAAGTATTGGCTGAGATATGTTTATCTGAATACATATATTTCCTATATGAACTCAGCGTTATTTTGCTCTGGTTCATAACATTTCCAGCGGTACTACATGTACATGAGAGATTGCTTAGGGTCATTTGCTCAAGGACTCAGTCTCAGTATATTTACTTACATTACAGTTCTTTAATCAGTTTTTGCTTATTTACCAATTTATTTCATGAACTGTAGATGAGATTTTACTTCAGTTTAAAGTACATATTTGCAGAACATTATATGACAGGGTTATCTTGAGAAATTGTTATTGTCATGTGTGCTGATGATTGGACCAAAGCTCATCAAAAGTATGCATAAAATAGATAGTTGAAGTGATACATATACATATATCGCAAATTTAAACATTATTTGTAGAATAGAGGTATAGCGGTACTAGAGACGTTGCAACTTTGCCATCATCTTTGTGATTGTTTTTTTTTCAGTCTGAAGGTAAGACTCAGCAAGAGGCTGTCTACATCAACAAATCCTTGACATTCCTAGAGCAGACGACCATTGCATTGGCTGATCGGAGACGAGAGCATATACCGTACAGGCAGACCAAGCTAACACACTGTCTCAAAGATTCATTGGGTAGGTTATAATTAACATGTTCAGAAAGCTTTAACTGGCACTACTCAAAGTCTCCTTTTACTACGATGGATTCTTGCGACATGGTGCCATGTATTTGAAATCTAAATGCTTCAGATTGGAACAAAAAGATTAGAAGTGAAGAAATTAATTTAAAGTTTTGCTCATTTTCATTGAAAATACTTAATTTAAAGCCTATCTGCACTAGTTTGGCCAGGAGGGATTAGACCTCCCTGCATGGTCACTGACAGGTGGTTGTCTTATCAAATCAGCTCTTCATTATCATAGGAAAAAGGGGACCATGGGGGACTAACGGGTACTGCTTAGGCATTGTTTGCTATATAGAGGGCGTAAGTAGCTACAAGTAGTGCAGTCCCGCTTTGAGAACTCACACTCTCTACTGCAACAAACATAAAGAATCTATTTTGACATGAGTAAAATTCTGATTGTACTGAGACAAACAATTTCTTCAGGTCTGATGAAAAAATGTAACATATGTTTCTCTTGACTGTACTTTTCTATGCCACAGGTGGGAATTGTAACACCATCATGATAGCCAACGTGTGGGGAGAAGCCAAGCAGATAGAGGAGACCATCTCAACCATGCGCTTCGCTACAAGAATGATGTGTGTCGCTGTGAATCCAGCTGTCAACGAGTTCTTTGATCCGGCATTGCTGGTCAAGAAACTAGAGAAAGAGATCAGGCATTTGAAGCATGAACTCACTATGCATGATACGCTGGTAAGTCTAACAATGCATTACTACAGGGAATGCAGGGTTCTTACTGCATGTCAGAGCAGGGAGAAATGTGTTGTAAATATGATACAAGATGTTATTGAAACTGGTATTTAACAGATCTTGGCAGTTTATATAGCCAGCGAGAAATGAATGCATCGATCAAAAACATTTGAAATGTAGTGTATGGTGTATACTTGTAAGTCTTTTTCTTCTTTTGAGTTTTATTAAAAATCTATTCTGAAATTCAAGATGAAAGCATTTTGGAGTATTTCAAACATGATGAATATTTTTAGATATGGTAAGAGGAAATTTTACCATTTTCTATTGCATCTTCTTTACTATTTTCTGCATTTGTTTAGAAGCAAACTTCTGAAATTGATATATTTGTAGTATTGAGTTATTCTTCTGAATCATGCTAACTCTTCTACTAGCTACGCCTTTGTTAGGAAACTTTCCTCTTATTTCTCTTCTATTGTATTTTGATTCATCCTATTTTTACTTTCACATGCACCATTTGTATGAAGTTTTATAATTTTCTGAAGAGAAGAGGAATACCCTTAACCCTACGTTAACTGGGGGGGGGGGTCAATTTGACCCCCCCCCCCCTGTAGAAATTTCGCGAATACTCCGAAACTGCGGCAGATAATAAATTTTCCTTTCATGACTTTTTTCTTTTGAGTCTTACGCATCTTTTAAAACAATTTTTTCAATTTTTGTCTTCGCATGTCGGCCCGAAAATCGCTCATTTTTGTGATTTGTGTACAAAACATATGGAAATGTCATTTTTGTCTCGCCTGCGTAGCAAAAAAGCGAGACATAGGCGCCGCTTTTCCGGTGACGACGGCGACGGTGACGGCGGCGGCGGCGGCGGCGGCGGCGGCGGCGGCGGCGGCGTCAACATCAAAAACTTAACCTAAGGTTAAGTTTTTGAATTTTCAATATAATTTTGAAAGTATAAGTTCTTAGTCAATGAAACCTGGACTATAGAGTTATCAAGTATCCCCAATCATGTGAGTAGAATTTCAGGTCACAAAGTCAAGGCCAAAGGTCATTTCAGGTCAACAGACTTGGACTATGTTGTGGCATCATCATCAAAAACTTAACCTAGGGCTAAGTTTTTGAATTTTTTATATAATTTTGAATGTTTAAGTTCTTAGTCAATGAAACTTGGACTATAGGGTTATCAAGTATCCCCAATTATGTTAGTAGCATTTCAGGTCACATAGTCAAGGTCAAAGGTCATTTCAGGTCAACAGACTTGGACTATGTTGTGGCATCATCATCAAAAACTTAACGAAAGGTTAATTTTTTGAATTTTTTATATAATTTTGAAAGTTTAAGTTCTTTGTCAATGAAACTTGGACTATAGGGTTATCAAGTATCCCTAATTAAGTGATCAGTATTTCAGGTCACTAAGTTAACGTCAAAGGTCATTTTAGGTCAACACACTTAGAATTTGTTGTGGCATCAACATCAAGATTTTGAATTTTTAGCATATTTTCAAAATTGTTTGTTCAAATTCCATGTAACTTGTACACAAGGGTTATCAAGTATCACAAATCATATGACACAAATTCCAGGTCACAAGGTCAAAGGTCATTTTAGGTCAGTAGACTTGGATTATGTTTTCACAACTTAATATGAGAATTAATAAATCATTTTTTTATATTAATTTGTTCATATTTCATTCAAGTTATCGATCGTGGTACAATTAATATTAAATAATTCTTTTGATGATTCTTAGTCAATATTCACTTCAAAATGCTGATTATATTCAAAAGGATTTCATTTTGTGGGGCCTGCTAATGGGTCACCGTGCCTATAAATAATGTTCCAACCTCAATTTTTCATCATATCGAATTGCGTAATGCAGGCGAGACCGCCGAGAGCGTTTCCCTTGTTCCTAAAAAGAGATAAAACATTGGTTATTTAGTCTTGTTTAAAGTTTAGGTGTTTGTATTGGGGTCAAAATAGTTGAATTGTAGTTATAAATGAAATAAAACAACAAAAACAACAAAAACAATAAAATACATAAGTTAAAAAACAATGAAATATATAATAAACTATCAAAACAAGAAATAACATAAGGAATAATCTGGTTCTTCCAATTTTTTGTGTTGTATTATTATTCCAAATGGTCTAACAAATATATGTAGTGAAAAAGAATGCTTAAATAAGAATAATGTATGATTTATGGGCAAAAATGTGAATATTATGACCTTATTTGCATAAATTACCATAAATATGCAATTGAGTGAATTTTTCTAAAAATTGAAATTACCATAGTATTCTATACACTTCACTTGACATGTATGCAAATTTTCGCGGCGATCGGCAGTGAAACGGCCGAGATCTTGGGGGGGGGGGGGGGTCAAATTGACCCCCCCCCCCCTCCCCAGTAAAAACCTGGTCTGAAATAGCCCAGTTAAAATAGGGTTAAAGGGGTTGGGCAACTTTGTCTCAGATTCTGAAAAAAAATTCTGGATTTAGCTCTTGCTGCGATGATAATTATAAACCTTTAGGTCAGTCAGGAACCCCATGACTTTTACAAGCCGATCATCTGTCTAACTATCAAGATATTTATGATTGGAAATCAAAATTTCATTTTTTTTTTTTTTCCTAACGGTTTTCATAACACTACCATCTATTGGGGGAAATGAGTATGGTAAAACCAGTCACTCAAAGATTTTTTACTTTTTTGAAGTTCAATTTTTTTCAGGGCTTCATTATTACACCATATCACAGACACTGATTGCACGTAGGACCATGCATCTCAGATTTAACATTGTTAAACGATGCCTTTAACACATGATTTATTACAGGCCAACCGAAGCCAGGTGAGTTACGAGCCACTGTCAGACACTCAACTCTTAGAGGTCAATAACCAGGTACGACGTTACCTCGATGGCTCACTGGACGAGATCGATATCGTCAACATACGACAGATCCAGAGCATCTTTGGCACATTTAAAAGCATGGTTAGTCAGATGGACAGTGAGGTTGAAAGTCGTCTAAGGCAGAAGTATACCATCATCGATCGCATGGATCCTAATGCTGTAGCTGCTGCACAGAAGGTAAGCAGCCGTTGTAATGATTGTAGGAATAGCAACTTCAATGGCCTTCTAACGCTGAATAATATGTCTAATATCTGTCAAAGCCTTCAGGCCCATGCTTTGGTACTATTTGTTTCTCTAATAAAAATCGCAGTTCCTCTCTTAGTTTGACATGGTTGTGCTCAGAACTATAGTTTTAATTTCACGATGTGGTATTGTACATACATTTTTAGATATAAATGCTTGAAAGGATATATTACATGTATTTTGTCTTTAAAAATAGAAAAGCTAGAGCAAAATCTCCAACATGCCGCCTCCATACCCCAAATTGAGCTAATGCCCTTCTGATTTAATTTTGTATTTGAACATGCAGGCTGGAGTAGTGTTTGATGAGGATGGTGGTGCTACGTATGTAGGAGAGGTTGATGGACAAGGCTTTGGTATAGGAGTTGCTCCAGCCTCATCTAAACCAGCACATTCATCTGTTGTGTCGGCGAGAAAGGGAAGAGGAAGGAAAGCTAAGGAAAGGGGAAGGTGAGTCTTTGTAATTTCCTTACATTAATTTAGTGCTAATGCCTTAATATATGCTTTGATATTTATGTGTCTTGTTGATAAATTTCGTTGATGAGAAAATATAACCTTTTAGTCAATTCAAATGTGACACCAGTACTTATACCCACAATTTTATTGTCTGCAAAAGTGCCTTATTACTAGAGTTTCCACAAAAAACATTCTTGTGAAACTTTGTATTTATAATTTTTGACTTGAATACATTTTCCTAAAAGGATGGATATGCCCAATGTTGATGATTCTAGGTAAAATTATAGATGGAAGCTGAGATTTACAACATATGGTCAGCAATGATTAGAAGCAAGACTTGAAAAACTCAAATTTTGTTTATCATGGATTTATTATATATGCAGCCCTCAACCTAAAGGTGTCTCAAGCCCTTCACCTACCATGGAACGTGCCTCACCTGTCAGGAATGGTAACGTTGGACCAGACACTAAAGAGTCTGCAATCCGCACTGAGACGGCCTCGGTGGCAGGGTCACAGGGCCCAGCAGCAGAGGGCGGTGCACAGGGAAGAGCCACTCCGCCACTCAGGACGGTTGCGTTTGAGGAATTCAAACATGAGAAAGGCAAGGAGATCAACAAGATACTTGTGGAAAACAAAGGTGAGAAATTATAGCTGGCAGAAGTTTAATTGAAGTTTAATTGAAATACTTATAATTATGTTAGTGGTCATATTGTTGGGATTCAGGTACGGTATTCTATTTAACATTTCTTTAAAAGTCATATAATGCAATTGAATTGTGAATGAATTTATTGCAATATGCTAGGGAAATCCATTCAGAAAATACTGTAGAATAACCCTGCGATGGACAGTTGAAGCCTAAAAAACGTCTGTGTTAGGGATGAATAGTTTTCCACTTCAATTATCTAAATGTACCCCTGATGAAACTGCAATGACAAAACAATTTTCATTAACTTCAGAATATTTTGTGTCTTTCATTCAGACATCCTGAAGGCCAAGAGGAAAGATTGCAGAGACTTAGCCAAGTCGATCAACATGACCAAGCAGGAGATTGATGTAACGCGAAATACTATTGAGAAACTAAGGCAAGAGAAGGCTGAACAAGGTGGGTTTATGCAGGCATTTTCATGATTGATGATCGACTAGTTTTTTCTCTATGTGATGTTTTAAAAAATACTTTTTGAGCATGTGTAACTCGCAAATTTTAGTGCATATTTTATATTATAAATATGTTTTGATATGCCACGGAACGTATACTACAACATAAAAGGATTCAGACTATACAAGGATTTGTAATCTAAATGACAAATTTATTGTATTTTTTATGCCTCCGTTACGAAGTAGCCGGAGGCATTATGTTTTCGGGTTGTCCGTACGTCCGTACGTACGTCTGTACGTACGTACGTCCCGTTCTCGTGATCGCGTTATCTGAAGAACTGGTTGATGGATTCCTGCCAAACTTTGGTCATGTATGTATCTTGTAGAGCCGATGAACTGATTAGATTTTGGGGTTACGAGGTCAAAGGTCAAAGGTCACAGGGCTCATTATGTATGCAAAACGAGCTCGTGATCGCGTTATCTGAAGAACTGGTTGATGGATTCCTGCCAAACTTTGGTCATGTATGTATCTTGTAGAGCCGATGAACTGATTAGATTTTGGGGTTACGAGGTCAAAGGTCAAAGGTCACAGGGCTCATTATGTATGCAGAACGAGCTCGTGATCGCGTTATCTGAAGAACTGGTTGATGGATTCCTGCCAAACTTTGGTCATGTATGTATCTTGTAGAGCTGATGAACTGATTAGATTTTGGGGTCAGGAGGTCAAAGGTCATAGGGCTCATTATGTATGCAAAACGAGCTCGTGATCGCATTATCTGAAGAACCGATTGATGGATTGCTGCCAAACTTAGGTCATGTATGTTACTTGCAAAGCCAAAAAACTGATTAGATTTTGAGGTCACGAGGTCAAAGGTCAAAGGCCACAGGGCTCATTATGTATGCAAAACGAGCTTGTGATCGCGTTATCTGAAGAACCGATTGATGGATTGCTGCCAAACTTAGGTCATGTATGTTACTTGCAGAGCCGATGAACTGATTAGATTTAGGGGTCACAAGGTCAAAGGTCAAAGGCCACAGGGCACATTATGTATGCATAAACAGCTCGTGATCGCGTTATCTCAAGAACCGATTGATGGATTCCTACCAACTTAGGTCATGTATGTTTCTTGCAGAGCCAATGAACTGAGTAGATTCTTGGTTCATAAGGTCAAAGGTCATGGGCTCATTATGTATATGCAAAAATAGCTTGTAATCACAATATTCTGAAAACCTGTTAATGGATTACAATTGAACTTGAATTCGAAAAATTTCTTCTGTTTTGGTTTGTAAAATTGCTCTATGACGGAGGCATCATTTTCGACTGCGCGCAGTCGAAGTTCCATCTTGTTAATCATAAGATAATGTACCCGAACATATCAGAGTTCTCTACTCTCTAGTGAGTATTGGATATGAAAATTATAAGCATATGTTTACCATTTGTTACCCACATTGTTGGAAATCTATCTGCACCTGATTCATACAAAATACTTGTCAAAGGCAGGGTACAATATAATATATGGTGACAACAGTTATGATCACAGAAGAACCATACATTTTATATACAATCAATAAGAGTTTTTATTACCAGGCATGGTGGCTCAGTGGTTAGATCGCCCGCCTCATGAATGGGAGGTCGTGGGTTCGAACCCCGGCCGAGTCATACCAAAGACTTAAAACAATGGGACCTTCTGCCCTCTAACTAGGTGCTCAGCATATTAGATTGGAGAAGGTAATAATAACAATTATTTTACTGTATTTCAACAATGACATTAAAAATTGTATAAATATTCCAGTTTTAAAAAGAAAGGACGGTGTCACAGCACTAAATTTTTTGAGACAGGAAAGTTTTTTTCCCTCTCCTGAAAATTCATAATTTTTGAGATACAAGGTTTTGTCACCCCACCGATGATATTATGTTATACAGGGCCCGCTGGAAGAGCAGTTTTATAACTGAAGTGGCTACCCTTGGTAAATAACACATTAGTTATTATTATTATTATTATTATTATTCTTTTGTTTGTCAGGAGACTTTGTGAATGAGGAAGGTGAGATGGTGATTAGCGAGGAGGAGTTTCAGATGATCAGGAAACTAAAGGAACTCAAAGCATCCTACCGTGGTGATTACGATGCCCTACGGCAGATCAAATCAGAGATCCAGTACTGTCAGAAGCTTGTAGACCAGTGCAGACAGAGACTTGTTAATGGTAAGGACGTTGAACATAGTTTATGGCTTGCTGTCCAATGTTCTGCATGTATTAAATGTTGCTTCTTAGTTTTCATTCTACGTATATCCTTCTATCTTTTCTCTGCATGTAAGTACCGTGATTAAGTACTTCGATTGGGACAAACTCTTTGATTTCCATATATTTCTTTGCTTATTATGCGTTTTCTACCAGAATTATATGTCTTATAGCCTTGAAAAGTTGAAGGTTTGTTTGAATTAGTAAATTTCTGTTATTACCAGAACTTAAGACTATGTGCTTTTGATCTTCCTCAGAATTTGACAACTGGTATAGTGAATGTTTCTTGACAACTGAAGAAGGCCAGAGTAGTGCAGTGGCAGGGGTTGGAGCAAGACCAGGAACTCAGTATGACATGGTGAGTATATAGTTCCTGAAGTATTATTCTGTATATCTCATGCTACTGTGTCACATAGAAGTGGAACTACACTATCTATATGGAGAGTGCAACAAGATGAGAATTTCAAAACTATTGAAATTTGAAAAGCACTTTAAAACCATACTGAAGGATAATTCTTAACCAGCTAATTTTGAGCTGAGCAAATAAGTTTTGTTTTCTTTTTTTCTTCAGCCTGAAGATGAAGGAGAGAAATTTGAAAGACTTCAATCCGAGCTTCTCATGGAGAATCCTGACTCGGCCTCCTTCTACAATGCTAAGATGAGAACCGATAGACGGGTAAGTAAACGCTCTTTCATTAATTTATAATTGAGAGGTTACAGCTATGAATGTGGTAATTAGAAAGGATAAATATTTCTTCTGAAGTGCTAGGAAAAGGGCAGATAAAGTGTTAAATGAAATTTCAAAAACATTCATAATTGGCATTTAGAATATGATATAGTAGAAATAGTTGATGATAATATTAGGATCATAGGAGGAGTAAGCAAGCTCTTATTAATATTCATACCGGTAATTGGATGTACTGAATATTCATCAAGTTTTCATGTTCTTTATTGTTACAGCAAATCTTGGAGAGTGCTGTGAATCAACCACAACCCCACGCATCATCGAACCGTCCAAGAGATGTAACCTCTCCAACGATCACCATCCGCAACAAGCCACCATCAATGATGATCCTTCAGAACTAGCCGCATTAATCTATCTGCCATGAACGTTATCAGTTCAACATATGCATGGGACTTGCAGTAGCTGCGTGTCCATTCAGAGTTATCGATGCCTCATAGGTCGCATAAGCATTTTCTGATTGCTTTTATTTTCAATATCTATAAATGGTGACAATTAACCATCCATATTCAAGTTCTGAAAAATCCATAAAAAAAGCACTTTACATAGTACTGGTCAATTCAGGTGAGCAATTAACATAACGATGCCTTAGTATTTTTTCTTGTTGAAGCCATAACCACTTGTGCACTGAGTATTGCTATCATATGGTGGAGAATCGTTCAGAGGATTAGTGCACTTGGCTTCTTCTGTAAACAAAGCAATATCAAATTAATTTAGTCTATGTGATTGGTAACACGAAACTCTTAATCGTGCTAGGAGAAATGCCACGTTTATGGAATTATTCTAATATTTGGAAGGTTCAAAGATGATGTTGATTATTCAAGGTGCATTGAAGACTAATAAACCACATTGCAACCAGTTCAAAACTTGATTTGATCGTAAACACTTCTAATCTTGCACATAAGACTAATTTGGAAGCTTAATAGGGTAAAATAAAGTCAAATTTCATTTATCTTTCATCTTTATATATGAAATTCATCTGTGATGGGCAATTGAGTTTTCTGTATGGTTTATAAGAATGATGTTGCAATAGTTGAGGTTGTGAAATTTCCATTTCTTAGAAAGTCTCTCTGTTACGGTACATGTAGCAGATTTCTCACTGTATAGGAAAGTATGTGTGTGCAAAAATCTAGCTTTGCTCAGGATAGCTATCATGTGAACCCGGACGAGGCTACCCTGTTATTGACATGGAAATAATCAAACCCTATGAGGACCTGCTCAGATGTGTAGACTAAATCCAAAATATCTCAATTCAATTCATTCCAAAAGTTATTGGTCATGCACAACAAAAATCATTCTCTGAATGTTTTTGTTAAAAGAACAAAATGTCAAATGTAAGAGATGTAGAGGTAGGATTATGTCAGAGATCTGCATCTGTGTTCCCATAACAATTTATTGGAACATTGGAGATTCTTTCTGGAGTTGTATATAAATGTATATAATATACAAGTATATGTAAATAATTTAATGTATATTTGCTTGAAAAATCAGAGCTTGTCAATGTAAGTTTTCTTCATCTAAATTATTGTTATGTTATCATTGGTTACTTTGTGCAGCCTTGCAGCAGAGAAAGCTGAGATGTATGGACATCTGTTCACATTGACTTTGAAGTTTTAGGATTTTTTCGTTTAGAAATAAGTGATCCATTATACATTCTTTTTACATGTTTATAAATTAAAGGATAATGATGAGAGATACTATATGTTAGGATTCATTTATCACTAGCATGCATGTAGCTTATGTGTATCTTTAGTATTGTAATCATTGGAGCCATGCCAAGACTGGATATTTCAAAAATCTATGTTGACCATCCTCGTTCCCTTGGTGTAGATTATTTCAGACAACTACAAAAATTAGTCAGTAAAATTGGTTAGTGAAATTGGTTAGTAAAATTAGTTAGTAAAATCAAGTCTATTGGCTGCTCCAGTGGGGATTCAGTAGGCAGCATAAAAATCTCAATCGTAAAAAAAAAATCATGATATGTTTAAATTTTGTAAGATGTTCAAGACATTTCTCATACATTTACATCTGATAAAAGTTATCTTTGATCCGAGATTCAACCTTGTAGTACTAAGGGCAAGACAACCCTGATATTAACAGTTTGCATTCATTCAAAGCAGAATATTAGAGCTGGAAGCAGTTTATCGATGAATATTGTAGAAACATTAAACAATTGTGGTAAAAGGGTCACTGTGAAAGTCGATCAATATGAATATTCAAATCTAATTTTGTTGAAATTGGTAATGTGATTGCTCGCAGAATGTCAAAGATTTGTTCTCTCTTTACAAAAATATATAGATAAGGGAAGAGTGATCTCTGGTAGTTTACAAAGATAGTTCCAGTACAGTCAGATCTGTCTTAGCAGCCACCTGTATATAGAGACCACCTGTATATAGCAGTCACATGTATTGTCTCTCTACGGAATGAAATATATGTTGAAGAACCTGTCTATAAAGGCCACCTGTCGATAGTAGCCACATTTTGTGTGTCCCTTGGCTAGCATAAATAGACAGGTTTGACTTTATAAGAACTTAGAAATTTGGCAGCTTTGAGAAAATTTAGCAGACTAAACAAATGGGAGTATTTTGGTTTAGAAATTTATATTAGATCTTCACTGTTAAAAAATCTTACTTTTTCACTGATTGCATTGTTCTCAAATTTTGCATACATATACATTTGCTTCTCTAATTTCTGCTTCAAATTAAAGTAATCTGTTTTTAAATATTTAAATCCCTTTGAACTGCAAATGAACAAGCCATGAAGTTTCAATGTCAAGTTCTTTCCATGAATAGTGTGTTTAAGGATCGCCGTATATGATGAAGAGAAGTCTTCATATGTATTACTGTAAGCCTATTTCAGTGTGTGCATTGTTCCGTCCAGCATGCATTGTTTTTGTTTCTTGGTATACAGTGTCTCTTTTCAGCTCATGCATACATGTCTGGAAAAAGAATGTAAAAGATATTGAGACGAAATTCAGAATATTTGCCTTTAATTTTGTTTTATATATTTTCATTTATACTACTCTCGTCAATCATGCGAGAATTTGCTTTTTATAGTTGTATCATATACATGTTACAATAAATGTGAAAATTGTCCATATTCAAACAACTTTAGGCTACCATTGTTTGTTCATTCATCTTGGTTGGTTAAAACTTGAATTGTATTGAAATAGTAGTTTCTAGGAATTCTTTGCTCTCCAACATCACTGAATTCCACATTTTTTATGATGCAGTTTAAGGCCATAGAATGTATTTCTGTCTGTACCCGCTACCTCTATATCTCCTTTCTATCATTCTTGTGCCTTGCTGTTGCTTTTAAATTCTCCATTTATTCCTTTCCCATTCTTCTTTAATATGACATTAACATGAATTAGGCCTAAAAAAGAAGAAGATGTTGTATTGTCCTTTAGGTGTCAAAACATGGGTCGGTTGGTTAGCAATCTTTTTACAAAAAATTTTAACTCCCTCTTCGGGCTGATATTTTTCAGTTTTGAATGCAAGTCTCTCCTCTCCTATTTTCGACCTCTCTCTTTCTCTGCACCAGTCTATATATCCCCTTCTCCCTCATCATTTTTCTATAAATCTCACTCCCCCTCTTTTTCCTCATATCTCCATCGTAACTTCTCTTTTTTCTCATTTCTATAGATCAATTCCCTGTCTCTATCCCTCTCCCCTCCTCTCCTTCTCCCCTCCATTTCCAACCATCTCTTTCTCCTTCTCCTCTTCTTCCTCTTTCTGTCCCCACCTCCCTTCCCCTTCCCCTTCTCTCACTCTCTCCCTTCCTGATCAATTTTTATTCGAAAAAAAAACCCAGTTTAGACTTGAAGTTCATTAGCCTTTACAAAATGTACAACTTTATTTACACTATAAGCATTCATTATCATCTTTCATCTAATAACATCTGCTTTATCACTTGGCTTGTTGACATCCTCTGTATCTATTGGAGTTCCTTCACCTGCGCAGGGTAGGGTCACTGTGACTTCTGATGCATGCTCCATGATCCAGGAATGCATCTTATCTTGTCCAAGCTCGCTGTAAAGCTCATTCTGTCTTCTCTCTGCCTTGTTCACCTCCGCATCCATTCTACAAAGACGGAGAACAAGATATAGGATTTAGAAATAATAACTAGTCATTCTGAATCACTATTTATACTCTTGTGCAATGTGCAGTATGTGCAGATTTACAACAACAAAACAACTAACTTGCTTAAAACCACAATAATTGAAATCACTATTTATGGAGCAATGTTTTGTAATATACTGTCTGTAAACAGATCCAACCTTGCTTATACTGGCTAGTAGGCATATATATCTTTGCCAATTGCTATAAAAAATGTTGAAAGTTAAGACTCTGAGACCCCATGAACTAATTCCCTGTGGACAACTACACCCTTAAACAATTTCTGCCCTCCCCCTTTAACTCCCCCATTCATTTAGACCTGTTAAAAAGAAAAATGAGATTTGAATGAGCCTCTGTCTGGTCATCGGCCTTTTGCTGTTCTCTTATAGCCACTCAACATGTATTTTTAATTTGCTTAACTCCTTTAAAAAAATATTAAAAAAATAGATTCTATAATCTGATGCAGTTTGGAATATTTCAAACTTGTAAAAAAGTTGTATTAAACTATAGACATACCTTTTACTCTCACTAAGGGCTCTTTGCAGGAACGCATCAACCCTTTGATCCTCATGGGCTTCACCAACCCGCTGTCTCGCCTCCTACAAAGAGATGATAGTATTTGTCAATGTCATCTCCAGAATCTAGATCTATTTTATTTATTCAAAACTCAAACTCAGAACTCATTTTACAATGTCTACGACTATATCAGGCAAAAAGCCTGGCCACATTTGTGGACAGAATTCTGTAGTTCTATTTTGCAATCTAATTAAAGGAAATCACTTTTTTAAAGATTTGGAAATTCTACAGATTATGCCTAAATTGGAAAAAAAAGCCTGGAAAGATATAGTTACCCACGGCCACCCTGGGCTTAGCCCTGACCCTAACTACGGTAGTAACTATTCTCTTTCAAGGCTTGTTTTCAACTTTGGGCAGAATCTGTAGAATTACCAAGGATTTTTGTAAAATTCTACCATATGGGAGGATCAACTGCCCGCCCCGGCCGCGGCCCCGCTCGAATACAATCAACTTTATTCAGCAATCTTCCAGGCTTGATATCCGCAAGGATGGTTTGGTCCACCGGGCAAACGGCGTGGTACCTATACCGGTACCACTATACACTACACTCGCATCACGAAGCAGTTAGATGTACATTAACCCATTGGTCTACTGGAACCGGGTGGTGCCTGTATTAAGCCTATGGGAATGAGAGAATTCAGTAGTCAACAGGTTAATGCTGGGCGACGGAGCTCCAGAGCCTGCATAGGAAAACAATTCAAACAGCTGGTTGGGTCACATTTTTTCGAAATGTTAAGAAGTAGGTCAAGGTCTAATAGTAGTAGCCTATAGTAGATCTAATTACACTTTTGACTTACATTACAATGTTTTTCAACTCCGGCCTCTGCTCTGGGCATCTGTTCAATTATCACTTAAAATTTTGATTTAAAGAAGTCATTGATTGGAAAAAGGGTGATTTTTCCTAACCCAATTCATCCCATGTTGATGTTGTATAAAACTATGGTCGATTCAACAGGCGAAGTCGAAGAGAAAGTATGCATGCTCGGTATATCATACGGATGCAAAGAGGAGTAGCCTTAAGGGCTCCCTTGAAATGTTTTTTATGATATTATTCAAGGGAGCCTTAACCGCCTCCCATACGACTGCACGGAGAGGTAGGTAAACAACATCTCAAATGTGTCCAAAATCACACTTTGTACCAGTGTTATTCAGCGCATTATACAGCAGCAGCACATTTAGGAAGTGCCAGTCAGAGGTCATCACCATTGTGTAGAGATCGTGAATTCACACGCTACACGTGAAAAGGGAGCTAAGCTGTATCGGTCTGGTAAGAAAATTGCTATTATTTCCTTATTTTTACCTCCGATTTTTAAATTCAGGATGTAAAATTTTACGATTACAACTAACATAAAATTCATCAAAGCCACTGTCCAATATTGGTCGGGTGCGGGAGTGTGTGATTTTGGACACATTTGAGATTTTGTTTACCTACCTCTCTGTGCAGTCGTATGGGAGGCGGTTAAGGCTCCCTTGAATAGGTCTAATATCATAAAAAACATTTCAAGGGAGCCCTTAAAGGTATTACAAAGTTTTGGTATGGGGTCATGAATTTGGTTCAGATTAACATATTGGAAGCATATGCGTTCCTACAATATTCAGTGATCGTTGTAGCGGTTGAAATCAAGTCTCAAGTTGTGAAATTATAAATAATAAACTCTTTATGTTGTATAGCTCCCTCTCAAGGTCAAGATATTAATTTAGCTATGAAACAATATTTCTTGACTAAAATCGACCGATTAGCTATTCCTGTTTGGAAATTTTATATCACAACTACATATTCTGAGATTTTCGTGGTCGCAGCTACCATTGTACGGCCATAGTCTATGCGCTATTTGAAATTTATCAAGATTTACCGGGAGCACCGGTAAATTTTTATATTCGATTTTTCTCGAAAACAGAAATGTTTTAGGGGCTAATTTTTTTAGTGCTTATAATACATCCACATGGGCATCCAAATACGTCAAAATTGTAAAGATTCACTATCCACCCAATTTTCAAAATTTCCCAAAACTTTGTAGGTCTAGATCTAGATCTAGGCCTAGATCTAGATCTATTAGTATTACCTTTAAAGCTACAGAGGAGTCGAAGGTAAGACTTCCTCTTGCGACAGCCACTAAAAAAAAAAAACATTGTAAGTCAAAATTGTGATTACTGCTTCTTTACATTTCGAAAAAATGTGACCCAACCCGCTGTTTGAATAGTTTTCCTATGGCTATGCAGGCTCTGAAGCTGATCCAACGCCTTCGGCGCGGCGCGGCGCGGCGGCGGAGCTCGCTAGGCTGAGCTGACCTGAGCGGCCTGAGTCTGGCTGGGTTCGACTTAGGAAGAGATAATTATCACTCCACAGTCTCCACTCCTGAAGGCATCAACACACCATTTTTAGTTTCATTTTAATCCTTACCCGTTGCTCTTCATAATTTCGCGTTACAAAATCTGCTAGAGGAGACTGGCCATTTTCTTGTGGTAAATCTCGGTTTTCCATGGCGTCTTGGGTTGTTATTGGTGACTGCTCTCTGTAATTTCCCCTTTGTGTTTGGTGGACGCCATCTACGACAGGATTTTCAAGGCTTGCTTGAAATTCGACGGTCTCGACTCTCACTATCAAAAGCTTTGTGGGGTGGGGGGGGGGGGGGGGGGGGGGGGGGGGGGGGGGGTTATTATATATATATATATATATATATATATATATATATATATATATATATATACAGTGGCTGATTCAGGGGGCACAGGGGAAAGTGCCCCCGCCCCAACCCCGGTAAAAATAAGGGGGAAACTAGAAAGGAGAAAAAGAAAGAAAATTAAAGGAAGAGAGAAAGAAGAATTAATAAAGGAGGAAGGAGAGAAAAGGGGAGAGGCGGAAAAGGAAGAAAGTGGGAAAGACGGAGGAAGAACAAAAAAGAGATGGAAAAAAAAGGGGGTAAGAGAGAATTTTTGTGAGCGGGAGGGGGGGGGGGGCAATTACCGTCAGACTAGGATTAACAGTCGAGAACGGTTCAACGAATCGTCTTCTTTCTCTAATAATTTAATTTAATAATTTCTGGATCCACCACTGATATATATTTGATAAAGCCCTTTGATTTATTTAATTTTTGGATTGATGAAATCATGCTCCTCATATGGGACGTATCCGAAGTAAGCCTAGACCTAAATCCCATGCACGATTGTCGGTCTCGTGAACGATTAGAATATTATGTCGAATCTCTCGGTCTCATGGTGCATGATGGTGCATGCTTCTTCTTCTTTCAGATACTGCGGCCGACTGCATGGGACACCCCTAAGAAAGAAAGGTTTAACGGACAGGGTAGGATGTGATGTTGGTAACAGAAATTGAGGAGAAAGAGCCTGGGATTGTGGACTGTTATTTCAAACTAATGTTTGTCCAGGATTGTAAGGCCTAAAAAAAAAAAGATGTTAATTGTATTGCCCTTTGCGACCGACCCAAAATCTTGAAATCTACGGTCGGCTTTTTAATTTGTGTTATTTTTACCGTTTTCAAAAATATCAGCCTAAAGAGGAGGTATAAAAAAAAGGGTTAAAAAACAACAAAAAAATCTGACCGACCCACCCATGTTTTGGCACCTTTAATGCCTAATAGCAAACAAATGCTGACGATTTGTAGTGGCTAATTGGAGTAACCTTAATTGTAGGCCCGAGGTCCGTGCTCCGGTCCGTGCCGGGGTCCCTGCTGCATAATATACATCAAGCTATTTTCTTCAATTAATCGAAAACAACATCATTTTATGTTTAGGCCTATTTGCGCCTATTTTGTATAATTATAGTTTTAGTTACATCCGGAAATAAGATCATTATCAAAGTGTGGCACGGTCCTCCTCGGAGCACTGATCAATCCTCGATCTCCACCCTTTCATTTTTTATTATCCACTTAATTCCCCTCTTGAATTGGTCATTAATAACGCTTCTCCGTCCATCGACCTGTGCTATTTTTGCCCGGTCCAGAAGTAAAGCTGCATGAGCACCTTTTCCAGCTCTATACCCAGTAGCAGGGGCGTACGCAGGGGGGGGGGGGGGGGGGGGGGGGGGGGGGGGGTTTGGGGGTTCAACCCCCCCCTTTGGTATTTTTATGTGTGTAAACCCCCCTTAAAAACCTAAACCCCCCCCCCCCCCCCCCCCCCCCTTTGGATTTTTTTTTTTTTTTTTTTTTTTTAAATTATAAAAAAAAAATAAAAAAAAAAAATGGCCACGGCTAACCTAAAAAAGGTGACGTTACCCCCCCCCCCCCAACGAAGAAAAATGTCAAATTTTCAAATTTCGAGACCAAAGAAAAAAAAAAAAAAAAAAAGTGTTCTCTTACGAGTCCGGGTACATTTCGTTTAGTGAGAATTTAGCAGAGAGATATTTGCACAGATCAAAGAGATTCGACACGACGCCCTCCAAAGATTTTGTTATAGCGCCATCTAGCAACACAGTACATTTAGGTAAAATTAGTAAATACGTGTCATTTCCCTTTGCTCGAGTCGTCACAAGCTGTCCAAATCACACCGTTCATTATGGTAAGATAACCTAATTTACTATTGTTTTTGAATTGTTTTTCTATTTTTATATTTATGTCCGAAAACGTTAGATTTTCTGGATAACTGTTAGCCTGAAATGGAGAAATTATAGAGGGAAATAATTTAGATAAATGTGGGGCTTCGAAAAGCACAGATCAGCAGCTGTTTAAACTGAAGTCCCATCCGCTTTAAGTGGCGTTTCCTATTGTTTGGTATTGGCTGTGCAAAAAAAGTTGGATCAATCTTATAAAACGCAACATTTACTTGATCATTTTCTAAATTATAATCATGCGATTGATACCTTTGTCCTTAATTGCATGCATTTGGTGCTTGAAAGACACAGTTATAAATACAAATAATGAATACAAGTTATACAACTACAACTTAGGTCTAGATTGTTCCAAATAAGAAAAGAACAGACCAAAAAAAAAAGAAAAACGCGAGAGTCAAAGCCGGGGAAATAATTGTCAGTTGGTAAGTTTTCTCAGGAGCATGATTTAGAAATCCCATCAGTGATCTCCAGGTGCTTATCGGTTTGTTATTTACTCTGGGCTTTCTCTTGTCAATACAAATTTCCCTGATCAAAAAAAGAAAGAACAAAACAAAGCAAAAAAATTCTAGTCAATTCAATGTTTCAGATCCATATAATTGATAGATTTAGACCACAGCTCATGGAATAAAAGTCAAGAAACTGCAATGTCCAAATCGTCATGCTCCCTGTAAATATTTAGACTTGCTCTTTTGCATTTGATAATTCATACAGACTGTCTCATCACCAAGCTCAACATCGGTAGGAGGAGGAGGACGTTCCCCGTCGTCAAAATCTGTGTCACCAAGGTCATCAAGTGGAGGGTCACAGGTCAGACAAAGGTCAGTACCTCATCATCATCATGCATGCTTGATTACCTTGCAGTCTTATCACATATTATCATCGTCTCACTGGCATAGTTTCAACAATTGTGCCTGAAACTCGAATCTCTGGCTGCAATTTGTTGAGTATTGAAGAGTTATAAATATTTGATGGCAAAAAATATATTTGATTATGGGAAAAACAACCTCCACTGTATTTAAATCTACATGTTACCAAATTGTTGAGCTTTTTATAATGACAAATTGTTGTATTTTGCAATGAATTGTGGGCATCTTATTTCAATGCAAAACGCAGCAAATAATTCATCTTCTTAAAGACTGTCAATACTACTGGGCCAGGGGGTGTTTCATAAAGAGTTTGTAAAGTTACACATGACTTTAACCTCAATTAAATTATGGCAAAAAATATACTTTGCATTAAAAATGTTTGTTATAATAAGAATAGTAATCTACATTTGCACAGTTCAACTTAATAAATAATAATCAAGAATGATTGAGCATCCCATTTGGCTTTTCATATACAAGTCATTCGTAAAGCCATGCATAACTTTACAAACAGCTTTATGAAACACCCCCAGAAGGGATTAGACCACACAGTGAGTTCACTGACAGGTGGCTATCTCATTAACTCAGCTCTCAACTAACATAAGAAAAAGAGGATCATGGGGGACCAACAGGCACCGATTGGGGAAGTTTTCTATATAGAGGGAGCAAGTAGCTACAAGTAGGACAGTAGGGCTTTAAACTAAGGAACCTCGTAGAAAGAGTGCCAAATAATAAGAAGTGTGTATTGTCATTATGTAATTTAGTTTAGTGTCACTAATGTGTCACTTCCACCACATCCATAGCCAAAGACAAGTGTGTATGGAATGCTTTGTATATAAAGGTATTAGTAAATACATGAACTTGCACGGTATGATATTTATTTAATTCTTTGTAGGAAATCTGCTGGTGCCACCACAAGAGGGCGCACTGCAGGAAGTAACAGCGGAGGAATGTGGAGATTCTACACAGAAGACTCCCCAGGACTTAAAGTGTAAGTAATATCAGAAAATTAAAATCATTCGTCCTATACGGTTACCTGTACGATGTGCTGATGAGTAGCATGGGGTATATTTTCATGATCAAATCGCTTCATGGTACAATTATATTTGTCAGATTTTAGTAGAGGATGGATGATCTCAAAGAAAATCTCAACCTTTTTCAGGATACTTCTTAATTGTGAAAGGCAGATACGTACATTTATGCTGATTGTTGACATTTTTGTAGTAAACCAATACTATTAACTTGATGACATGAGAGACTCCCCTATTTATTTCAAAGTTCACAATGTTCATCTCCCTTTTCACTTTGTGCCAAATGTTTGTTGGTTGTTCATTATTCCTGACTCATATTTTTAATCCTCTTTTATTCAATCTTCTAGTGGACCAGTGCCTGTTCTTGTCATGAGCCTCATCTTTATTGCATCAGTTTTCATGCTTCACATCTGGGGAAAATACACCCGCAGTTAGAATGACTCTTCCCACATCTCAATGGAGCGCAAAGCTATATGGTTAGGAGTGGAACAAATGAACTGTGTAAAACAGGGGGAATGCATGTACTGAGGGACAGAATACTCAACCGATATTCTGAATCATGTTTGATAATAGCCTACAATTGATTTCAACAGTGATGAATGCCACAATCTATGAGAAAGTCATCTTAAAGTCTACAAGTCTATGCTGTTTTTCCAATTTCCAACCGACAAGTCCCAAGTCAAACTCACTCATCAAAGAAATAAGTTTACTGACGGTTCTAAAAGATAGTTTTTCAGTATTCACGGCATTAGCCACATAGTTTTTAATTTATCGTTTTTTTTCTTCCTCACAACGTTTCTTATCAATTCTGGAGTTGCAGGGAAAAGTGGTCAATTTGTAAGGGGAAATTATGATTTGTCTGTCCTCTATCCTGCCAGTCTGTATATTTCAATGCCTGTTTTTCTGTGAAAATTCCCTTTGAACAAACCAAATTCCATACTGCATATAAAACTCATGCAAATTATGCGGTGATTTTTGTCCTTTCTACATGTTTTTGTTGTGTAATTTGTAGCATTTACTAAGTACATAAAGATAATATTACAAAATAAACAAAAGTGTGGCACTGGACATATATCACATTGTATTGTAATGCAGCGGTCACATATCTCCCAATATCTGTATACGAAAGGTCAGTTCAAACATTCCTTGGGATTTCAATTTAAAACTAAAGTTATGTAGTTATAGATAAAACTTATTTTATTCCTAGTAATAATAGTAGAGTAGTTATGTATGATGAAGGAATCTTGTCAATTGCGTTTGGATTTTAAAGATAATAAAGTTTCTGTGTAAGTTGTCTTATATACATTTGTGTTCCTCTTTTTGTATGTTGTGACTACATTTTATGGATATAGGGCTAACGGGACATGGTGTTTTTTTGTTTGTATTGAAGATCACACTTTATATTAAACTCTCTAATTATCAAGTGATTTCACCAATCACCCTTTGTATTATGGTGGTTATGACTAGCCCTTTAAAAACGGGCCATTTCCATGTTCTGAAAGAGTTTTTTTAATTACAAAAGTCCACTAAGGTAAATTAAAATTTGTATATAAACTTGAAAAACATTATTGCCTATGTCAATGGAAGAAATTTGTAAATAATTTCATGTTAAAACCAGTGCAAGGGTCAAATGTACTGGTAGTTTAAAAATTTGCAACACCATTTCCCTCTTGTGGAGACTGAGCACATGCCCCCTGTGCCCCCCTAGATCCGCCACTGTACGTGACTACACGAACGTGTTGCATAAAAATCTGTTCCAATCCATGCTTTTCAGGGAACATTTTTTATCTGATGTTCTTCCACACTTGCATGATACAATGATAACGCTCACAAATTATTTTTCACCTCTTTCCAGAACTCAACTTTCTCTTTAATTGCCCCAAAACCTCTGCCACAGCAAAATGAAATGACTTGGAGTATGGTATACAAAGTGAGTGTGGTCAGAAATACACACAGAGAAGGAAGGGCAATTTTTTTAGTTTATGTAGCTATTTCATTTATCTCCAAATTGTGATATTTTCGTTTTACATTTAAAACAAATTTCCTTGCAGCAATTTTATTTGAGGCAGTTTAGCTGGTTATGTTTGTATGAGGCTTGAGGTGTCATTATGAAGCGAAGGATTTTGTTTCTGATGACAAATATTAATGTTTCCCTTTACTATTCACAAGAGGAAATCTCGTCTCACTCTCTATGCACTACAAACACCACATGAGCACTCCACCATCAAACATGTATGCAACACCCCTGTCACTCTCAGTTCTCTCTTTTTTTTGGGGGGGGGGGGGGGGTCACAACCTGTTAATGGGAATCTGTAAATCTTTTCCATCCCTCAAGGAAATCCCAATGTGAATGCTGCACATATAACACCATGACAGATTTTGAGACAAACAATTTCAGTATTCAATAATAAGTTTATTAAGTTAATATTTTCTATATCACACATCTCACCATATAAGATTTTAGAATAGCTGAAATGCAATAATATCATTTGCATAGTACACCTTAGATTTTAATTGCTGTAATTCAACTGACTGTGAAACTAATCCCATATAAAATTCATTAAGAACATAAATTAAATTTAGATTTACATCATATATGTGACTTAAAGTCTATAGAATAAAACAAAATTGCGTAAGAGTTTATATATGTATATTTAAAATCACTGCATTAGAGTGTATTCCAAATTTACCCCCTTCCTAAGGGGGAAAATGGAACAATTAATAGAAAAAACATATGTAGGTGATTAGATCAGATTATAGTAGAATTCTACCATGTGGTCTCTATTTACTGTAATAAACACAAAAAATGTAGTACATGTATATAATCAAAATATTCTCTCTATTTTTTCATTTTTAATACACCCAACATTGTAACATATTGCTAAATGAGAGATTTAAAAATGTTCATTTCTACATTGACGTCCAACATAAATACCCTGTTAAGATCCGAATGACTCCGATATTACATGCTACGATGTTAATCCTCAGGTAACCTCTAAGCTCAAGTCAACAAAGTTAATGGATTTGTCAGCTAGCTTACATCACAACCAACTTAGTGTATAATTTTACTTAAAATCTATCATACTTCTTGTTCTATGATACTAAATCATTCATAAAATATTATTCCCTGAATAACTGGATAAATAAACTCTACGCATATCTACTACCTTGGGAATACATCCAGTCACTGTTAAAGTCTGCTACCCCAAACGATTTATGAATAAATTGTGCGTATAGTTACATTTTCTTGGAATCAACTTACCCTGTGGGGAAAGTACCTATACAACCAATAACAATAGTAAAGATAGGACCTTCCTTATTATTCAGAATTTGTATTGTCATTTACTCTAATATAAATACATATATTTTTATTTTAGGCAACTATGCATTTCTATTACATTCATGTTGCCTAACATGACCCACTGACCCTTAAACAAAGCCTTTTGAACGTAACCTAGATGATCTGAATGATCCTGAGCAACGAAGGTACAACCATTCGTTTGACCCAAGGTGGTTATTACAGGCTAAGAAATTGAGGTAGTAGAAACTATCTGGTCTCTAATCCAGAAAAAAAAGCAAAGATAGATGAAGACACACAAGTGATGTAGCAGTATACCCATGAGAGATGGAGGATGAAGGTAGGTGAAGGATACAATCAAATGAGGGTTTACTTAGGATTGGCACACAACCAGCAGAACAGATTACAGAAGGACTCGTCAGTTTAATAGTCAAGCACACATGCCAGACATGGAGAGAGAGAGAGAGAGAGAGAGAGAGAGAGCGGAGAGAGGAAGAGAGATACAGAGGCAGAAAGAGAGAGAGAGGCAGAGAGAGAATCACAAGATGGATAGATGTCATCGTAGAATGAGAGTGTAAAAACAACACAGGTACATGTAGTGCAATATGGATTAATGATGACAAACCTGCCTTCTGCAGGGCAAAGAGACTAGGTAAATAGACAATTGAAAATAGATGAATTAGGTAGAGAGAAAAATTGACAGATAGTTACATGTAGATCCAGCGGTATATCCAGCAATTGATAAACAGGGACAACACAATCCTGAGAAGGGCAGTCCCATCATGTGAGGGGGAGGGGGGTGGATTATGATATAGCTTTAGGCTTCACCCAATACTGGATACACCACTGGATTCTGCACTCAAAGCTCCACCAAGATACAGAGATACAGCCTATGGTTATAGAGCACTTGTGTCAGTCAGAAAAACCCAGATCCCACAAGGAAGCTAATGCCACTATAAATGTAGTATATATATGTAAACCATACACTCCACCAGGAGTTTTAAGCAGTACATTATCCGTTCATGTTTCTACAACCATCCACAAACCCGCCGCCATCACAATCCGCATGAAGCTTTGCCACTGCAGACTAATATACCATGTACACCATCCAGCCTCTACGTTTTCATGTTCCCTCTGTTTATCATGACATGATTGGAAAAAAACAGAAGAAAACAAAAAATAATCTTGACAGTAAGCATTGTAAAGATTATTATGGCAAATAATAAAAGGAAAAAGAAAGAAAGAACAAAAAAAGAAAATCATATGTGATCCAATATTTGTAGACGTTTACTTTTCAATAAATTTTTTAAAACTGTGCAGCCTTAATGTTAAAGCCTATCATCCATCACTCTGCACATAAAATAATAATATATGAATAAAATCAAATAGAATAAATAAATGAATAAAATCAAACAGATTAAATATGAATGAAAATAAAATAAATTGATAATTCTTTAAAATTATAAACCACCTAAGTATTGTGGAACACAAACCACAAGTTTAGTTGTCCATATAAAACAGAATAAATAAATGAATGAAATCAAAATAAATTGATAACAATTCTTTGAAATTAAAAACCACTTAAGTATTGTGGACCACAAACCACAAGTTTAGTTGCGCATATAAAGCCCAAATGTATTAATCTTACATGTATGACTCCTTCAAAAATATGCTAGTCAATTAATTTGTATTTGATTGTTATGTCTATTTTCTAACCTTATTATAAGTCTTATCTAAACCATGGTGGGTCCATGATATCATATACGGTATGTCGTCTTCATCAGAAAGATAAGCACGATGTAACAATTTCCACACACTATGGTGAGTATTTATCATTAAAACATGTGGCCAGGAAGATTATATTACATTACAATGTATTTATGACTGATGTCTTAACTCCACACAATCACACAGCACTCGATACACATACCATGTAGAAAACATACCACACAAGTATTTTTAATCAAAACTCATATCCCCCTTCCTGAAAAAAGTGAATGTTGACTATAATGAGTTATGTATGTTTTTATCAATCATATAAAGACACCAAAGAAATGGAGGTGCATGAAAATGAGCACTCAAGAGACACATGAGAATATCAATCATTATCAGTTTCTTCACAATAAGTATATTCAATATGAATAATATGTTTCCAAAGAGGGGCACACTGAGACAATGAGTTTACTCATGACATCAAAATAGCCTTACAAGTAGAAAAAACAACTTTCCTTTATTTTTCTTCAATAGAAATATATAAAACACTCCATCTAAAATTGCTGGTGCTAATTGCTGGTGCTAAATGAATATCTCTACCCATCACATGAGTATAATAAAGAAGATATAGTAAAAGAATTGCAATCAATATATAGTTAATATTAATAACATTTAAAATCAAGATCAACAATCTTGTAACAGCATTTTTTTCTAAAAAATATCTACATTACTAACAAATCTTTCCAGATTTTAGCCAAGCTGCCATATACACCCCTACCAGTACTCAAAGTATCCAGGAAATTGCTTTCTAACAACAAAGCCATATAACGTTTACATAAAACTAGTTAATATAGCCTCCAAACACCCAAAAGTTTACATCAAATTGTGTATTTGACAGATTTGGCTCAAATTGCATATTTCATAAATAACAAATAGTTATATCTACATTACTATATAAACCTAAAACATGAGGAAAGACAAAAGCATTTCTACTGCAGCTTGCTAAAGGTATATTATTTCTACTAGCATTTCAGAAAAAAAGAGTAAAAAAGTATCTATTATTCTTAATATTCATTTACTGTTGCCAAGTATACACATTTGAATGGTTTTTCTATTAAAAAGCATCTTGTTGTCAAGGTGGAGTTTTCTTTTAATAGAATCAAAGTTCTGTTAGTCTACAGTCCTTTAAATAAAAAGCAAGCTTAATTACATGTAACTCTACAGAAGAGGAATAATTAGTTATTAGCTATAAAGATATTCCCGAGCATAACAATTGCCTATGACTCCTAAAATATTCTGTTCTTGTATAGCGCATATCACATTAACGTCCCTATGTGCTTCCAAAGAGTTTTTTGAAAATCATTTATTACCCTAGATTTAGCTCTGGCAGCCTATATCAGCGCACAGTGCATTTCAAGGAATAACCCTACCAGGTACCCATTTACCTCACCTGGGTCGAGTGTGGCAAATGGACATTAATGTCTTGCCAAAGGACATTAGTGCCGCAGCGGGACTCGAACCGCGAACCTTGTGATCCACAGTCCAGTGACATATCCACTCGACCACGACACCTCTATGTAAGTGGATTTGAATGTAATCATGAATTCTGTTGGTGACAGAATTTTTTTTTCTTCAGTCAAAATCGAATGAAATTTTCACTGAATGTTCAAGACTACACACACACAGATAAAAAGATTCTGCTAAGCAATTCAGTATGAAATATGATATCAATGAAAGATCAAACGGGCTTCCACATGGACATAGTCTCATGCTTGTGTATATAGGATGTGCAATTCAATGAATCAATGAAGATGACTTGGCAAACTTTTGTTTGTTTGTTTAGATTTCCATGCATGGAAACCTCTGGCATGGAAAACAATTTAGAATTACTTTAAGCGAGTTTATCTAAAAATGGAATTTCATTCCCTGACTGAACTTGAGGTAATTTTTCACTGGAATCTATAGGAATCTACTGCAATTTACAGTAACAATCTATATAATTACTGTACCACACATATAAGAAAATTCAACGACAAATACAAAATTTCAGTTTAGCCTTCATTTGGAAACGGATTTCGGTGCACATGAAATTACTAATTAAATACTTGATATGCTCAAATATAACAGCCTAATTTATCTTTGTATTAATTCCAGATAATTAGTATGTGCAATTGAGTAGATCACTGAAATAATTTCATTTAAACCTGTCTTCATTGCTACTGTTTAGTACAGATTTCATCCATACAATGGAGATTACAATCAAGGTACAGGTTATACAATGTACTGGTACTTGAGAAGCTCAAGAAGCTTTAATATTAGTATAATCAAAACTGGTTAGGTGACCACCTGTCTACAAAGACCACATTTTGTGTTTCCCTTGAAGATGGTTTCTCTATGAAACATGTACTAAAGGAACCCGTCTACAAAGACCACTTTTTTGTGTTTCCCTTTGGCGGTCGCTGTAGACAGGTTTGACTGTATTTCGAATTGGTTAATGACACTGGACTATTGTCACAACCCTGTACAGACCATCAGAATTCTTCATTCAAGAAAGATTCATCAATATTAATAGATTGATTCAGTGTGCAATCCCTCTACATTAAAATTAAGGAAGATCACTGCTATCAACTCTAAAAGAAAAAGTTTGTTGAACAAAAGGATGTGTGCACTTTAAAGCAAAACTAGTTTTCATTTTATGTCTGAATTTTGTTGAATGGAGAGAGCCATGGCATGTACAGGGGAGATATTAGGCAAGAAAAGTATATCAGTTACCGGCGAATGCACTAACATGTATATATTATGCGGTTCAAAAATTTACCTTATTATTATTATCATACCTAAAGTATGTAACTTTCAACAGAGGTTGAACATGGGTTTAATGTTAATATTTTTTATAATATTAGTACAGATAAGCAACTTTCCTTCATTAACATTTATCAATATTTCTCATTTACCAAAAATTATTAAATTCCAGAGGGGTAATACCAGATGTTAGAGAGATTTAAAAAAGAAGAAGCTATGACTATCTCGTCTAAATGCAGTATATTTGTGTGGTTAAACAAAGACCTAGTTTCTTGTTAAAGTAATGGTTAATTTCAGACTGTATTCACATAATTGCATTCATGTTTCTGTCTAGTCATTCATATTTTTGGAACACAATTATACAAAGCTCCCATCTTCTCATCACTGGGACTAAGCAGAACATAAGCATACTACAAGAAAGTTTATCAATGCTGAAATAGTTGAACTTCATCTAAATACACATTGAAGAACTATCTACAATATGTGTTTTGAGCATAAAATGTAGAAGGACAAATTCATGTCATTGGGTCTAACAGTATGACCGAGCTCATGTAAAAAAAATTGAAAAAATCACACCAGCTAAAACAATTTCTTCATTGCATCCATAATAAAAACACCCTTTGTGCGCTTAGACAAGCTTTGAATGTTCCAATCAAAATGAATTTTAAAAACTTCTATATACCCATGTATATAGTTCCTCACAACAAAATTCCTTAAAGATGCATATAATCCCTATATCATATGAAATAAATATACAAAAAACATTAGATATTTCTGATAAAAAGATATTAAAGACAAAGATCTTACACGTATATCTATACACAGATCTTCATATACACACTATTAAATGACAAGATAAGGTTAAAGAAAGAAAATAGAAAGAGGCGTAGAGAGGGGAGTGAGAGAGAGGGAGAGAGACAGAGAGAGAGAGGGAGGGAGAGGGAAAAGGAGCTAGAGGAGTAGGGCCTGGGGGGGGGGGGGGAGGAGGAGAATCAAGGAAGAGAGAGAGAGACAGAGAGAGAGGGAGAGGGAGAGGGAGAGAGAGAGAGAGAGAGAGCAATAGTAACATAAATACATGTATAGTAAACATCTTTCTTGATAAATATTGTAAGTAATACCTCTAACCCATTATTTGTGACACAGCCTTATTCATTGCCTATCAATGCATTATCCGCTATTAAAACGTGAATGTACACAGCATCAGTCTATGCGAAACAGCAACCATTGCATGATAGAATGAACCGTGCACCACGCTAGAGAAGAAAACACAGCATTGTCTATACTCCACCTCCGCTCCTGTAGGTAGGAATCAGTTTACGCTCCCATTTGTTGAGCGCCAGCTCCAGGCGAATGTTGGCCATTGCTCCAGTCCTTATTGCACTCATGAGCTGGAGAATGAAAGAAAACCACAATTCTCAGCATTAGCCCACTGTATGTTGCCATCATTAGGCGTATTACAAAGTAAAAGTTTACAGAATTTATGGAATATATTCATAAAAATTAATAAGCTAATGTAAGCCAAAACCATGATTGAAAAAAAAACTAGATGGTTTTAAGAGAAAAGAGTGACATCAGTTCAATTCTTATTCCATTAATTTCAAAATGATAACCTCTACATAAAGAGTGTCATTAGGATACTTTGAAAACTGAGGCTTGTTTCACAATATTAAAATAAAAATTATTATATTATATTAATATTGACAGAGAGTGTAATTACAGATAAAATGTGATTTTTTATGGCTATGACTTCATCCGATCCCCCCCACCCCTTCCCCCCAAAAAGAAGTCACACAGCTCTACACCTTTATGACTGTTGGCTTCATAGATCATGGGTTACCTTGTGAATTATGCTGTAGTATGTCAGTTGAAGTATTTAAGAAACATCTCAAAACACACCCATTTACTTTCTGATTAACTGCATTACATTTTCTATCATATTTCTGTTGAGTTTTAATTCATTGACTTATTTGTTGTGTAAAGCGCTTAGATCAGTTGTAAATTGGATACAGCGCTAAAAAAGAAACAGTTTCTTCTTCTTACTATTATTATCCTGTTTCTTACCTGTAGGAATTCCGTGAGTTCTACCCTGCCATTCTTGTTACAATCTACTTCATTCATCATGCTGCGTAGCTGATCTTCAGTCAAATCATCTCCAGCACTCTATGGATATAAAAAAAGCAACATCAATAACTAATAATGAAGACAGATAAAGACAACACGTAGTTCTCATTAACCAGCCCTCGTAACTGTAAGTCTGAACACAGGTTGCACACCTTTGCAATCTTCACAAGTGTACCTTTCACATACAAGTATGTGCATGCACAGAAATGGCTCAATGGGGACCTAATATATCCTCTCCTACTCCATCAAAGTTTGACTTATTTGACTTTAAGTTTGACTTATCAAGAATTCAACATCAAATTGATGAACTCTGACATGTTTTAAGTAAAACAACAAAGCTATTGCAAATAATTTTATAAGGACAAATTCACAAAGTGCTTAATAAAAAATAATTTAAAAAATATATATATTTATTTACATTGTACCTCTGCTTTTTCCCCATTGACTACTGGATCCTCTAATTACCAAAGGCTTAATTAATGGACCAGCCTTTTCTGAAGACAATTGGTTAAAAGGGAAGTACTATTTTGTGGGGTTAGATAACATCCTGTTAACTATTGTCATTCTTCTGATTCACTGCAGACGATATACGGTACAGACATGACTTATCCTGCTGACTACCTGTAGAGGTGTCGTGGTTGAGTCCCGCTGCGGCACTAATGTCCTTCAGCAAGACATACATATTCATTTGCCACACTCGACACAGGTGATGTAGATGGGTACCTGGCAGGAATTAATTCCTTGAAATGCTAGCGCGCCGTAACAGCAGCCGTGCTACAGCCAGGGTAATATATTAAAGTGGGGGTAGTAAAAGTCTGACAGATATGAGTGCTATACAAGAACCTGAATTCTCTCATTGCCATAGGGTTTACATAGGGGTCACCCAGTTCCAGTAGAAAATGGGTTAAAATACTTGGTTAGGAAGAATTACCTGCAAGAACTGTCTCATGTCATTAGGAGTAATGTATCCTTTCTTCTCCTTGTCTAACATCTGGAAACGCTTGGTGTACTTCTCTTTCTCCCCCTCAGTGAAGTTGATGGGTACAGTCATGAGGTCTGCTCGGCAGTTATATCCCATCTCTTCATTCAAAAATCTTCTTCCATCGGCAAGCATCATCTGTAGATGACACAAGACATTTAGAGGATATAATCTATTGAACAATTAACGTCTTGACAAATTGACAATATTAGCTTACAGCACACCGGACTGTGTGCGTCACTGCTCTTAATCTTGTCAACGGTAAAATTTTGTCTGCTTTAAGGGAAAGACATATATTCCGAACAGTCAAATGGTAATAAATTACTGCTAATAGAATTACTGCTGAACAGCTTCTTTTCCTGCTATCTTTGAATTTCCATGCATTCCAGCTATGACAAGCCTGTGCCTTTGTTGATAGTGTTTTGATTAATGCTTATAGCCCTACCAAGTTTCCAAACGTGCATCAATATACAACCTTTGAAGAGTCAAACTTTCCCCCTTTCATCTTGACAGTACATTAGGTATTCTATATTTAACTCCATAATTCATGAACAAATTTCAAATTTAGAAATGGAAGACAAGCATTTGAATGTCCAAATATACTTGATAAAATATTAACATCTAAGCACTTTAAACCTTCCACTAAGAGGGTTGATTGTCATTGCATGCAGGACAAAGAGATTGTTAGCTAACCTCTTGTTTAGTCTTGTTCCAGTTGAGTAGCTTGGCCATGATCTCAACGATCCTAGGTAGAGCTTCTTCAGCTGCTTGGACATTGAGAAAGGCAAGACGAGTTCTCCTAGCTAACACATCCACTGCAGTACAAGCATACTCCTTCACTGCATACACCACCTAAAGTACATGATGAATTATGTATATAAATTATACTACTACTAGGTCGAGCGTACTCAAAATGATTTGACAAGCTTTTTCCATTCAGTTCTGTTCTCCATGATCAATGGGAGTTCCTGCCTTGTCAATCAAAAATTGTAATTATGTATACGTGAACACTCATGGATTATTGGTATAACTACCCTGTCTTTACTACTATGTTGCCAGGACGATTTCTTTGAAAACTTGTGAGGACCATTAACTGTGCTGCAAAACTCTCATAAACTCTCATCTCTTCTCAATGACACACATATTATCTGGAGAAGCCAAAATATGGCTATGATTCTGAGCTATCTTGCTATCACATGTCTCAAGTCATTCCTGATAGAGTCATAGTCTTAAATATAAAAGTGGAAGATTAACATCAGAATCATATGAAAGATGTCATCCTTAATGTATTCAAGAGCAACAGAAAAACCTTACCTCTGCTTCAATGTACGGAAAATCCTCCACGAGTCTCTTTCCTACTACTGGCCATCTCTTTCCTGTCAAGCTTGCCAATCGGGCTACCTCTACTGCCTTGTCTCCATAGGTGCTAGACAAATGTTGGGCAACCTGTAGCAAAGATTGGTCATGTACAAATGTATGATTTACAGTGGATTATACAGTGATATTGAAACATGAATATAGAGTATAACAACGTATGATACTAAATAACATCAAATAATCAGTTGAAAGAGAGCATATCAAGGAATTAATTATCAAAAGGAACCCCCGGAAGAGACGTCACAATTAAATTGCATATAATTTTATGTACAAGGTAATAATCCACTAACCTTCACATACAATTCACGCACACATGCTATCTTGACCCGACCTACAGTCATTATTCGAAGCACCATGCTAAAATTTTTTGAGAAAAAACTATTTTTTAATATGAGACACCTCATGGGCCAACGAGTAAGTATCACTCTCACCTCATTTTCTAGTCCAAAGTCTTGAATGAGTCTGATGAACATGGTAGGTGTCCAACCATGAGCGCCCTCGAGTAGTAACCCATCAGTCAATGAACTATGCCTGGGTTCAAGACCACACGTCTCTACTGCTGCATCAATAGCATCCACGGCCATGCTTCGGTATGTCGTCCATTTACCACCTGCATAGAAATCATATAAATAGTTGGTAACGGGAATAGTAAGCATTACCTTTCCCTGCAGCATTCACTACCACGCTACTGTATTTGGTCCTTTAAAGCTCCACTGTACTAGACTTGTAGCTACTTGCTCCCTCTATATAGAAAACAATGCCTAATGCGGTGCCCGTTGGTCCCCCATGATCCTCTTTTTCTTGTGTTAATTGAGAGCCGAGTTGATGAGATAGCCACCTGCCAGTGACCACCCTGGGTGGTCTAATCCCTCCTGGCCAAACTAGTACAGATAAGCTTTAAGGGAAGTTACAGGGGAAGTTTATCCTGATATTAAGTTGGTTTAATGAAAGCAGAAAAATGAGAGAAACAAATTAGTGAAAGCAAAAGTTTGATCACTATCTAATTGAAAATAGGAAAGTTATGAATTTTTGAAATTGTCATCAGTGAAACACAAATTGGCAACACTGTGGCGTGTATCTTGCGCGCTACTGTTCAATTTGCTCTGTGCAGGAAATTTCATAAACTTTCATTTTCTTAGTTAAAATGACGGAATAGATTTGTTTCATACAGGGGTTATACAAAAACATATTTTCAATAATGATATTTGGGGTGAACGTATGATTGAAATTTTCTTTAAGGGAAAATACAGATTTTTGAAGTTTTTTAAGTTCAGGGCAATTGGAAGGGGACCTCGCAAGAGCGTCACAGAGTTTCCAATATGTGTTTGATTGGTTGCACCTTCAAAAATTCACAACTTTCTTATCGGGTTTTTGCTATAACTTTCACTGACCATTTTCTCTTATTTTTCTGCTTCTATTATTTAATATCAGGGTGGACTTCTCTCTTAAGGGCTATATGTTGTCATATACATTAAATTGTGTGATGTCAGTTGACTTATTAAGGCATTTATTTTTCTTAATATCTACATGAAAAAAAAGGAAAGAAGCATGCATTTTCAGTGTACAGGTAACCAGTATTAAAGCAGAAATAGGACATCTTGATCAGACCTCATGTTCCTGCATGGGACAAATGATAAAATGCTACTCTGATCAAATATCACAGAATGAATAAGTGCGATCTTAGTTTTATTTCTGTGCATGATTGATGCTGACAAGTGTATTTCTACTGCAGACAAAACTGGTGAAAAACCATGGTAATGGATCATTATAAAGAGCTTGCCTTTAAGTATGAAAGTCAAAAGGGAACAGCTGAGGAGGTGCGATAGCTCAGTCGGTAGAGCAGTGGTCTCGTAATCAGGTGACCCGGGTTCCAAACCAAGGCGATACGCTAGTGCCCTTTGGTAAGGCATTAATCCTCATTACCAGGTCCCTCGGAGAGGACCTAAAGCCGTCGGCCGTCTGGTTGCTTACTTACAAGCATTTATGCTTTCTTAGCAGTCAGGTAAAATAACCACCATCATTCATTCATTCATTCATTCATTCATTCTTAAGACCAGTGAGAATAACTGATTGTGATTGAAAATGTAATATTACCATTACGCCACTTCTAGCTTACCTGCAATTGTGACGAGTTTGTTATGGGAGACATCAATAACATGATTTCTTGAGAGAGATTCGGTGTTCTTAGAGTTGGGGTCCGTCACTAGAGGTCTGATCCCACTCCATGCCGCCATTACATCACCTCGTCTTACTGTAAGCATGGCAAAATCGTGATCAGAATAACCGATGTATTAAATGTAAAGACCAGTATCGGAAACGGCCCAATTTAAAAAAATGAAATGGAAGCTCTTATTACCAATCATGTGAAAGAATATGTTTTGACTAATGTATGATGATAACAAATTTGCCGAGAAACCGCCTACTAATTGATATATCTGGTAAATTAGTTTATCTATCGGACTGTGAGAGATAAACGCACGTGTCGCGCACGTGTGCGTAGTCCCATATACATCTTTCTGTGTACAATTTCTTATAATTTTGATGATTCCAGAACCTTGCAGTACACACCAATACTTATATGCTAGATGATCAACCTTTTCTAATCGATTCCACAACGTTTCTTTCACAATGCAATCGCATGACCATAACTGGTCTTTATCTTTAATAAAGAACAAAACTACTATACAAACATACACTGACTGGAAGAATAGAAGGGAGGAGGAGTAGGAGTAGGGGTAGAAGGAGGATTCTTTGGATGAGTAGCTTAAGGAGTGGGATTTCTGAAAGTGGAATTGATCTCAGGGAGAATGAATTACTTCATAGAATATCGGACAGAGAGTTGTGGCATTCCATGGTCGCCAACGTCTCAGGAAATTGCACGTAAAGAAGAAGAAGATACAAACATACTCTATTGTGCTTTAATACAAAGTATCATACCATTACCCTGGCTATAGACAAGATACCATAAGGCACTCAAGCATTCGATTGACATTCGATTGACATATTACATCGTATATTAACTTTAAGTAGTCTTCCATTCATAAAAGGTTCTTCCTCAACTATTATCATCGTTTGTGTCCTTTGTGTGGACAATTTCCTCACATTTTCCCCCATTACTGATATCATAGAACCCATCGGGCTGAACACAGTGAATTAAATCTGTGTTTCACAAGATATCATCTCAGATAAGGATATGCTATATAACAACATATGGCAAAAAACAATATCATTTTATCTACCGGTATATGCAAACATAAATCTTACCGGTGACATCTTTACTGAGGTAGTCTTTGATTTCTTTCAAGATGAACTGAATATCAGCTTCTGATGGGGAAGGATGATGAGTGACTTCACAAGGTCTATCTGTTGTGCCGGCAAGAGTAAACTTCTGCCACGGAAGGAAGAAGATGACACGTCCATCGCTGGTAGATGGATCTAACAGACCCATAGCTTCAGGGCTTAGGGAAGAAATTAAAAAAAAAAATTACAATGACCAGTGAAAAGCAATGAATATTCAAACAGCAATGCGCTCCATTCTTTAAGAGATCATAAACAGAAAAATATATAGGTAATGCCTCTAAAATTACATTATTTGTCTTTAATAACATATAAATATTACTTGGTAATAGAAAAAAACCCATGAAATCCATTGATGCATGTTATAAAAGACTGTTAGCAACCCTCGTTGTCATAGTGTGCGCTAATTCACAGATGAGTACGCCAGGAACATGGTTATTTTAAACGGGGCAAACATAATACCATGAAAGTGTAGGAAGTAAATTCATAAATGAAAGAACAATTGGCTAAAGTAATAGGGCAACCATAATGCGCTGTAACTACAATTGAGAAACCATTTGTTGCTGTTGCAATAAGAACCTACCTGTAATAATCTGGTAGTACTATGTGAACCCCTGAGCTTGGTTGGCAAATCTTCTTGATTTCTGGGACAGCCATCTGTCTAATGCTGTCTGTAAACGGTCCTGTTGCATTGATCACACACTTGGACATCACACTGAATTCTTTACCTATACAAACATACATACATATTGATATTTATATAGCGCCTTCACATATTATGCTCAAAGTGCTTTACATTAATAAATAAAAACAGCATACGGTAATTATTTTGCTCTCCAAGTGCATTACACTGTAAAAATAATGATTACAAAGAAAACAAATAAGTTTTGAGATTTCTCTTAAATCGGATGCGACTGAGGTGCAGGAACGTCAACTGACAATATATTCAAATACATGATAATAAACATTTATAGAAATACATGCTACGTGATTCCATCGCATTAAATATATGTTGATAAACCACACTGTTTTTACCATCTCAGACCATGTATAATACCGGTACATAATAACGAGGTTTGTGTACTGGTTTATCTTCTTCATTGCCTGTAGACTGACAGTACATGGGAAAGGCTATTTTGTCAAGCATGTTCTTGGCTGGTGTGTGTTATAAAATACTAAACGGAAAATGTAGGAATGCTTTGAACCATTTTTAAGCAGATGTTCATTGACAGCATGTGCTCAAATATGTTCGGGAGCAAATATGGAAATAGATCTACTTCTACATAATAGCACTTGCGTAAAATGCAATTATTGACAGTTGCATGAATGTGTAGCGACAAATGTTACAGTGCATTCATTTATAATTCACTGGTATACATATTGTGTTTTTAATCCAAAATGGCCGCTTCAGAAGTCATTGAGAGTTCGAGGATTTGGTATTACGCCATGTCCTCAGAACTGGTTTTAACTCGATTTATTACTGCACGATGTTTATTCATTAGTATTTTGATCACATGACCAATTAACATAGATGTACGCGTATTTATTCATAAGTATTTAGATCACGTGCTTAATTAACATACATGTGCGCTTGTTTTGAACCAATCGCGCTGTAGTTGTTTGGCGCTCTTCTGATTTTCCTGTGCGGGAATCAGTGAGCTGTTTTAATATTGGTATACACACATGCTGTTATTGTGTTGATATTTGTACCTAGAAAATTGTATCCAACGAGGATTGAACTGCTACGTCCCCGGACCATTCCCGGTGGACGTGCTCACCTATTTACATCTTGTACGTTTTGCAAGATATATTTTGACTCTCTCGATGTTCAACATTGACGACACTTTAATTCACCAGCAGTGAGAATAGAACATTTAATATGATCTAACGTTTTTCTCACCTGCATTATTGTTTGACAACCTTTTATCATCGACTTCATATATATTGTCTCGACATTTGATTCTTCGACCTGCATCGCAAGTCACTGAAGTTGATCTATTGACATTGACTGCATCATCATTGTATTCATCTGTTAACTGATTCATCATCGTTGTCTTCATCACCGTTGTCTTCATCATCGCTGTCTTCACCAGCGTCGTCTGCATCGTCGACTTCATCATCGCTGTCTTCACCAGCGTCGTCTTCATCATTGTTGTCATCATCGTTGTCTTCAACATCGTCTTCATCATCGTGGTATTCACCTAGCGTCGATCATCGTCTGCATATCCTACGCGATCGACAACCAGCTCGTCGACCACTGTTTTCGACTAGCTAGTTTCTACATCTACCTAGAACTTGAAGAAGATCTACTTTGAATTCAACTCCAATGACTCACGTAACGTTAATTATATTGTGATTTATGCTTTGCATTGTTTATCATTGTGAGGCCTTATTTTGACTGACTGAGTGCCTGTTGTTGAGTGCGTACGCTTACTAACACATATTTTACATGTTTATAATTGCACTAGTTCTAGGCCTATGCCTGGTCTACTGATCTAGATCTGCTATAGTCTAGATCCACCGATATATTGTTGTATTCTCGTGTTGTGCATTCCGTACACATACACAAGTAGAGATTTGTTTAGCGGTTTCTTGAACCACAATATTTCGTGCCTATGTAAGTAAATCTAAACGCTGTCTAGTTTAGATTTGAGTAGTATTTTCTTGACTGTTATTATTCATGCAGTGTGAATGATATTTAACTGACTTGTTTTAGTACTGTTTTAAGTTGTACTGAACAGCTAGACTCCTAATATTTCGAGACTTGTATTCAGCGGTAATCATTAATACCATAGTGACTAAGTTGAGTCTCCTTTACATTAATGTGCTGTTGGAAGTTATCTATGTTTGATTATTAATAGTAACTACCAAGGGCCTAGTGATAGTTTAATTGTCTGTCACTGTTGAGATAGACAGAAGAGGTTTCTGATAATTCTGTAATCATTGTATCTTATGTGAAATTATAGAATATAGAACCAGTTTTTAACCATAATCAATTTGTCTGGATGTGATCATTTATTAAGTGTTTTCTTGTCTGGAGGGATACTGCTTTTTAGTAGTTTAATTAAAAAAGGGAATTATGTGGGATTACTAGTTAACACGCAACATAGTCCATTCCCCATGTAGTTTACCAAAAATGCATGAATGTCTGAGGAAGGCATCTGAACCATGGACACTGTGAAACTGTCAGTCTCCATTTGTCATAGAAGTATAAATGAATGATGCAGTAATATCTGTGGTCTTGATTACAACCAGTGGTCTGTAGAGGTGTCATGGTCAAGTGGATATGCCACCGGACTGTGGATCACAAGGTCCGCGGTTCAAGTCCCGCAATGGCACTAATGTCCTTTGGCAAGACATTGATCTACATATGATTTGTCACTCTCCACCCAGGTTTTAACTGGGTACCCCGTAGAATGTGAAAGCTAATGTGCTTAAATTAGCAAGTGTGCGCTTGTAAAAATTACACCTGGCTGGAATGCTCCCTAGGTAGTGGAGAATGTGCATACATCGTGTGCGGGTAAGCCAGAATCCGATGACCGGGGTGATAATATATATCTGTCAAGTGCTTTGAGAGGGCCTGCGGTCTTGAAAAGCGCTATATAAGAACGAGCTATTATCATTATTATCAAAAAGAAGTAAAGTGGTGAAAAGATGTCCAAAGGGTCAAGACAAGACCAGTACAATTAGATGCTTCTCACCTGTCATTCTATCCCTGAGTCTGGCTCCTCTCACCTCCTCCTCTCCTTCCTCATTCTTAAACTTGATCAGATCAAGTACCTCTGTATGGTTGGCCAGTGTGGCTCCCATCCTGGCCGCTGTCAGTGCTATTGCAATATTCATTCTAGCATCATTGTGCTGGCCTGAACAAGTGTAATCAATGTTTGACATTGAGAAACAAAGTCAACATGCTAATGAATACAAATACATGTTATAACTTGAAAAACAAAATGTTCAAAAATTTAAATTTTCTTATCATATACCGGTATGCAAAATACACAGTTTATCTAACATTTACGCGAGCAGAAAATCGCAAACTTATGTTTCATAAAGTCTGTTTTCTTTGTATTTTCAAAAGATTAATCCATAACTGATTAAAGATCATTAAAACACTGTGATTCAAGAAAATGAAACATAATTTATTTGAATTATGTAAGGATGCTACGATGTTATTTCAATTGATTGTGTATGATTGTTGATTTGTATAAAGCATATATTCATCAATAAATTCATTTTACAAAAAAATAAAATACAAATACAAATAGATGTCATAAATTACAACTACATCATAACATATAGCTTTTGACCCCAACCCATATGGCCTTTAAATGTAAGTAAGGGCAAGTTTAATCTACAAATTCAATCTAACTGGAAGTTTTACTCCCTGATACATCTTGTTTAAATGTTCTCCTGTCCATTAGTTGGTAATGTTTCCTTTCTAATGCCTAATTTAGGCAGCATTGTTTTTGAAAGCTTTTAGAAACAAGTGAAAATTTCATTAATTCATTTAGAACTATACTCTAAATACCAGACGGAACAACAATCACAAAATGTTGTGAATGCGCAAGTAAGAAACACCACACGTGTGACTGAGACTGATCACTTAGCTTGAGAAAGTCCACAGGAGTGAACGTAAGCTTGCACAACAAAATTCAAGGTTGGTAGAAGCTTAAAAAACTAAATTTTTAAGAAACGCCACACTTTGCAAAGTCTGAAAGCAGGTGATTACTAATGATGACATTAAAAGAATTGAGTCTCACCGTCATAGTAGACGATAGCGCCAACAAGTTTGTCTCGTTTCAGCATGGGGAACCTCTCCAAGGCTCGTTCCTTGGACAAGAAATAGCTTGATCGTAAGTTCTGTCTCCCGGCAACTAAATCATATGCTTTGATACCAGCCCAGTAGTAAGGAAGCTGCCATAGTCTAGGTTAAAGGATGAAATGTAGTATATAATTATAGTCAATTGTGCACCTAGACAGTAGGATATGTGACACAATTGGTTGTTCCAGTAATGTTCATTTATGATCTGAATATCAAGTGTAAAGCACACCACATGATGCAGGCATTGCATGAATGTAAAGTAAAAACAAAAAAAGCATTCTATCAATTTTCAAGCATTCTATAATTGAATAAGTCACATGTGCTTTAAATCTTGATACATTTTAGAAGTACGTAAAACATCACAACTTCTCATTGGCTATAGTTCATTATCAGACACTTGCAAATGTTGTAAGTATTTGAGATTCTATGCAGTTTCATGCCAGAATTGCCACCAAATACTTTCAATCTTAACACAGCATTGTGCAATTCCTAATAGTTTTTTTCTTGAAAATAGTCTTCATAAACAATTTGGGACTTTGCTGGTTATACAGTAATGAATAGTATGCATAGGGTAAAACTTACTTGTAAACTGGAAGCATAATAGGTAGAGGGCTAGAAAGATGTGGGGCTATTTCCAATAAATTAGCTCTCTCGTGTAAAGCCTCCTTCACTAACTTGTACTGTAAAATGATTATAATTATCATGGATAATTAAAATAGTTGGATATTCGATGAATATGCTGCACCACATTATTTTCATTTGCAATTCACATTCATGCTATTCATTTATTAATTTAATCAAGGTTGATTTAAAAATTTGAATCCTAAATTACGTACAACCATGTGTTACAAATGTGATAATTGATGCTATCTCAAATTTCATAACTGGTACTTTCCTGCTGAGTTTCAATGACCTTGCAAATTTTGAAATTCATAAACCCATTCTTTGTAATTAAAAGTAATGCTTTTAAAATGAACAAAAGCTTTTCCTGCCTCTGTAGTGTCAATATAATAAAACATGTAGTGCCAAACAGGACAAGTGTCAGTACTCAATAAGGTTCAACTTGGTACTGTAGGTATGCAGAAATTGAAGAGATGTGCCCAGAAAAACTGCAGAAAAGATGTATGGAATAATTTCCAACGAGGCAGTAAGGCATACAAGCCGCTCTCTGGAAGATTATGATATTTAAAAAAAATCAAAGGGGTTCAACCCTCTGCTGTATTTTTTTTAATGAAACAGCTGTTAAAATAGGGGTTTTCTTAGAGCATTATTTTCATATTAGCACTTAGCCAGCTGCCTTTATTTAGTTGCCATTCAACGAGGAACACCCAACATTAACACCTGGAGATAAAGTTAGGACTAACCTGGTCATAATCTAGACCTAAAATAGCTTTTTGAAGGTAGCGTACACCTCCATGAATCAGCTTGGTGCTTCGACTGCTGGTACCACTAGAAAAATCATACTTCTCTACAAGGGCAGTCTTAAGACCTGTATTGGAGAAATACATGTGCATGTTGAGTAACTTACAAGTAAATACATTTTGATTGCCAGGCCAAGCACAGTTATGATGACTTTTAGGGCATGTGAACCGTGTATTCATCAATGGGCACTAATTGGCTGTAATATTTGAACTTATAATGACAAACAAAAAGTGCCTGTTTCTCTATTGGCCTATATTACCATTTCCCCAAAATTATAAAGTATACAAGACACGAGTGGATCATAAATGAAATATGCAGGGGGGGGGGGGACCTTGAAAATTGTTATGATTATTTTCCATCAACTCCAGCCCAAGTTAGTTCAGGCTTGGTAAATTAACAAACATGTACTGAACCTGTGATCTTTACCGATGCTCCCTAAATCTAGATATTAATTCAAGAAACAGAAAAATTATTTCTTAAAAACTTGTAGAGGTAGAACATGAGGAATACTAACCTCTACTAACTGCATCAAGAGCCACTCCACAACCAGTTGCTCCGCCCCCTATAACCAAGACATCGTATTCATGCGTGTGCTGTAGTGATTGGATCTGCTGCTCTCTCGTCGGGAGAGATGATATGTAGTGCACATTGCGTAGCTCAGCTGCTACAACCTGAGCTTTTCGGCTCTGAAAATATATCAACGTGTGGGAGACATGATGGATTGCAAACCTTGTACACAGTTCCGAACAAATACTTAAATTTTATGTTTGCTTCGTGTTTGAATTTGAGATTAAAATTTCAAGATTTAAATATTTATCATCCATATATAATAATATTCGATTTTTTTTTTAATGAAAGAAATTCAGTCAAAAGACATATACATTTTTAAAAATAGCTAATTGCTCTAAAAAGAGTCTTGAAACCAACTGAAACACTCTTCAGCCACTTCATTCAATCCACAATCTCTAAAAAGAGAAATAAAAGGAAGACAGAAAAATAAAAGAAAGAAATAGATATCTAGAAAAAAAAACGAAGAAGACACAGAAAACAACAACTGCAAAGACAAAAAACGAACACCGGGAACCTACATGTATTTCTTATTTTTGTGATCCTATTCTTTTACATCAATACAATTGGCTTTAAAATATAAACAAAGCTTTAGCAAAATCATCTTTCACATTCTTACACTCCGGACTTACCTGAGCCAATTTCTTATCGTTGTCCTTGGATACGATGTATCCAGCCGTAATCGCTCCAGCCCCGAGGAGGGCACCCCCAATCAGTGCCTTTCGCACCACCATTCTATGGGGGCTTAGTTACTGGAATATATACAAAACAAAAAGTGAAAATTTAAAGGGATATTTTGTGGGATGTGTGTGTTTGCCTGTAACTTTACATTTAGTTCGAACATGACAGATTCAATGATTTATATTTCTCTATGATTCCCAATAAATGCCTGTATTTTTTTCTTCATTAAAGGTAATACAAAGTTTTGGGAAATTTTGAGAATTGGCTGGATAGTGATTCTTTAAAATTTTGATATATTTGGATGCCCCTGTGAATGTATTAGAAGCACTAGAAAATTTAGCCTAAAAAACACTTCTACTTTCAATAAAAATTGAATATACAAATTTACCGGTGCTATAATTAATGAACTTTCAATTAAGTCTTTTACAAATATATTGACAAACAAGGGCAAATATCTCAGTGAAAGTTGAACAAGACATTTCTCAACATACAGTAATAAGTTAGAAAGATGATAGTGATACCTTTATATCGGTATGTATTTTTTATATTTGCCGGGTAAGGTACTCTTCTTACTCTGTTGGATATTTTACCAGTTGTGTGAAATAATATAACAGCTGTCAAAAATATCATTGATATCTTATCATCGTGTTAAAGAAGTACCGGTAACCAAAGTTTGCAGATTGTCAATCTCAGTCAACAGACTTTTAACACCACCAACTGGAAGGTCTTGCAAGAATTAAGTTAAAGCTGGAACTAATGATTTTGATTTGATTTGATTTGGTTTATTGTCCACATAAATGGAAATTCTTTTTTCACATGGTTACAAAGTATACAGTACATAATCTAGGTCAATTTAACAAGCTTCAAATTACAATAGAGGTATAAAACCTACAATGTGTGAATCATTTTCTTTAGAATTGGGGTACTAAATAAAAAAATTAAAATGGTAGACATGCCATGGATTTCCACTTAACTGACAATGTTTGAAAGACCATTACAATTTGAAGTTATTCTATGTTACTCATTAGGTTTAACTAATATGGCAATGCCAAAATCAAAAATTAAAATTGGTAGGAAGGGGGGGGGGGGGTTGTGTTTCCAGGAGTACTTGTACACTTAACAAAAGTAAAGCTGTCACGTTTGCTGCATGCTGTTTAGTTTTATAAAAAAATAACAAGCATCAAATAACACAAACTATCATATTTTTCATTACGATATTGTCCAACATAAGCCTTAAAATATATGAAATATTGCATGTGAACCTTTATTAATTGCTGTTTTAAATTAAATGTCTAGATACACAATGTCTTGGTATAGGCCTACCACCGGTAGGTAGACAGTACCAAATGTGTACAGCTGACCAAATGAGTACAGTAGTGGCTTACAATTGCATTGGGATTTTATAATGGTGCAATACCCTCATTCTGACAATGTTTTCTATCAATATATCAATTTAATGGGAGTGACAACAACAGGAGTTCAGATTTACCTAATACTAATACATAGTCCCTAACGCTAACGCCGAGTCCAGCAGGTCGGGCCCCGCCCCACTGCACTGTCGGTCATAAAGGATGCCTAGCACTCTAGCCCCAAGCCACGCCGAAGATGCGGCGGACAAGCAAGGTCATCTTCGCTAGACGATTGGTCGCCTGCATACTGAATGTTGACAAGATCATTACTTAGGTTAACAGTATCTAGACTTTACTGTCAGATTAGTGGCCAGTTTCGTTTTTATTTCCTCTTTTAACATTCTTAGGTACATGTTCACATATCAATGAAATATAATACTTAATATTCGATATGTTTAGTAAAGGGCGTTAACTCCGTCTTCCCTATTTTAGAAGCATTTTTACTCACCGACAATGCAGAATTCGAAATTCAGCCTCTCGCTCTCGTCAAATCCGGTTCCCAGGGACAGGTGAATAACGACGTTCTTTACATTTGGCCCGTATTAAATTATTCTTACAAATTTCCAAATGTTTTCTGACAGTCATATAGAGCTCCTAAATCAAATATTTCATGTTTGAAATAAGAAATTATGATGCGATAATCTCGGTGTCATACGATCCTCCAATAAATGCCGAAATATTATGTCATCATTACAGTACAAGCAGTGATCTAGCGCTAGCTCAGCTCAGTAAAAGAACACATATCAAGAGATACCTTACATAAAATTCATGTTCTGTAGCAAATTCTAATGAACATCGCGCTCGGTGTTCGATACACGCGGAAATTTTCTTAATTTTGAACCCAAGAAATTTCTTCTTCTTATAAATAGGAAGTCAAAGGCGTTAACTTTTGTAATAAAATGATAATGTTAGTCGGAGGCAAACATATTTATAAGAATCAACTACAAAAGGCTCAGTCCTTGTTGAATAAAAAAAGAATAGTTCCCTCACAATCGGTGGTGAACTAGAATCCAGAATTGTGTGGCGGGGGGGGGGGGGGGGGGGGGAGACCCGGGGCCCCTCCCCTGGGAAAATAACAGGTAAAAACTCGTCATTGGAGACGGATCTTCGCCCCTGGTGCTCAAGGGGGGGGTGCGATTTTTAACCCCCTCGGGGGCAAAGAGTATTGCTCCTTACCCCCCTCCCGCCCCCCCCCCCACTCAGGGTTATTTAGGGTACGCGTATTCTTGTTCCCTCTTTTTGAAAGCACCCCCTATCTGAGGACTGCCAACATTTCCGAACTTCCCTCTCGCGGGCTTTTCCTGTCTTGGAGACCCCCCTAAATCATGAAAAATAGTCAATGTACCCCCCTAAATTCGGAATAATTTCTCAGGTGTCCAAATCCGACATTTTGGTAACATGCACGCATGCGGTCATTCCGACCCCGGAGTGGGGTGGGGGCCGCCCCCCCCCCCCGCTTATTAACCAGCTGGCTGAATATTTTATGATTTTATCACGAATTGGGCCCACCTTTTGGCCCCTCCCCTGCCGCCGGCTGGATCCGCGCCTAAGGGGGGGGGGGGGGATACATTAATTCTCAAAATAAGAAGAAACAAAATGTTGACATCCCAGTCTTGTGAGCTATAATATCTCTCGGACGCATGGTAATTGCGATATGGATTTTTAAGGATATACAGTGCTCATAATACTAGGCATATCCTACAGAGCAATTTTTCAAGCAACATTCTCCTTGAAATATCGAGTTGTCTTGTCTTTCAAGATTTTTGCCAACTAATAGTCTAATGGAAGGTTTTAGTCAGTCTGCAAAGAGAGAATCTGATTTCGGAACATTATAACCATTAGAATGTCTAAATTGGATGCCAATATTTCACACTCATCTTGTATCTTACATACTTGCACTGATTTTTACGTACAGATCATAGGATGGCAAGGTTAGGTTAACAAAAACGCTGCCGGGTGTGTTTATTTGCGCTGTAACAGCATCGTACTTGGGGTTCCTACGCGTCGCGGGGAGAGTAAGCTATCTTTCCTAGCTATAGCTTGTACACGGAAGTGTCGAGATGTGAATAAAAAATAATTATGGCCTCCATCGGTTGTGTATATCTGCATGGAGTTACTAACTTCATGCTTCAAGTTATAAGCAATTTGAATAAATATTATTAATGATCTGAATGACATGGATAATGGAATACACCCCGATTTTGAAAACCGATGCACCGCTCAGCGCTGTGGCGTTAGGATCGTGGGGGGGGGGGGGGGGGGGGGGCTGTATAAAATGAGTGGATCCCAAACTATTGGAGGCTGGGGTACTGTTTTTGAGCAGTAAAACAACGAGGCGAAACTTTTTAATAGTTGCTTGGGTAGCGGCGGGGTGCGTTTTTCTTTTCTTTCTGCGGCACAGATTGGGGGTGCGTGTTGAGCCTATGGGAAAGTTTAGGGTTAGGGTTAGGATTAAATCAAGACCTCTTTAAAAAAAAAAGCCCCAAATTCTGTGCCGCAGAAGAAAATAACGCCGGCGGGGTAGCGGTGGTGGTGCATGGTGGTCATGGGTGTCGATCTGTCACTGATACCTATTCATCAGGGGGGGGGGGGGGGGGAATGATCTATTCATTCATCCCCCCCCCTGATGAATAGGTATTACGTAAGTATCGACACCCATGATGGTGGTGGTGGTGGTTCATGGTGGTAGGGGGAGGGGGCAAAAACGCACCCATGTACAGTAATAGATTTTTTTTTTCGCATACATAATTCCACAATTATTAATTTTGAGCGGCCAATGATGAATGAGGTGAACACTTTCTATGATACCTTTTGAAAGGTTCGACCTAAACACACAAATAAAAGATTTGTTTAAATTTGATGTATTCAACGTTTCTTATAATAGGCTATTACAGAGATGTCCTTGTTGGCGGATTGAGGCATATCGGCTCAAAACGGTAGAATGGACTATATCAATTAAATTTCGAAAAATTAATGCGTAAGAGAAAAGATTACCCAGTATTATGATAACCCATGCATTAGTCTGGCTGAGGCGTGGCCGGTGCCAACACACTATACTGGGCATGGTTGACCTCCCCGATGGGACACTTCAGTGAACGCATTCATAATAACAGACAGGCTTTTTATCAAGGTAGTTTTGGGTACACAAAACATTCACAATGCCTACAAAAAAAAAAGGATTCTGAACTGCAAGACTACGTACGTACCTACGTACGTACCTTGTCTTTCTACAAGAGACCGAGCTAGCTCACCCAGATACTGACACGTTCAAGGTCATGGTTATTGTATTGTATTTTTTCTTCTGGAATAATATTGCTTAAATACTTTTTGAATGTGTGTGAAGTAATTTAGTGGTAGGAGGAAGATTATTATAATGAATTGAGCTCCTATATTGAGTATAGTTCTGCGACAGTATTAAGTTATAGGTTTAGGGAGAACAAAGTTACCGGAATTGCGGAGGGAATAAATATGGGAAGGGGGTTGAAACATTTCATTCATACTAGAAGATAACATTATTATGGACTGATTTAGACAAATACATTTAAATTTTTCTTACGCCTGGATTCGAGAGATGACCATATTTTAAAAGTAAATGAATTGTGCATTAGAGATGTGTTCATATGGATTATCTTTCATTATTATTCTGCCCGCGCGATTTTGGAGAGTTTGCATTTTCTTACTATATTTTTTATCACATGATATCCGCATACTATAAGTCAAAAAGGGGTAAAAATATAATCGCTTTATAGATCAACTTCAAATTCGTCTCATTAACAAAGTAACGAAGTCTAGCCAAATATTTTACTAGGTTCCCAACCCTCTTACATAATTTATCAATTATTATGGACATCCCACTTAAGTTTGCTGTCGATAAAAAATCCGAGATAATTTTGTTCAAATTAAGACAGAGTCTGTAGCAGCAGACTATACAAACTGACTGGCGGTCATTTCTTTGTAGGTCACAACTCTGGTCCATTGCCTGACATCATTTTAACAGCGAGTGGTAAATGTGTTTAGACGAAAGTATGTTTACGACTGGCTATAGGTAGTATACAAATAATACACAGCAGTGAGGGAATTAGTGTGGATAATTTTACTAATGCCCGAACAAAATAATGTGTATTATTTGTTTTAATAGATTATATTTTTTATTTGTTTTTAGAAAATGTTTTATAACATGATTTTACTAATGACCGGTCATTAGAATTGGATAATGACCGGTCATTATCCAAATTACGCGTTAGGCAAAATAAATGCCTCATCACGTGTACGCTTTCAACCAATCATTTGATTAGAATCCACGTCATCACCTTATAAACACTATTATTATTGTTTCAGACATCGGAGAATATAATGTTACGAATGGCATGTCTCTTGAATGATTATAGTGTTCAGATGAAAGTGGCCTGTAGGAAAAATTGACTAGCCTATGGTGAACAGAACTCCTGTCAATTGCTGTCCGCGTAGTCGAGGGTTTTCATGGACCTACCAGAGCTCAGAGCAGCTACACTTCAGAAGAACTAATGCAAAACGGATAGTCATTGATATCACCAGGTGCGGTGGAACCGGTTTTTAAACGGTGGGGGTGGTGCTCGATCAGTGGCATAATCAGGCCGCGACGTCAGAAGGGGCACGACGTCTCGACTTTTAATGTTATCCATCTGATATCATATTAAACCCCTTTTTGGAGACACTGGTTTTGAAACGAATTTGTATTCACTGGCTGCCTGCCGTAGCAACAAACGGAATTGACAAAAGACTTTGTTGACGATCAGCCATATCAAATCAATAACTTCATGCATGGCTGATTTTCAACGAAGCGGAGTCTTTTGTCAAATTCTGCTTGTTGCTACGGCAGGCCGCCAGTGAAAACGAACTTTTAAAATCAAATTATAGAAATGCAAGTCTTTATACAAACAGAACTCTATTATCCCTTGCTAATTTTTCCTGATTGAGGTGTCATGAAAGGGCAGAAAGTAAACCTTCTAGAAATGTGATTTTCTCTTTGAAATTCAGATACCGTCTGCCAAATGATATTTGGATCCCTCTCTTCAAATTGATTTTGATTACTCATGCGTGAAATATGCATCATAATTATGAGTTGCATCGAATGAAAGAGGAGGATCTAAGCTTGACAAATATGTGTCATTTATTAATTATAATTGTGATTAAGTTATGATAAAACGGTTTTTTGGTGAAGCACTGTATACCTCTCTCTTCCCCCCTCTCTGTCTCTCTCTTCTGTCTCTCTCTTCTGTCTCTCTCTCTCTGTCTCTCTCCAATTCTTCTCCAATTATTCAGTTAACTTCAGTTCAGTCTTTATTTCATTCTCAATAAAAACAACGTACATAAATTATATACACAACAGAGTAATACAATCAGAAATGAAAAAAGAACAAATAGAACCCCCCTCCCCCCCCCAAAAAAAAAAAAAAAAATATATAAAAAAAAATAAAAATAAAAAATAAAAAAATAATAATAATAATAATAATTTAAAAAATATATAAAAAAATAACAACACAAACATATTTAAAATAAATAAACAGACAAAAAAATAGAACAAAAGAAACAAGCATGCAATATATAACGTTTCAAATTATGTATACAAACTTAAAATTCTAGATGGGATTTGCGCATATGCAAGTACTATAGATAGTCCATAGGAAAAACAATTTAGCCTTCGGCCCCGGGTTTATAGGGTTAAATTTGTAGATATTGGACATTTAATTTTGTCGGTAATTGGACGCTAGTTTTGTCGGTAATCGTTGGCCTCTACACCCCCCCCCCCCCCCCCCACTGAAAAAGGTCTAGCGACTCCCCTGGTTGGAGGGAGATTGTTCCATAGAGAAGGACCTTCAAACAACATTGAGTTATGGGAAATCAAAGTTCTGACTTGAGGTAAATGATTATTAGATGAATTACGAGTATGTGTTGATGTATTGTTGTATTAAAAAAATAACTTAGGCATGACTATCTGGGATATCAAACCTTTAGAACATATAAACATAAAAATGCAATGTTAAACCTATTTACTAGTATATCATACACATTGAGTAATCGTAAATTATGAAAATTGGCAAAGTGTATAGGCACTAAAGGAAGCATTTGAAGTATTATTCTTAAGGCTTTTTCTGAAGTACAACAAATCTATTGATAAAGACGTGATCGGACGAGTTTGACCAAACAGTATTGCTCAAATTGGTCAGATTTATTTCAAACTGTCGCCATTTTGTTTCTCATATTTTGCTGCTTTTATACAAATGAACTTACTATATACAAGGGTTGGGTTTCCCTTTAAAGCATTGCTATCATTCTTGCAATAGGAAGAAAAACATATGAGAATATTCTGTCGTACGGATGTAGGTCACTATTGACTTATTGCGAACTTGGCCTCAGCACGTATTCTATTGGTTCACCTCAAACATTCAATATCATTAGATAATGGTGGGATCTTGTAGATTTGTTTAGGTCTTAAATACAATGGTTGTAATTTGTATGTACTGGTGAGAATGAAAATAACCAAGTCAGAATTTACAAGTAAAAATTATGTAAAGGGCCTTGATTCCTGAACCAGTATAAGTTATGTGGAAATATACATTAAATTAAACTTAATTATTCTTTTGAGGAATCTAGTTCGAGCTTCCGATCACTTTTTCCTCACTTTCAATTTTACAAGAAAGTCTTGTGTACCGAGTAAGAAGATGTGGTATAGCGCCATCTATTCAAATAGTGGCTAGGTATTAAAGCCTGTAAATTTCTACATTATATCAGGTCTTCTCACTTTTATCATCACTTTGAAAGTAACATTCATTTTCTAATGTTGAACGGAATGGTGTGATATACAAGCAGGTATAGCAAACGAGAAGCATTATGTTTTAGACCACTCACTGTGCCAAAATACTGTCACATCACATTTTTTTTTTTTTTCACATTTTACTTTTTCTTCTTGATTCACCAATAGGCAGGATTAAAACAAACCTAAACACATTTATCACAAAGCAGTCGATCTCTCTCACATTCGTAAATTTTTAATAGCGCGATAATGCTTAATAATCCAATGAAAGATTCTTATATTGTTTTTATTTCTGGATTGTGTTCCTTGACTCTTCCTTGAATTAAATTTATTAATCACCTCAAGCTGCAAACTAAAGCATATTACGAATTCGACTGTTTATTTGAATAGATGGAGGCAACATTGTACCTAAGCCAAATATCTTAGACTGATGTAAGTCAAGCTTGTAATACTGACGTTGCCTGTTTCTGAACTCTGAAACAAAAAGGCGCCAAAACAAAGTGAGAAACTAGGGCCTTCATTAATAAGGCAAACAAATTATTCAATTTCTATATTTAAACACTAGAGTAACCACTTAGCTTCAATATTTGCATACGGTTTTCGCTCCTTGAAAGACAGATATAAAAAACTATAATTGCATTTCACTTTAAAATGTCAACATTTTAAAAATATATGACTACCCCGTCCACTCTGTCGGTGCTTGCCCTGTCCGTAGCTACCACAAGATGACGCTATTTAAAAAAAAGTAAGCATACACCAGCGTCCGCAGACTGCAGTGATGTTTGATATTGAAAACGAGGAGCTCAGAGATAACTGAGAGGGAAATTTGGACATCAGAAAGGTATGATGTGGAGTTGCTCTTTATTTTGAAAAATCTATTTCTAAAATCCAGTTCAGATTAGTATTGAAATTCAATACAAATTGCCCGAGAGAACTGCCCATTATTTTTTCTATACATTGAAAACATTAACAACCAGAAGAAGAAAAGAAAGAAAAAAACAAAAACAAAAAACATCAACACAATGAAAACAGAAAGGGATGCACAATTTTGCAGTTTGCCGACAAGGCTCCAAAAGTTGTTTATTGTTTATTTGCAGGCAGGACATTTACGAGTGGGCGGGGATATAATAGGGAAGCTACGTCACATCGCTACAACCCCACAACCAATCTCCAGCGACGACTCTGGTCGTCATATACATGAATGGACATTTATCTCACTTGCAATTTTGTAAGGACAGAGAGATCAGAATGTTTTCTTACAAAACGAACTCCATCACAATACAGAAGGTGAAGAGTATAAGAGCCTCTCACCAAGTATCACCTTTTCTGTTTAAAGTCAAGTAGTGGTATGATAGTATAATGAGTCTACTAAATTGATTTGCGCTTGACGTAAGGGCAAATCCTTATAAAATGAGCAAACATCACTCAGGAAGAGCGTTACAAGAATCCCCTTCTATTTCACTTCATCCAAGCCTGTACTCGATGAAGTAATTAGGACTTTTCTCGTCTTGATTGGTTTCCAGTTGGTGTTTGATAATTTTAGATTTTGAAGCTTAAAAATAAATGCCATGAAGAAAAAAAATCGGTTTATTATTTGAGTTACTTAATACACAAAATCTGAATACAAATTTATTAGTGTCGGCCGGGTTATTGCTGTATTATTACATTTGCACGTGAGAAACAACAACAACATCAACAAAAACAACAAATACTCACATATCCAATCAAGCGAGTTTGCTTATCCTTGTTTTAAAATTTAAATAGATACTGGCGATATCTGTGATATAAAAACATGCATCTTTTGTTATGCATAATTATTATGTGGAATATTTGGTTTAAATAGGATGTTTCGGTTCTGATTGTACCAGGGGGAAAGCTATCAAAATATATTCAAAATAATTCTGTGTTATTGAACATTTTTTAGTTTTGTAATGGTTGTTTATAGTGATAAAACTGTATAATTTGTTAAAAGTAAGTATGTAATGAGGAGAAACACCTTAATATTCGGCAGTTCTCTTTAATAAGGATGCATATATTAATAGACATGATGTTATAGATAAAACTGTCGTTTGTCATTAAAGGGGCAGGGCAGTGAAGACTCGATATGATTTAAGAGCAAGTTGAGAGTGAGACATTTTTCAAGCCATCGAAATGCTAGCTGATGTGGCCGCCTCGGAGCCAGGAAACGATATTATGAAGTGAAGAGTAGGGTACCATGTCCGCTTGGAGTGTTAGGTAGACCCTTGAGGAACTCTCTCCAATGATGTCAACTCCGGAACAACTATATTAATGACTCCGTCTCATTCACCACCATCTTTCTAATTTTCAAAAATTAATTAGTCCTTCGACATTGTCCCGAATTCATTTTAGGTGCCAATACTTAAACTCTTGTCTAAAATGAATTAAGCACAAAAAATAGCTCATACAGTAACATGGGAGTACAATAGACCCTTAAGAGACAAAGCGAGATAATTCTCTTTTTTAACCTCTTAAAAACAATTGAAGACGATTTAATGGGCCAATTATTGCTATCTACCATCAACGTGATCAAGGGAATAGGATGAATAACAAAATTCAGTTATACTAACGGGAAGGGGGCAAAATCTGCATTCCAAAGAAGGGTGCGCGTGTGTGTTTGTCAGTGCGTGTGTGTGCGCGTGTGTCTGTGAGTGCGTGTGTATTGGAAGTATATTTTGGGTTAGACGCCGAAGTAAGAGAGCAGTTGAATTTTAAGGAGATTTTAAGCAAGATTAAAAGACAGCTCGGATGGTGGAAATAGAGGGACCTCTAGGTGATTGTAAAAATTCAATTATTAAAAACACATGCATTATGTAAATTAAATTACGTATTTGCTTCACTAGTTGTTCCAAAGTGGGTCATATTGGAAATACAGAAACTATGTTTTGAATTTAGTTGGGATGTGAAAGATCGAATTAAGAGATCAATATTGTAAAAGACTATTGTACGGCGACAGAATCAATGAGATGAAAGCTATACTTGATTTCTGATCCAAGATGGTAAGAGGTAAATTTTTTCTTGTGTAACTATGAGTTCATTTTAAAAATGATAAATGCATAGAAAGAGTTAAAGGTACTATGTCCCAGGATTTGTTTAAATGCTATAAAGTTTCAGTTCAAGATATTTTTGCTGACAATGGCATGCGGTCAATATAAAAGGAAACAAAATTGTTAATGTATGGAATGTTGGGGAAACTATTTTGAGAAGCGGAGAAAATGATAACTGTATAGTTAAGTGGATGTAAACGAGTATGATATTTTAATGCAAATTAACGGTACTGTGAAGCTGTTCATTTATTTATTATCGGAGAAGGTTCATTAATATTTTTATAGAGAAGTGACAATATTTATTAAATTTTGCAGATTCACGATGGATGGGCATTTTCTGATTTTTTTCTTCAAATGAGGTTTATAGGGAGATATTTAGTAAGTCTAGTAAACTTTCATGGAGCAATATATACCAGAGAACACTTATTGAGATTCGACTTTGTTGAAGATAACTCATTTTGTAAGTAAAGATTGAAACATATTTGTTTACTTCTTCTGGGAGTGTGTACACGTTCAAAGGTTATGGCAGAATGTAAAATCTTAGTTTGAACTAAGGGAATTAAAGTCGGTCGATTCAGGGGCGTCGCTAGACCTTTTTCAGTGGGGGGGGGGGGGGGGGGGGTGTAGAGGCCAACGATTACCGACAAAACTAGCCACCAATTACCGACAAAATTAAATGTCCAATATCTACAAATTCAACCCTATAAATCTGGGGCCGAAGGCTAAATTGTTTTTTCTATGGACTATCTATGGTACTTGCATATGCGCAAAATGTATATTTTCCTCGACGACGTAAATAAACGAATTATTTCTTCAATTTTGTCAGCATCATAGCTATATATTTTAATGCAGGCACGGAGCTAGGATCTTATTTTGGGAGGGGCAGTATAGTGAGCAAGAGAATCACTTAAAAGCGCGCTCATTAGGGGGGTTTGGGTGATTGGCCTGCCGCGCGAAGCGCAGAAGCTTAGACGTTTCCTTAAATTATTAGGAAAAGAAGACGATTAATTGTACCGTTTTCGACTGGTAATCCTTGGCTGAATGAAGTTTCCCCCCTCCCGCGAGAAGCGCGAAAGCTTTGACGTTTCATTAAATTATTATAAAAAAGAAGACGATTTGCTGTACCGTTCTCGACTGTTTATCCTTTTCTGAATTCAGTTCCCCCCCCCTCCCGCGCAAAGCGCGGAATCTTTGGCGTTTCATTAAATTATGAGAAAAAGCAGACGATTCGGTGTACTGTTCTCGACTCTTAATTCTTGTCTGAACTCAGTTTCTCCCCCTCCCGACTTTGATGTTTCATTAAATTATTAGAGAAAGACGACGATTCGTCGTACCGTTTTCGACTCTTAATAATCCTTATTCATCTGAACTCAGTTTCCCCCTCTCGTGCGAAGCGCGAAAGCTTTGACGTTTCCTCATATCATTAGAGAAAGAACACGATTCGTTGGACCGTTTTCAACTCTAAATAAGTCCTATTAATTTTGTCTGAATTCAGTTTCCCCCTCTCACGTACGCGAAACGCGGAATTTTTGGCGTTTCATCACAATATAGAGAAAGGAAGACGATACATCGTACCGTTTTCGACTCTCATCAACCCCTATTTATCTGAATTCAGTTTCCCCCTCTCGTGCGAAGCGCGAAAGCTTTGACGTTGCCTCAAATTATTAGAGAAAGAACACGATTCGTTGTACCGTTTTCGACTCTAAATAAGCCCTATTAATTTTGTCTGAATTAAGTTTCCCCGAAGCTTTGACGTTTCCTTATTATAAGAGAAAGTAGACAATTCGTCGTACCGTTCTCGACTCGTCTAAATGAAGTTTTCCCCTTCTGCGCGAAGCGCGGAATTTTTGGCGTTTCATCACAATATAGAGAAGGAAGACGATTCCTCGTACCGTTTTCGAATCTTTTTAAGCCCTATTCATCTGAATTCAGTTTCCCCCTCTCGCGCGAAGCGCGAAAGCTTTGACGTTTCCTCAAATTATTAGAGAAAGAACACGATTCGTTGTACCGTTTTCGACTCTAAATAAGCCCTATTAATTTTGTCTGAATTCAGTTTCCCCGAAGCTCTGACGTTTCCCTAAATTATTAGAGAAAGAAGACGATTCGTCGTACCGTTCTCGACTCGTCTAAATGAAGTTTTCCCCTTCTGCACTGAGCGCGGAATTTTTGGCGTTTCATCACAATATAGAGAAAGGAAGACGATTCCTCGTACCGTTTTCGAATCTTTTTAAGCCCTATTCATCTGAATTCAGTTTCCCCCTCTCGCACGAAGCGCGAAAGCTTTGACGTTTCCTCAAATTATTAGAGAAAGAACACGATTCGTTGTACCGTTTTCGACTTTTAATAAGCTCTATTTGTCTGAATTCAGTTTCCCACTCTCGCGCGAAGCGCGGAAGCTTTGACGTTTCCTTAAATTATTAGAGAAAGAAGACGAATAGTTGTACCGTTCTCGACTCGTCTAAATGAAGTTTCATCACAATATAAAGAAAGGAAAACGATTCGTAGTACCGTTGTTGACTCTTAAAGGTAAAGACCAGTTATGGTCATGCGATTGCATTGTGAAAGAAACGTTGTGGAATCGATCAGAAAAGGTTGATCATCTAGCATCTAGCATCTGTAAGGTTCTGGAATCGTCAAAATGATAAGAAATTTGTCCCATTCTTCGTAAAGTTACAAGCACTATACACAGAAAGATGTATATGGGACTACCCTATATCTCTCACAGACCATGAGAGAAACAAATTTACCAAATATATGAATTAGTAGGCGGTTTCCCGGCAAATTTGTTATCATCATGTATTAGTCAAAACATATTCTTTCACATGATTGGTAATGAGAGCTTCCATTTCATTTTTTGAAATTGGGGCGTTTCCAATACTGGTCTTTTCCTTTAAACCTTGTTTGAATTTAGTTTCCCCGAAAATTTTAAACCTCTGATTTCTTTAGCTGATATTATAGGAAAGTGAAACTTCGAGAAAATACAAGTATTGTAGTAGTAGTCACTCTCGAAGTCGTCACAGCGGATAAGAAGTCACAGTTCGTAGGGAAAAAAACTTGTCGGCCGACCGACAATATACATCTCACCGACTTCAAATTTCTGCATTGATATAGTACACGAGGATCGAGCAAGAATACCGACACAGCTGACTTGACACAGCAACATATTTAGCCGTGTCTTTCTTGCTCCCTCGACGAGACGACTCCACCCAACAACCCCCTTCTCTCTTTTACTCCCACTCCTCCTCTCTCAGACGCTTACCTCCCCTCTCTCTCCTCTCTTTCATCCCCCATTTCTTTTGTTTCCCTTTCATATTTCTTTCTTCTTTTTTTCCTTTTCTTTCTTTTCTTTCTTTTCCTTTCTTTCCTCTCCTCCCTCTTTTTCTTTTTTCTCTTTCTTTTTTCTCTTTTCTTTCTTTTCTTTTCCTTTCTTTCCTTTCTTTTCCTTTCTTTCTTTTCTTTTCCTTTTCTTTTTTTTCTTTTCTTTCCCTTTCCCTCTCTTTTTTTCTCCTCCCCCTTTTCTCTTTTTCCCGACGGCAGCGCAATTTTACCGACAATATCCTGACAGGGGGGGGGGGGGGGTGTCGCACCCCCCCACACCCCCCCCCTTTGGCGACGCCCCTGGGTCGATTGGGAGGATATTCATTTAGGGTTGTCCGGTAATTCCCCACGAATAAAGATATTTAATACAATTATTTTAGCAATGAAATATAGAATATATAGATGCAGGGAAAGTCCGAAAAATTGTCTTTGGGGAGATTTTCAAAAAGAACAGTTGAAATTTAGGGAAGAAAAAAGAATATTGCAGGGAGGGATGGTAAATTAGCCTTACATTTACAAAAGTGGGAACAAGTAAAGTTTCCACGAACTTTTAACAGACGATTATTGTAGCCTCGTTTTAATTATTTTTTCATTTAAAAAAAATATATTATTCTGTCGCTCCAATTTTGGGTATTCTAAGGAGGCTAGGAAAAGTCACCCTCAGCTATTAATGTATGCTTTGAAAATGAATTTAGATTGGAAGGTAGAAAGTCAGAAATATGTTGGTCAAGATACCTTCCAGCGATCTTCGAATGATTTACTCTACAACTATGACAATGAGAAGTATTGTGTCCCCTATCAAATACATATCACATAGAAGATCAGCGATCTTTAAATATACTCCTCTCTATTATAAGGTAGGGCATCGTGGTCCTTTTGAATAAGAATCTGCGCATGCTATCATCTTCTATATGACGTGTTCATAAGTATCCCTTAGGCAATGATGGGGGCTAATGGATCTAAATACGTCACGTGTAGGGTTACCTTCTGAAATTAATCCCACGGAAATAGGCAAAATGTAGATATTCGAAGCTTTCATTAACGAAGACGGATTTTTTTTCTTGAGGCTTGAATAACCGCGGAATAGACATACTACACAAAGAGACGCATAGACCTCTTGTTGACGACATCGCTGCTTGACTTGTCGAAAATTGTTTTGGTTTTTATTTTTTATTTTGTTTTTCAAAAAGGTACATTTTACATCTGTCTAAACCAGTCATGTCTAAAAAGACACCTAAATATTTAAATTCTTTGAACCTTTCAAATTCTTTGTCATTTATAGTAAGTTAAAGGTACTATGTCCCATTTGCAGGCCAAAAAAATGAAAAAGTTAAATTCCTACTGCATTTGAAAGATAATACTAATTTAGAACTTCCCTAAAAAAAGTGGGGCTTGAAAATGTCTTCAAGTGGGAAAATAACGACTATTAGTTGCCAAGTCAAAAGTAATAGTCTTGATTTTCAGACAATTGTACCGAATGGTCATACGTTTTATGCTGCGCAAAGATTCAATCAGTTTAATCTTGGCCATCACAAGAAGTGGGTTATTGATGTAGACAAATGCTCATGTACCCTTTACAACTCTTTTCATGTATGTTATTACCAAAGAAGAAAAAAGCCAGTCAGTCACTCAATAGTGTCTGACAGTGAAGTCTAGCAAGTAAACAGGTTTCCTTGCATAATTTGAATATGAGGACACTGCTAACGTTTAAATTTCACAGAATAGGACATACATGACATATTCATGATTCCTGCAAAGTTCTACAGAATTTGAGGTTGGCTGCAAAAGGGACATAGTACCTTTAAAGGCACTAGGGCGTTATCGTGTACGAAATATCTTAAAACTTAGTTTCTTTACATTGAGTGTCACTTTGAAGTCTTTCGACCAAAAAAAAATAAATATCATTAATAACACATTGCATGATTATATCAATTAATCGTTCTCAGACGTTCTTCCATAAAAATAATTACTTTTACATCATCTGCGTAAATGTTTATTTTTTGAGTGGGCTGGGCGATTGGAAGCAGTAACGTATTAATATACATGATTGACATCAAGGGTCCAACTATAGACCGTTGTGGATCCTCATAATGGTTACTAGTGGCTATTCATAATAAAATTTCTTTTCAACTCATCAACTCTTTGGGGTTAATAGATTTTTGTTTGTGTGTATGTGATTGTGTGGGTGTGTGTGGGTGTGTTAGTGTGAGCGTCACCGTGTGTTTGCCCTAATGGGTGGAAGTGTGAGAGTGAATGATTGTGTGGTAGAAATAACATGTTTTTCGGAAACCCGTTATCATGGTTATTGAGACATGCATGTCCGCGCGTGTGTGCGTGGGTGTGTGCGTGCGTGAATGTGTGAGAGAGTTCTCTGGAGAATTAGAGATGAGGGGGGGGGGGGGGAGAGAGAGAGAGAGAGAGAAAAAAAAAAGGAGAGTGGGAGAGAAAGAGAGTGAGAGAGGTTATAAATCACACAGTCTTTTTTCGACGCGTCGACATGGATTTACGTTGATGCTTCAAACTTCAAAAGCTCCATTTCAAAAGTCAAGTATCAATATCCTGTTTGCAGTCGTTACTAAAATCTTCATTTCAAGTTGAAAGTACCTCCGTTCATCGACTGCATTCTTTCTTCTTTAGGTTTCGGCGAATCCAGTAGAACATAGTTTCCGCTGATCATAGGGACAATTAGAGAGAAGGGATGTCAACAAGAACCTGGCAAATTTGTGTTTGTCTTGATAAATTTATTACTTCGTTTGACAGAATTTATCTTGGTGAGCTCTTCATGTAAAATTTTAGTTCTTACCTGGTCGCTTAACGATAAAGCGCCGGGACTTGATCATTGATATTGTCGATCGACTGTCGTCCGCACACGAAGTCCTCAAAGTCTCAAGTGCCCTTGATTCCTGATCACTGAACTGTATCATCGAGACCTTCGTCGTCTCCTCTTACTTGGGTTTCCCAGTGGAAATACCTGGACTACATTTTTACGGAATAACCTTTTCGAAGATCCGTGTTATGCATTGGTGTCTTCACGTTAATAAATGATGTTCCCTAGTCGAGTATTTCATGTCAAATATTCAATAGCAGAATGGAGAAAGACATACTATTTCGAGAGTGTGTTGTATTGAACATGTGTTAGGTTCATGGTTTAAGACATCCCTATCTATTATGTAATTCAAGACGAAGATGAAAACACTGTGCTTTTAATTTTCCTTAACAAACCTCCAAATGAAATGAGAGATTAACATGCCAGGGCGGCGGTCGCTCAGATATGTTCCCACATCTTTCTTTCTTTTGCTTGTGAGAGGTTTTTAATTTGTTTACTAAATTTTTGGCCTCTCTAGCAGAGTTCAAAGCACTATTGCTAATTGTGCAGCAGCAATTACCTCCCACCCACACACATAGCTCTATATTCTACTACACCAATATGCCATAATGGTAATCGATTCAAATTTAATGCATACGTGTTTGTTTAAGTGCCTCATTACAAATCACTTCATTACCTTTTACGAATAGTCACAATGAAAATTGCATACATTAGTTGTTGCGAGGTAGAAGAAACATTATGGCTTGCCCCAGTGGCGGATCCAGGGGGGGGGGGGCCCGGGGGGCCCGGGCCCCCCCCCCTTGAGAAAAAAATCATGTAAAATCACGTGATTTTTACCTTTTTGGGGGGTTGGGGCCCCCCCCTGGCGCTCAAGGGGGGGGGGGGGGTGCAAATTGAAATTTTTGTGCTACCCCCCCCCCCCCCCCCCCCCCCCCCCCCCCCCCCCCCCCCCCCCCCCCCCCACTGAGCGAATTTTTGGCCGGCGCGTTTTTCAAATTTTCGGGAGCAAAAAAAAAAAAAAAAAAAAAAAAAAAAATTGTGCTTTCCCCCCCCCCCCCCCCCCACTGAGCGACTTTTCGGCCGGCGCGATTTTCAAATTTTCGGGAGCAAAAAAAAAAAAAAGTTGGGCCCCCTCCCCTAAGAAATCCTGGATCCGCGCCTGGCTTGCCCTACCTAACAACACTTAATGTTTTACCATTTGCATTCTGACTATTGAAAAACAATTATTCGTAACAGGTGAATGAAATGTATCTAGGCACTTAAAAAATGTTTATGCACTAAATTTGATTTAATTACGAAAATGGCCTTTTTATACCCGAGACGGTGATTATGCTCACTTTAGCAAAATGACTCATACAAATTTTCTGCTTTAAGTTGAATAATGTAATCTGTAATCTCAAATGTTACTAAATTAAATCCAAAAGACTTCGCACTGTATACCTTTTTTCTAATGAGAAATACATGAATAACTTATGCTAAAAAAACAGTAGATTTTGTCTTCAATATTTTCCACCATCAGACTTTGGTGGTATTGATCTTTGCATCTATCTTGAAGAAAGGTTTTATCTAGTGGCGTTATGAGCAAAACAATTTTTTAAATTTTTTTTTTATCGAATTAGAAGGGGAAAAAATACCTTTGAATTTTATTGGGGGAGGGGGCAACTGCCTCCTAACCACCACCCTTATCAGCACGCCTGTGGTTTCATCCATACTTTGTGTTAAAAGATGTCTTCTCTTTCAACTTTTGAAAGGGATTAGCAACGTTGCTTGCTCTGAAGGAAATTGTAGAAATACAAGAGGATCTTTTTATTAATAGATTATCAAATACACTCACACACAGAAACGCATACACTATCTCCACAAGCACATTTAAATCCACATGCAGATAATTTCCCTCTCAATAATGATAAGCAGATAATACAGGAGTGGATCATATTTTTTGACCAGATGATAAATATTTAATAATACAGCATGTGAAATATAAAGAAATAATTGTGTTTACATGAACGTAATAGCACACGATGACATAGAAAATATACTTTGTTTCCATGATAAATTTAGTTTTAAATAACAAATTGATATATACAAGTACTTTAAGATGAAGCGTCGGGGAATATCCTGTTCATGGTACAATATAATTTACTTCATAATTAATTTAACTTTTACCATTATCACTCTAAGGGTTCTCAAACAAAGGTCACGAATATATGCGAAGAATGGATAGAATATGATTGTTTAAAGAGCTTGACTACAGAAGGACATAATACAAGAGACAGGCAGGAAATGAGATAAATTTTGAAGATAGGAAAATAAGTTGGGGAGAGAGAAAGTGAGAGATAGGAAGAGAAAAAGAGATATTGTGAAAGAGAATAGATAGAAAACGGAGAGTGAGTGAGACACGATGATAATGGGGGAAATACAAATGAAATACTCGGAGAAAAAGAACACGCTGATGAATTCACATAATAAAAACTCAGTGTTCCACAACCAAACAACAAACACAAATATACATATACATGTATAACTTTGTACTTTTTTTTGTTTTGTAGTACTAGAACTATTCAAGCGCTAGAGTGTACTGGCTGTATCTTTTTATCATCACCATTACAGAATATGACATTATTTTACCTCTTTGATATAATATTAAAAGCTTGAAAACGGGAGCAAAGGAACTCGAACATTCTCGCCCTATGAAATGCATTTAGGTAGTGTATTAATTGATAGAGAACCTAATTGTACGCATGTTTGGGAACAATGGAGGAAATACATTTCGATCGTACTTCATTATGAACACCGACCGTTAGAGGGAAAATACTGTGACATACCTTGGAATACATTATACATAGAAAGAGCATTTATTTTAGCAAACATGTTTCGTCTAGGCCTTTGTAGCAAATTTGATTATGAACTTTAAAACAAACATCATATAATAGAGAGTGTATTCTACACAAATTGGTAATGTAAGAACTTTCTAATTACTGTAATTATGGCATGGACTAGAATTTGAATGAGAAATGACATGTTAAGTTTAATATTTCTTTACTAAATCCCCTTGAAACACTGGTCTGATAAAATGAATAAATCTGACTACTTGGGTTAACGACGATTGTACATTTTCGAAGTCGATGGCCGTACGTATGGACCGCATAGATAAAAAAGGAAAGAAATGTAACCCTTAACTTATAAACAACCTACTTATTAGCACGAAATACTACAATAAATCGATGAAGCACAACACGCTTCAAAAGATCCTTTACAATTTGAAAGATTTCTCTTAATCTTTTATTTTCGCCACGGTTGCTGAATGTTTGGTTTAATATGAAATTGAACCATACTAAACGAATCCGATACACATTTGCTTATGTCAAGACATTTTAATTTATCTTTCTCCCCATTTCTACTGTGTTGCAAAGTACGACTAAATGTATAAACTTTCACCACATTTAAGAAATTTGGACCGAAATACAGAAATGGACTCGTCAATGCACAACATGTTTTCTTTGCACTTCTTTCTGAATCAAAATAATCAAACATGATAAGATGCACAGAATCGATGCAAGAAAATGTAGTAAATTGGTAAATGACAAAATATTATGAACACAGTGATTAACGTTACGACTTACATTTTTTTCGTGACCTTAACAAATATACCCTCTTATATAATCTACCAGCAGCAACATAATATATATATATATATATATATATCACTCTGCAGTCCTGCTCCCAGTTTATGAAAAATAGAATTGGACATGGGAAACGAATCACAAATGATCGGTGTTTTCTTAAATCATTGTCCTGATTTTGTACAATAACACCTGCTTTAAAGTTGTGTGCATTTCTTGTGATTTCAATCCCGACCATGCAGTTATGGCCTGGCATACATACTGCAAGCAATATGCAGGTTGTATGGACAGCAAGGTACGTGTGAAGAGCTCTCGCTACCCATCGAAAGAATCTCGCGAGAGTTGCTGGGGATGGGGGCGAGATTGACTCCAATCCCCATGGATTTACATTACCGGCTGTTGACCCGGTCCCTAGCTAGTAGCAGAATAGTCTTTCTCTGCTTTGTCTCAATCATTGGTAGTCTTTCTTCTTTAAATAGATAGCTAAGTGAAGGGGCCTCTTGTTGGTGAGAGGATGAACCACAGGAATACTCAAAACGTTTATTAAGCCACCATGCTACAGCAATGTTAATGTTTATTCTAATATTTCTTCATTTTGACTTTAAGAGAGCTAGCTTTTTTCTGTACAGCGAGCCCAAGAATTACACGATTCCACCAAATACCTGATGTTAGTCAACACTGCAGACCATCTTGAAAGTATTATTGTGAGAAAACCTTTGAAGCTATAAGAGACCTCTTACTATATCGTAGCGCTATATGTTATCTACACTTTCATGTTCTCAATGAAAATTGTTCAAGAAAATGCCCTCAAATCCCACATCTTTCTCTTTTTGATATACTTTTCCATGAGTTGCTTCTACATTTAAGTTCGTATATAAAAGATAAGACAGTCAAAAATCAAAGTAGATTCTTGTACAACATCTTCAAAAACTAATATTTATAATCTGAATTAAATCAAATATTTGGAACAAGAATATACAGCATGGTTTGTTTGTCACTGCTGATTTGTGAAATAGTGATTTGTGGGCACGTCTTCTTACAAAATAAAACTCCGTAAGCTACAATTAAATCTATCATCTCCTACCTTGCATGGTCATTATTTCATTATTTCTGTCAATTATGTTATTCCTGGCTTGAGCCAATGCCGCCTCGTGTTTGCTCTGCAGAACCCTCCTTAGTACATCCATTGAGACAGGTTTAAACGATTCCAACAAAAACCCAGATCGACGGCTCCTTTCTGCAATAAAAAAAAAAAAATAAAGAAACAAATAATCAATGACATATCGGATTTGGTTGTACGACGCAAAGTCGTGTCATAATTAAGTTTAAGCAAAAGAATGAGAGCCTTCTCACAGTCACTGATTGTTTCGTTTGCAATTAGAAGGCCTATAAGGTATACGAGAAAGACAAATATTTTTTTATTTTGTGTGTGTGTGTGTGTGCGTTTGTGTGTGTGAGGGAGAGATGCTAATATGAAATCATGATAAAAACAGAATGGAAATAAAAGAGAAACATATATGTAGGGAAATTAGGGATAGCACAGGACAAGCGAAACAACAAGGCCAAAGAGAAAAAAGAGAAAGAGAGAGAGAGAGAGAGAGAGAGAGAGAGAGAGAGATTGACATTTAGGTAAGAACGTGAAATAACGAGAAAAAGGGAAGGGCGGATAGGATTGCCCATTCAAATATATTATATTTGATTCTCATCTCGATTCTATGTCACATTCATAAATTTTCCAGATAAATATGACCAGACAAAATATTATCAAATTACATACGTAAATAAAATTACAGATTCGGAAAGGCCCTAACCCTTGTTCAGTTGACAGTGTGATATTCATATTCATCTCTCCTTAAATGAAATTAAACGCTTTTCTCTTCGAAATTTAAAGATATCCCTATAAATACTTCTCACAAAAAAGTGGTGTGCACTTCAAAAGCTCTTCCGCAAAAAGAGCGGAAAATGAAAAATAACCAGAGATTTATATTGTTTCAAAGTCCATGTGTAATATAGTGACTAATCATTTTACCTCTGAAACCATGTTCGAAAATATTTGCTTTTTAAAGTCATAAATCTGTTACCTTTGCCTTATAATATATAGTTTATTCTAGTTAATGTGTAATGAAGTCACCGGCAAAACTCGGGTCGTTATGATTTTTTCATATCCGAAATTAATTTAATACCTTACTTCAGATATTATAATTAAAAGAGTTGGTAATCTCTCTTAATGTTCATATTATATGCAAAAAATGTGGACATGACACCTTCACTGACGTTTTAAAATATAATCATATGGTCAAACGAAAAATCACATTTATTCTGCACTCATCTCTTTTTATAGAAATGAGAAACAAATTAACATCGTTAATCGAAATGCATTTTTTTTTTAGTTGTGACCGTCTTCCTACTCTGAATATTAGAAGGTTGACATTTCTGTATTTTGATATGAATCATTTCAATTAGCATATGAATCATGTACAAGAATATACTTGAAGAGAAAAAAAAGAGAACGTTCGAATAAAAACACGAACTTATGAATTCATTTTTATTGCTCTAAAGTGTAAGGTATGATAAAACTGATTTTTATGAAAAGCCTACGAAACAATACGACATTCGATTCCACTAGATCATACATGACTACAAGCAATAGGTGCTATATCGGCCAGTTCCTATTTAATAAAGCCAATGGCAATGCATTGGATTACATTACTGGTGGCAATGTGGGCTAAATCGGTTACTTCCGTTAATATTAACGGAGTTACGAAAAGAAAACAAATGAATTTTGAGTCGTAACTCTCATATATCTGTAAAGCGCTTTGGGAGGGCATGCAGTCCTGAAGAGCGCTATATAAGAACGAACTACTAAATAATATTTTGAGATTGGTCAGCCTTAAAACCCAAGAAAAACACCAAAATTAGCATCCGGCGCTAGCTTTTCTATTTTCTTAAATATCCTTTCTTTACATTGTCCCTATTCACGACGTTTTTGCAATATGTTGAAACTACTTTAAAAATAGACTGGTCCAATAGACTGCACTCAGCTCTACACGTAGCTTGTGCATGTAAGAGATTGAAATTATGCAAACAAAAATAAACATGGTATATGAATTGTATTAGCAAAGTATGAAGTTATTCAGTTGTTCTGCAATCGTTCAAATATCAAAATGAGCGAGAGTGGATAAAATATCATCCCAAATGTGAGATGTGTCATATTAGAATGATACGATTAGATTGAATGTGCAAAACATCGCAGCCGTGTATTTGATACCTTCCTTGTGATGGGAGGATCTGAGGAAGCGTCAGGCTTTAGATAGATCCTTATCCCATTTCATTTTGTAATTACCATTAGTGAATAGTGTATGTTATCATCCCCTATGACGTGTATACTCACTTTCGTCATCTACTAGTAACGCCGTCGGGAAAACACAATCATAACACCGTAATGGAGAAATACTTTAAGGTTGTATGACGTCAGACTTTATGCCGCATATTGTATTCCAAAAGGTAACGAAAGGGTTGGTACCGATAAATTTGGAAAACACATAAAGAAAATTAAGCAGATCTGACAAACCATTATAATTATTTCGCGAGCGAAACCTGATCCGAATGATATACGCCCCTTCATAAGATATTCTGAATGAAATCTACATCCACATAAACAAAGACACTTTAAAGATTTCCCGGACAGGGAACGACTTAGGGGATAAAATCACCGAAAGGGGATATGAAAACGAATACCTCACTGATGGATATTAAACGGTAGACAAATTAAAGAGATTAAGGCAAAACACCAGTTGAAGACCACAAGATGCAAATTGGATTTTATTTCGAAACACCATAGGGTGTGTGGCAATCTCTAGGTATTCCTTAAAATGATTGCAAATACCCAAAGTCCCCTCTATTTCGGAATGGTTTTAAAGTTTTTTCAAAGAACAGGGAACATTCGTAGTTATTAGTTCTGTCCTGCCGAGTTAATCCCCTAGAGTGATATCTTATGGGGATGATTAGAATAGTTTGCTGGAGTTATAAGAAACTGTAGGAGCCCCGATCCTCTCATCCATTAAGAATGTCTTTTCTTTGGCAATACAGGCTGAAAGGGAGAAAGAGAAAGAGAGAGAGAGAGAGAGAGAGAGAGAGAGAGAGTGAGCAGAGAGAGAGAGAGAGAGAGAGAGAGAGAGGAGCAGAGAGAGAGAGAGAGAGAGAGAGAGAGCGAGAGAGAGAGAGGAAGGAAAGAGAGATATACATGATCATCTTCTTTTTTAAATATCTTAAAACCTAGGTCGCGACGGATAAATTTCTTTAAAATACTTTCGTTGTACACAGTATTTCTATATAAATATCGACCTTGCTAATACACAGGGTATCGTTAGAGGTGTACCGTACATTTTTATTCATTGTTGCCCAGAAAAAAACCTGTTACATAAAACATGTATAATTTAGTTACAGGTGCCATGTAGGATGCCAGGTTGTACAGTGTTGGCGATTCCGTGCAATGTGTCACATAGGATATAATTTATGACCATTTATATCATCCAAAATGAAAATCTCTTGATTCGACCATTTACTTATTATTATTCTGGTATCACAGACCTCATTAATTGTCCATATCAAGAGATTAATCATTCTTGGATAAAACAAATGGAATCACTCAATATCATCCTCTTTATATCACGTGACTTAGACCCTGACTTATAAAAAAACGAGTATACATTTGCCGCTTTGCTCGTTTTCCTAAGCGGCAAATATTTTTTCACACTCAGTTATGGGAGGAATTAGCCTCAAACAGATTGTTGTCCCAGTAGGCAACAGCAAGGTGACGAGCTAACTAAATATTTAACAAATTAGTGAAATTTGACCTACAAAGTGATTAACAAATGGAACGGAAAATGGTACGGCCACGCATTCTGATATCATTTAAATCCCTGGGCGAAATTTCCTATCAGGATATCAGACTCCATGGTGACGCATCTTCATCCCCATGTGACACTAATATCATTAAACAAATACATTTTTACAAATAAATTAATAAATATTCTATTTTTTTTTGTCGAAGGTCGTAAACTTTCGTCTGATATCAAAATAAGCGGGGTAAAATATATATCGACTCTCAGAAAACAAATGTCATGTTATATGATTGTATATTGAATGCTGAGCCTTGAATCTATTTTACCATAGACTTCAAGCTGAAATTCGAGTGATATTAGTATTTTCCTAGTGTCTATAAATTCAAAAGTTTACAAGTTATGTGCTTCAAACTCATCACAGTTTCCTCGTAAGCCAATTTTCGTATATTTTCATGAAGCCTCACGTTCATGTATCAATGATTATGAAATGTGTATTGTTCACATAAATTCGTTATGTCCATTGCAACGTTCAGTTATATATCTAAAAATTATTGATGATCTGTTTTTCTTCAATATGGCCCTATTTGTTATCTGCAATATATAACCAGGGAAATGGACATGCTGATAATCAATTATATGTAATGACACTTCACTGCACATTGACGCATACATGATATATAAAGTTAACATATTCAAATGTGCTTTACTCCACATTAATTTAACATAAACAATTCTTTAGGAAATGCGCTTTTTGCTACATTAATCCCAAGAATTTTTATATTTCATATATTTTCGCTCAACAGATGTTCAAACGTTAATTTTAAGTGCTTCTTGAAAAGCAATTGCCTGATACAAACGTCTCTTCGGAGAAAGTTAAGTCCGTTACACAGAATTCAAGGAGGAATAGTGATGTGAAAATTGCTCATTGCAGACGACAGACGAGGCACTGATTCTACTATCGATGGTTAGGTGATCGATAGCTCTCCATTATTTATTGATCTTTTTCAATTTGCATTAAGTGGCAGATCAATAAATGTCTTCACCCTCGTTAGACCTGTCACTTTGGGGACAAAAACACGTGCCCTATGGACAGGTCACGTATACCAGAATGTTCCTGTGTGCGAGGATTCCCGGTAAACGTTTGGAGAATGACCAACACGACCAATCAAGAGCATTACGTATATCTAGACACCCAAGACAACACAGTTCTATTAAAGTAATGACGCAGAGTTCTTAAAAATACAGCGTTGATCATGTATCATCAAAATGAGATTGATATCTAAAATTTGCTGTACCTAATCTCCCATATCGGTGAGAACTATCATTAAGACGTGGGATCGCTAATACGTCTTGGAGTCTACATGCTCAGTTAGCTCGAACAGTACTCTATCATAAACAGTCTCATGAACGTGTGATTCGATGTCAGTTTAATGACATTTTTATCATCTGTTCGATCAAGTTGATACAGACTATAAGATTACTGAACATTAAAACGACGATCGTCATTAATAACATTGCCTAGATGAGAGACCTGAGGGTAATTTGTTTGATGTATTTGTGATGACCCGTTTGCTGTGGCGTTTATGAATCATTAGTCATTCAATATCGAGAGGCATACATCAGCATCCTTGTTAAATCATTAAGTTCGTTATTGGATAAAGGGGGAATAGTCTCGATATATTATGAGAGAAACATCTTTAGTTCATAAAAGTTAACATCTTATGTGAAAGTGAGAGGATCTAAGGGAAAAGCACAAAAGAATACACACACTTCAGAGCTTCAAGCTTTAATTAAGTTAATAAATACGAATACACTTTAAAGTCTGAACTGCTATCTTTAAAGACAAACTTGAGATCTGGTAAAAAAAGATACAAAATCAAACGAAACTTACACTGAATGTTCAAGATTTGCCAAACAATTTTGGTAGAAAATGTATACTGGCTGAGTAATGAGCATAGAAAGATAAAACCAAAGAGATACTACAGTTCTCTTTGCCAAGACTGGGCCAAATTTATTATGATTTTGATGACTCCAGAACCTTGCAGTACACACCAATACTTACATGCTACATAATCAACTTTTTCTGATCCATTCCACACCTTTTCTTTCACAATGCAATGGCATAACCAGAACTCAACTTTATCATTAAATAAATAATGAATCTAAATTGGAGTAATTACATGTGAGTGTAAGAATAATTTGGATGTTTTCCATTGCAGCTCGTTTCAGAACCTTATAGACAGTGTATGTCCCGTAAAAAAAGTAATACGCTTTTTGGAAATGTTGTCATCATTGTGATTATTATCATTGATGGCCTGTGGTCTAATGATCGAGATGGGGCGGGGTGTTGGAGGTGGGAGGGGCTGTATCATATTCTTTTCTCGTTGCTTTTTCTTCTCTCCTTGTTCCCTTTCTCGCCAAGGGGGGGGGGGGGGGGGAGGGAACACGCCCCCATTTATTCCGCTCACTTATGATTTCAAACACGATTCTAAAGCACTCAGGTAATCAAGTAGCTGCACCGTCAACGGTATCGTGTATTGTGTGAAAAGCGTACATTAAAGGTAATACAAAGTTTTGTGAAATTTTGAAAATTGGGTGGATAGTGATTCTTTACAATTTTAATATATTTGGATGCCCCTGTGGATGTATTATAAGCACTAGAACATTTTGCCCCTAAACACTTCTGCTTTCGAGAAAAATTAAATATAAAGATTTACCGGTGCTCCCGGTAAATTTTGATAAATTTTAAATAGCACCTACGGCCGTACAATGGTAGATGCGACCATGCAAATCTCAGAATATGTAGTTGTGATATATAATTTCCAAACGGGAATAGCTAATCGGTTGATTTTAGTCAACAAAAATTGTTTGATAGCTAAATTAATATCTTGACCTTGGAGCTATACGACATAAAGAGTTTATTATTTACAATTTCATAACTTTAGACTCGATTTCAACCGCGACAACGATCACTGAATATTGTAGGATCGCATATATGCTTCCAATAATTATGTTAATTTGAACCAAATTCATGACCCCATACCTAACTTTGTATTGCCTTTACACTATTAAAACCTTGTACATCGGGTCAAACTTCAAACTTAATAATGTGATCAAAAAGAACAAAGCTAAACAATGAGTTTAAGAATATAATTGGTCAACATTATTATTCTAAACTAAGGAAATACCAAATCAAAGGTGAAGTACAAATAAACTTGTTGTATAAGAGAGAGAGAGAGAGGGAGAGATAGCGAAATAGAGAGAGAGAGATATTATGAGTATGCAGGCACACTAAGCACCAGGTTTACACCCTACTCTTTGCGAGAAGTGTAGAGTATCAGCGTGTACAGGGTGTGACTCTCCTACACACGGGGCTTCCAGCAAGCATTCTGTCCGAGGAACTGTTCCCCCTGAATCTGAACATGGACCGGAAACGGAGGGAATCACTAAATACACACAACGCGGCGACAATCATAATTATTTGCATCTTTGTCTGCTCAGAGCGGGACTCGAACCCATGGGCATGACGAAATTCATGACAGTCAGACGACGATCCAATTACGCCAGTAAATCTCCTTTTGACAACTTAATAACTCGAGTACAAATAGAATATAACAGGTTTATGATTCTATATGTATTTCCTTTCATCTTTCAAATTTAAAAACCGGATTTAGAATGTATATGAAACCGGAAGATACCTAAACCCTAAATCTTTGAACGAACGGTAAGATACAACTTGTAACCTATTGTGGGGCCTTCATCGTTTCTGTCTTGATTAGGAAACAACAGCCCCTCTAGAAATACGATCTGCGACTGACATTAAATTGAACCTTCTGGCTGCTGCCATCATCCAACAAAAACTTGTAATTCCCGATATTACTTTGTTACCTTAACATCCAGGTCGCTGATGCTATCTTGGTCAACTAATTACATCATTGTAGAGCATGCCTTCTAGCGTGCCGAATGTATATCAAATCGCTCTGAACTGATAACTAAGAAGCCTTGCGACATAACTGTCACCAATTATGTGATATCATAGTTAAGACATCCTATAACAGAATTCTGCCTGTCTCTTTTGAAGTGCAATTAGCAGACTGCCATAAAGACAACTGAAAACGAAGAATTTATAGATTTTTAAAACTATAAACCCTCTAGTAAAGGAAATGCTACCACTGTCCATGATATTATTTGCACTACTACTAAATCTATTTTGATAAGACATGTACATTTTCATTATTTCCACCATGTGTACGTTTGTGTCTGATTATTCTCAAAGTCGACCTTGTCCCCTCAATGTAATCACGGCCTGATGTCGCGACTATTAGGTAAGAGGCCATTACTACTAATTAACTGATTAAAACAAAACCCTATAAGCTCCATAAAGCATGAACAAACAATTTTGTAACCCGCAGATAGGAAAACCTTTTTGACAACGTAAATTTGAAGAACATTTACATTTCAAGTTAATAATCAGTCTATTGGAGATGCTTATTTTGATATATGTGATTCGGACTGTATAATTTGCCATGGGAGGAACAAATAAAAGCTACGTTAGCTCAGTGCATGATCTGACGAACATGTCGGCAGTATAGTAGAGATATCAAGGCTGGGGAAACATAAACCAGTCCGTGCTCCAACAAAATCCAATTTCCCCCTCGTTATGTCGACTCAGAAATTAATGCAAGCAAACACCACAAATGCACAACTAATTTCTTTGTGGAGTGAAAGACCAAACAGAGAGCGGGTTAGTCAAGAGCCTGTCATAGCCTCATCCATTCTGGAGCAGATTGATGGTTACTTTGAAGAGCAAAATAAGCACATGATACAACGTGGGTAAGTAATCACGCCTCCCACTAATGTGTGAACATAATATGAACGACGAGCTAAGAGCAATACCATGGCAAATACAATAATTGGAGGAGAGGGTATAAAAGGGAGGGAGAGAGGGAGGGAGAGAGAGAGAGAGAGAGAGGGAGAGAGAGAGAGAGAGAGAGAGAGAGAGAGAGAGAGAGAGAGAGAGAATCAAAAAGAGAAATACAGAGACGGAGAGATTCAAGTGCGCCCTACTTTAAGGTTGTTTTTCATCCTGCTGAAGTGATCACGTAAGCTAGGCTAGAAATGGACGGAAAATCAACTTGCCTGGAAATGGCGTCTGTTTTCACATGACAATATGATGAAATAATCAAAATGTGTGATGAATGTGAAAAACACACGTGTTGATTAATCACCATAACATCGAGCCCTGAATATCCTGAATGTTGCTATTAGTTGTACATCGGCATTATTAACGATCTTGAACACTGCGTATTTGTTTCCATTGGTTGCAACCACTTGTTGAACCTAAATCCATATAATTCCTGTACGAGAACCACTACTAAATACACATTATCAATCAGTGATTAACGCCCCGACTAATGTGAAAGCAGTATACGGTTGAAAACACCCGGAGAACACCCCACTTTTCGTTACAAAAAATCTGAGAGAAATGCAACCAAATTTCATTTATCTTTATACCGAATGATGTGAGAGGTCTATTGAAGCGTTCGATTCCGAGTTCGAAACACATACACAAGTTTAGTATATCTAAATTATATGTGGACAAATCTAGATGTAATTTGACAAATATTGGAACTAAATAGATACAACTTGTCTGGTGAAAACATGAAAAACTAAATATTAGATGATAAGAAATAAAACCGAAGTTCACCTCCAGCAGTCAACCGTCAGAAGGACTAAAAATGTATGCATAATAAAAAAAACAAGAAACACATCGAAACATGGGGATGTAATAAACACAAATACATATATGTTTCTCAAAATAATAGAACATGTCCTAGATTTAGACATCTCAATTCTTGTTGATTGAATAGAATACTCAAACCACATCCGTATTGGGGGTCATCCTGAAAATAATCGCAAAAGACATAATTCTGAGGAAACCAAGAGACATCTCGCTGCCAGGAAACAGACCTTGATTTCATTCCTACCTCAAATTATCCTCATGAAATGAAACCAGGTGTAATATATTCTTCTAACTTGGAAAGTGATCCTGGTTGTAGATTTGCACTTGGCATCGAATGACGTGAATGAAAGGCTTTGGTGGTGTGGACGTGATTTCAAACATGGTTCATGACGGATCTGTGACAAATCTTGAAAGTGATTATTTTCAAACATCTTCCTCTTTGGCGGAAATTGCAGGGACATGGATCAAGCACCAGGTTCACATGAAGTCGACCCGAGGCATTCACCGTATAGTAGGTATATGGTGATACACAGTGACTTATTGCACGGAAAGCTGTCCACTAAAAGCGTAGAGGCACATTGTCGCCCCGGGTGGGGGGGGGGGGGGGGGGGGCTCGTGAGCGTGAGGGAGGGGTCTAACTTTCCTTAAGTTGACTCGAAATATTCACAGCATAGGAGGACATAAATGAACTTACTAAGTGGAAAGAAGTGGACATAAGCGTAAGGTTACATTTCATTGGGTGGGGGAGGGGGGGGGGGGGGGGAGTCGTTGATGCCTCTTGATCGAATATCGACTTTATAGTTTGTTTTAAAAAAAGGATACGTTTTGTGTGCTATAAATATCACTTCGTTCTCAAAATAAACTAAATAGGATATTAAGATTACATTGCCTAAACAGAAGAATATTTGGTCACCTAATTACCCGAATATGAAGTCACAGTTGCCTGAAAAAAAGAATCTAGGAATTTGACGGGATCGAGTGAGCAGTACTCTACCTAATACACATGGGTCCATTCTATAGCTTTCCCCCTTTGATCGACACTTACCCATTAAGGTAAAGGGGTTTGCCTCACATTGATCAACTCTTGTTTCTGAATATCAAGTATCCTTATATACCACTACACACTTCATTGTGATTTGCGATTTGCGATCATTGCGATCTAGAAATGAACGAATACGTGCGTCGCAGAAGCCTACCAATAGGGACTTTAGATTTGCACGTCAACAGCTTTGACTGCAATTGTGTGACGTCATTTTAAGGCACTGCGCATGCGTTACGTCGTCTCAGTCGGCGATCGAGAATGCGTCAACTTTGATTTTCCTAAATCTAGAACATACATACATACATACATACATATTGATATTTATATAGCGCCTGTACATGCTCAAGGTACTAGTATGCCGCGTGCGCATAAAATATATAGTTCCTCAGGTAGACAAAGGAACATCCCTTCCCTGCTATTATGTAAAAAATTGTAGAACAGGTGTCACATGCATATTCACCTGTTCTACACATTTTTACATAATAGCAGTGAAGGGATGTTCTTTTGTTGAGGGTAGAATGAGGAACTGTATACTTTGTCCTCTTTCTTTGTCCGTGATGTTCATAGTGTTACTTCCTGCATGCAAGTATATCGTCGAAGATTTCTAAAAGATTTCTAATTGTAGTCAACATGGGCAGTTAAGTACGTTGACACGCATGATCAGTCGGCGTTCGTCGTGTTCTCGTCCACTCAATCTAAAAGTCCCTAACGTCGAAAAGAAAGGCTCCTTACATTCTATTTGTTGAATGCTTTACAGTGTTTAATCTTTGATAAATGCTATTTATATTCCGCTTGGAGAAGTGATGTCACTCAATTGGCGTCTTTAACTAGAAACACCTTAAAATGCCTGAAGCTTGGTCATTTCGCCGTGAAAATTGTATAATATATTTTGTTTAATGAGATATGCTAGTAAACATATAAGAAGTCTTATTAACACCTTAAAATGCCCGAAGCTTGACCATTTCGCCATGAAATTTTAGAATATATTTTGTTTAATGAAAAAAACATGCTAGTAAACACACAGGAAGTCTTATTAAGACCTTACAATGCCTGAAGCTTGTCCATTTCGTCATGAAATTTTAGAATATATTTTGTTTAATGAGATATGCTAGTAAACATACAGGAAGTCTTATTAACACCTTAAAATGCCTGAAGCTTGTCCATTTCGCCATGAAATTTTAGAATATATTTTGTTTAATGAGATATGCTAGTAAACATATAAGAAGTCTTATTAACACCTTAAAATGCCCGAAGCTTGTCCATTTCGCCATTAAATTTTAGAATATATTTTGTTTAATGAGATATGCTAGTAAAGTCTTATTTTTGACAATATTTGCTAACGGGCTTTTCATGCACGCATAATTATGATGATTATTTCAATAGTATACCCATCATAATCAGCTGCTAAAAAGAGATGCATGAATATTAATCAAATGGTAAAGCCTTTTTCCCCCTACGGTCTCGTTTTCCAGATGACAGCCAACAAAACGGTACCACAATCTAACAATAATATATTCTATTCAAAATAGAACAAAAACATTGTATGTGGAGATTAAATGCCTTGTCCTGCAGTCATGCATTTCATTTGTCTCACATCTCCTCGGGGATTTCTAATCAGTAGGTTAAATTTCTTGGCCTACCTCCAGAACTGGACGGATGTTTAAAATCCAGATACATTAACGCTACAACTGCTCGAGGAAAGTATTGACAGCGTAAACAATTTCACTGATTCAAAATTAATATTGGATTATTGTCTAACATAAGAACATGGAGAAACTCTATACTCCCACAAACTTTAACCCCTTTAATGCTATACATCTACTGTAATCACGAAGGCAAAACGAAATTATTTAAATATCATTATATATGCCTTTTAGATTTTGTTTTTTACTTTCATAATAGTTACGAAGAAGTATTGATTTACGCAGAAAAAGTTAAGGTTGGCAGTGTATATTAATTAGATGAAATCGAAATGCAATTTAATTGCTTGTTGAGAGGCCTGTATGCTAAGGGGACGTTTGTATAAGAAACTTAAAACAAACGTAAATATCTAAACATTTCATTTTAAGGGGATATATTCACTCGGTATGTCATGTACGTGATATGAAGTCATTGCTCATGAAAAATTGGACTGATTTTGAGTCACAACAGTTTTAATATAGAGGAAAGGGAAATCCAAACAAGATATTGAGTTTCTTCGAAAGAGAGCAGAAAAAAGAGTGGTTAAACTTTAAGCAACCTCAGATAAACGACAAGAACGTTATTTCTTTTAGAAAGTTAACATAACTATATGTTTAGTATTAAAATAAAAAATGGCGAGAAGGTACATGTATGTATACTAGAACCAATATAACAACTATATCATCTATTTTTTTTTTACTACAGACAAAATTACCACATTCTTCCATTTTTAAGTTTATGATTGAAAAATATATTTTCTTTTATTATAAGATTTGCCAAACATGCTTTTTTAATTTTGAGCCTCAAGATAAAAATTGTGCAGGAGAATTCATTTTCGATGTAAAACAAAAAGTCACGTATGCCTGAATTGTCTGATTATTTTTCTAGTTCACCCAATTCAACTCATTGTTTTCACAATGGCTAAAACGATGGATTGTTTTTAATCAAAGAAAAGCTTTGGCAGATGCGCATACCGGAAAACCACTAAAGGAATGCATTTTGGGATGGTGCATTTTTTTTAAAGACGGAAAAGTAATCGATTTTAATCTCAAGACTTTAGTCGCCCAAGGCTTCATTTTCGTCGAAATTTGCAATCGTAGAGATCTGTGTTTGAGAGTCATGATGTATCGTTTTACAGGGCGACAACGAGACACGGGTTAGCACTTGCAAGTATCGCATATTTCCCATAGGGTTTATATCCAATTGTTTTTATATCAACATTGATACAGCCGCGTTATTAGGGGACATGATAAAGTAATATATAGCAAATAGGATTGAAAAGCATAATCTCCTTGAGATACAAGGACGAAATTATAACATATAAAAAACCAGTGTGATTTTATAGAAAAGGGATATAAAAATGAGATAAGCATTTAAAAAAAAAGTATACAAAAGTATAATCTAAGGATTGGTATAACGACAAAAATATGTCACTTGGGGATGAAACAACTAATTTGTCTTAACGTGAAGATCTTTGAGGAATATATATATAATAATACGCGTATATCAAAGTTTTATTCTCATTATTTTGCAAACATGGTAACACTGAAGTTTAATCAATATGAGTCAAGATGATGAGATAATACTAAAAAGAGCAATGATTCAGATTGACAGGTTGGAGCAACATTTTGAAGATAAAAATCTTTCACGGATGAAGAAAAAGATGAAAGAAACTTGTTTGGTTGAAACCTGACTCGAATTTTACGTTGTGCATTTGCAGCATTTGTATTCAAATGGGTCCTTGGACAAACAAAATCCACGAAGCTCTATTTTCCCTCTGCATGATGTCATGAATTACTTAACATCAAATAATAATATTCAAAGTGCATGTAAATTATAAAACGTTCCATACTTTATAAACACTCAGTGTTGATCCATTATTACATGACTGTACCTACTTTTCTGTAAAAGACAAGGTATTTTTGTATTTGTTATATACTCACCCATGTCGTTATAATTATCACCATAGAGATACTCCGGTAACGTCTTATCGGGTGAGAGTAGGGCACGAAGCATGAGGTAATTATCAAGAGCCGAAGAGCGAGAAAGCTGACGTGAGCTCTGTTCTGCAACAGGTTGGCATTGTCCCAACCGAAGAAGAAGACAAGCTGCTAGCAGGATGGCTGTACTGAGCTGGCAAAGTGATCGCTTCATCATGGACAAACGAACGGCGACGCCCTGGATGATCAGTGAAAGGGAAGGTGTTCAAAGTGTGTCCTCAAGCGTTTCCTTGCTCAATTGATACGCCTTGGCAAATTTAAGCGGTCTGAAACATAAGAAGAAAAAAAATGTTGAATGTTCTATCCAATATTCTAACAATAATCTTCATAAAATTTTCTATCAAATATTCTATTTTTTTAATATATATTTTTTTACATTTTTTATCAAATATTCTAGTAGGCCAACCTTAGATATTATACAAAATGAAATAGAAGATGCTACATATATTAGTTGAATATCTGTTTACGCAGAAATGCAGACGAAAAACGTGTCTGGGTACATCCTAAGAGAATGTAGGTTGTCAGTAAAATGCAACAGCTCTCGATTTATTATAAGGAGAGAAAAAAAAGTAGCCGAATATACCATATCCTTTTCACGAGGAAAGCGATACAGTTACCGGAACTTCAAGCTCATGGGATTCAAGTGTGGACTTGAAAAAAAAAACTGTTAAAGAAATTTATTCCAAGTTCATGACCTCTCTCTAGAAGGTGATTTGTAAGAATCGCCCGTCTTTTATGCACCATAAACAACAATTACACACGTGTAGAAAGTGACGTACTATATTTTATTTGCCATCAATTATTGGAAGAGAGTGAAATAGAGATCACGACGGACTTTCAAATTAACTCAATTTCTATGGCTGTGACGGTGTAAATTGATAGTTCATTAACGGTAATGGATGACATGTGGTGCAAAGAAATAAATGGTCTCGATACAATTTTACAAACACACACCCACACACACACACGCCAACAGACACAGCCATGCACTCGCAGTTAAGATATACGTATAAATGTCTAAAAGCTTTTAATTGAGGAAAACGGGAAAAATATAGAATGTAAAAGTAACGAGTTATATATTCTAAAACTGGCTCCTTCGCTCGGTGTAAGAATAGTCTGTCTATAAAAGAACATTATTCTCGAGCGACCAACACATTTACCTACATCGTGAGGAGAGGACCACTGCATGGTTACGGATTCAAACCACTAAAAGTCTAAAAAGCTGCGTCGATTGGCGCAGAAAATGGAAAGGGGTTCGTCCTGAACAGAAAGATAGAGAGAGAGAGAGAATGCAAAGAGCTATTTAGAGGAAAGAGAGAGATGGGGGCAAAGAGCAATTTAGAAGAGAGAGAGAGAGAGAGAGAGAGAGAGATGGGACAAAGAGCAATTTAGAGGAGAGAGAGAGAGAGATGGGACAAAGAGCAATTTAGAGGAGAGTGAGAGAGAGAGATGGGCAAAGAGCAATTTAGAGGAGAGAGAGAGAGAGAGAGAGAGATGGGGCAAAGAGCAATTTAGAGGAGAGAGAGAGAGAGAGAGAGAGAGATGGGCAAAGAGCAATTTAGAGGAGAGAGAGAGATGGGCAAAGAGCAATTTTGAGGAGAGAGAGAGAGAGAGATGGGGCAAAGAGCAATTTAGAGGAGAGAGAGAGAGAGAGAGAGAGAGAGGGGACAAAGAGCAATTTAGAGGAGAGAGAGAGAGAGAGAGAGAGATGGGGCAAAGAGCAATTTAGAGGAGAGAGAGAGAGAGAGAGAGATGGGCAAAGAGCAATTTAGAGGAGAGAGAGAGAGAGAGAGAGATGGGGCAAAGAGCAATTTAGAGGGGAGAGAGAGAGAGAGATGGGGCAAAGAGCAATTTAGAGGAGAGAGAGAGAGAGAGAGAGATGGGCAAAGAGCAATTTAGAGGAGAGAGAGAGAGAGAGAGAGATGGGGCAAAGAGCAATTTAGAGGGGAGAGAGAGAGAGAGAGATGGGGCAAAGAGCAATTTAGAGGAGAGAGAGAGAGAGATGGGGCAAAGAGCAATTTAGAGGGGAGAGAGAGAGAGAGATGGGACAAAGAGCAATTTAGAGGAGAGAGAGAGAGAGAGAGATGGGACAAAGAGCAGATTTAGAGGAGAGAGAGAGAGAGAGATGGGCAAAGAGCAATTTAGAGGAGAGAGAGAGAGAGATGGGGCAAAGAGCAATTTAGAGGGGAGAGAGAGAGAGAGAGAGAGAGAGGGGACAAAGAGCAATTTAGAGGAGAGAGAGAGAGAGAGAGAGAGATGGGGCAAAGAGCAATTTAGAGGAGAGAGAGAGAGAGAGAGAGATGGGGCAAAGAGCAATTTAGAGGGGAGAGAGAGAGAGAGATGGGCAAAGAGCAATTTAGAGGAGAGAGAGAGAGAGAGAGAGAGATGGGGCAAAGAGCAATTTAGAGGAGAGAGAGAGAGAGAGAGAGATGGGGCAAAGAGCAATTTAGAGGAGAGAGAGAGAGAGAGAGATGGGGCAAAGAGCAATTTAGAGGAGAGAGAGAGAGAGAGAGAGAGATGGGACAAAGCAATTTAGAGGAGAGAGAGAGAGAGAGAGATGGGGCAAAGAGCAATTTAGAGGGGAGAGAGAGAGAGATAGATAGAAAGAGAGAGAGAGAGAGAGAGAGAGAGTTGGAAGGAAGATGAAGACGAAGGGAAGAATGGGTAATGGACCAATTATGATCGAAGCATAGGACGATTCTCAGGAAGTAATAAGACGAATGGAAACAAACCACTTGTAAAACGAACAACCACTAACTTCCATTACTCGGCTCGCCAGAAAAACCAAAGATTCTCACCTTTAATAATGAGATCACCACTGTCTGCCGAAAACCACACGTACATTTAGAGAGAGAGATTTACTTCATGAAATGACTCAACTTGTCTTCTTTTAAAAAACACTGATGATATGTTACAGGCGCGTACGCAGGGGGGGGGGGGGGAGGGGGGTTAACCCCCCCTTGGTATTCTTATGTGTATAAACGCCCCCTAAACAAAAACCCAACCCCCCCCCTTTGTTTTTGTTTTTTGTTTTTTTTAATAATAATAATAACAACAAAAAAATATTCCCACGGCTGACCTAAAAAAGGCGACCTTACCCCCCCCCCCCCAACGGAGCAAAATGTCAAATTTTCAAATTTCGAGACCCCCCCCCCCCCCCCCCCCCCCCCAAAAAAAAAAAAAAAGTGTCCTCTTACCCCCTGGTAAAGACCGGAAATTCGAATGTTAAATGCTTCATTTCTTTCGAAGAGGCAGACTTTCCCCTCTATTCAGAAGATGTACCCCTCTTTCTCCTTTGTACTCAATACGATATTTTGAAGATAAAAACATAGCAAATAAATAAAAGTCTTGTCTCTTTTCTCTAAACATGAGCACATTTCTCATATAATAAATTGATTGAGGGTTAAAATCTAAAATGCAATAAGCTAGAATTTAATTGGGAAAAAAGTCATTATGTTCATTATTAATCAAGCATTCTGACTCGTCAGATACGAATATCAGCATAAATCATACTCAAAACAACATTGAGGTTGGCTATTTGGAACGGGATGACCATCACGATGTCATCCAATCATAACACAGAATGCAACAGATTGTGATAAATATTGATCGATGTCGGGTGATCAAGTGATTAGAAAATTTCCAGAAGTGTGCAGAGTCTTATTTTGGCTCAGCGTCGTGCGCACGTGCAACTGTCCCATGTTTCGCGTTGCCGTTGCGTAACATGGGTGACATTGATCTCTTCTCAGTAACTAGTAGACCTTTAAGAGTGTGTTCTACGCGATTCCCTTATCATTAATCAACCTCAGCGGAGAACAGGAAGGGAATTTACTTATCCCAATTTTACTGTGTGAATAAGCACACGTACACACGCCATACCGGTCTTTTTTAATGTCTTTATTTAATTAGAATACTGTTTAAGTTTCAAGTTCCAGTTTGTTACACGAGGGATACTAATATTGTGTATTCATGCTGCGTGTCTGAGACACGTTGCTTTCAAGATCTTACAAAATATTTGTTTTGATTCAATTCCTTATTGATGAGCCAGAAGGCTGTTTTCTACATAACATTTTTACATTTATACCCATAGCTTTAGTCACAGCTCGCGTTCGGGTTCGTAGCAAACGAATATTACATACACATGTCCTCCTATTCATATCCTAATAATTATGGCTTCATTTTTGTTTAATGCACCCCAATATGATCATAGAGCTTTGGGAAACTTTAAATGATATATGAACATTTAATAATAGTATTGATACAAAATTAGTTGAAATTAATTGAGATCAAGACGTATAAATTTAGCAAGGTGTGGAAACATTATACTCCAAAAAGTACATTCAAATGAGGGGGAACAAAAATATAATTTATGAGACATTTTTTAATTCGAATTTTGAATTAAGACCGTTGGTATAACAAAATTAATCTACGAAATATAAAATGTAACTTACAATTAGATATAAGAAAGCAATATCGATCACATAGTTTAACACAAGGAATACATTAAACGTTCGTGTCGTATCATATTAATCATCCAAAAACTAAACCTAAAATGCAGCATTATTTTCACTGAGGGTATGTGTATAATGTATGAAGTATTATTTCCTTTTTCCTAGATTTTCATTCCGCTAACGTTTTAAGAAGCTGTGACACATGTGAAGGCCTAATGAACGCGAAGACACGATCCGCACCTCATTGCTTATTGGTGCTTACAATGTCACGTGACTTCTGGGAATAAGAAGGCGTCACTACCGGTTGTTGACGGTGCTATATTATACAGCGTTCTGTTTTTCTTTATCTGTTTGTCATTTGCCTTCACCATTGATCTGTCTGTTGTTTCTCTGTAGCTGACGCAAGCAGACAAATAATGACTAGGTTTATCCTATGAAACCACCCACACCAAGGGACTATTTTGTTGTTCTCCTTCCACGCCCCCTTCCACTCAGCCTACACCCACGGGAAACAGCTCGGAACTAAACACTTAAAAGAGTCAATGTTCATGTATGGTTTCAAACCTAACATACTATGCAACACTAAGCTTTTTCTCAGGTATGAAGAGAGTGTATCAAGTTCATCAATTCCCGGTAGTCGGCTTGCCTGGTTGGGAGATTATTTTGGATTGAGTCTTCATTGCAGACACTTTGATCTGGTGTGAAGTTCAATATAAAATCTAGCATGGAATGACCCATTTCTGGCCAAACGTCTAATATGACCAAAATTTCGACACGCCATTAGTATGCAATGATATTTTACTAAATTATTATTATTTACAATTTAACTAATGCGTTTATACCAATAGATCATTCTTCTCAATGTTCTTTGCTAATGAATTAACTAGAAATTAATTTAGCCGTTTAATAAAATTCGATGTTTAATCGGCACTTTGAATTCAACGCTTGTAGAAAACTCGTTAATATCAGCAAACTGTGAATTGAATTAAACATAATCATGCAAATCGAATAATGGCAAGACTTAATACTTATGCAGTTGTGAAAACTTTCAGTTTGATTGGTAAATTCCGTTTACGATTGATTGAGCGAATACATGGAGTATAATAGGTCAGTTCGCGTGTGTGTTTTTTTTTGATATCATCAACCAAGGACCTCTGATTACAGCTAGAATCATAAAACAAGCTCGCACAGATTTTTGAGAATTCGACGCAAGGGATATTTCAATACGGTATTGTATATCCCATAGAAGCTAATTTTAAATTACGTAATACGTCACTGTATGTTCGGACATTTCTGAAGGGGAAGGTTGAATTGCATATAGGTAACTTTCCCCTGGAAGTCTTTATGATCGTTTTGTAGATGATGAGAATGATTAGAAAAGAATAGAAACACCGATCAAAATGTAGGCGTACATCTTGAGGTCGAGAAATATTATGCATCCCCCGGGGATAGTTGAATGGAGATGCATCCTTCCACCATCTCTCCCGATTCACATCGCATCTGAAGTAGCAGAAGCGCCATTAATATCGGAAACCATTATGCAAACTTCAAGTGTTTTCACGCCTTATGACCTTATACCACTGCTATTTTAAGATTTGAATTGTACACAATCATATAGGCAGAAACCTTCATAACTATGTGCTACCAAGGATGCAGCTAACGCGGTTATTTCATTAACATGGTTGTAAAATCTGTCATCTAGATAAAATAGCAAAGCTCAAATTTGATATTCGTCTGGCCAAACAATGAAATATCGCAACTAAGCATTATATGATTTGGGTGTGTCATGTACATGTGCGTGCATGTGCGCATAGGTGGTTAGGTGGGTTCTTGTAATGGGCTGTGCACAAGCGAAATTCTTGACATGATATATTTATTCTTTTCTGCAACCATATTTGAAGCTCTACAAATTTGAGGATCACATTGTATTGGATTGGAATGAACTTCACAAAAGCCCTTATCCTTACAAACTGATAAGGTTGCGTAAACTCGAATTCAGTTAGCTGGATATATTTATTGTAAATTTTGAACACTTGGATATGACTTACAAACTCATAAAGTTGCGTAAACTCGAATTCAATTAGCTGGATATATTTATTGTAACTTTTGAAGAGTTGGCTATATGACTACACCCTTTCAATCTTCGTTGCTAGAGGCACATGAGCAGGAAGGGTCGGGAGCATTCACCTATAGCACTGGTAACCTAATTCCATCCATTATGCCTTGTTCGATCCGGACACACATTTTCTTGAAATTGGATGCACACTGACTTCCCTTTATTACTTCAATATAGAACTCATCACGAGCACTTAAAAATGCTGATCACAGACGGCGTTCTTGGACCTCAAAGAACGCAGTAATGGTAGAACAAGTTTGTTCTCTCTCTTTTTGTCTTCTCTCTCTCTATAAACCTTTTTTTCTCTCGTCAATTTCTATCACTATCACTTACCCACAGCCCCCGTGTTTATTTCTCTATTACGATTTCCACTTGGAAATATACCTTTTTGCTTCATATCAACATTTCCTTCTCACAGACATACTTTAAGTGGACATGGAAACGGAAAATGTATACGGTAACTTCATATAGCACGATTACAATGTGACGATTGAATACGGTAACTTCATATTACATCACGACTACCATGCGACGATTGAATACGGTAACTTCATATTACATCACGACTACCATGCGACGATTGAATACGGTAACTTCATATTACATCACGACTACCATGCGACGCTTGTGTACTGGTAACTGAAAAAATGCGTAACCTGTAAATTGTATACTATAAACTCATTTTGAAGAACAAAAGCACACTGGGTAGAAGATGGTATTCCGAAGAAATTTTTTTGTCTAAGAATTTTTATCTGGTATTTTCATTTAAATGCTTTTCATTCGTCTAAAATTCAGAACACTGTTTTCGTCCACAATTTCAGAACACGAAATGTTAAAAACTATCTATGCTTCTTATACTGAAATTACAGTGCTATATCACTTACTTCAAGTGAAAGCAGAAATTAATCTTGATTTTTAAAAATTTGAAAGAGAGAAGGAGAAAGAGAGAGGAGGCAAAGAACACGAATACTAACAGAGTAGCGAGAATTATTTCGAATGATATTGAAAAACAGGCATAATGGTCATCCCATTTGCTAGTATTTGCAAACCCTTTTATGATTTAGGTCCCTCTTTATGAAGCAATGAAAGACACCGTCGCCCTGTTAATTACAACGTTCCTTCTACCTTAATAAATGCAGACAACTAAAATTAGCAAATTTTCAAATTGATCACGAAGAACTGCATCACCCAAGGAAGTGCGCCGTAAATTGTTTGGAAATTCAACTCCGGTTCTGTCTCGTTGGTTGTACTTGTTGGCGTTTGCCTCATAAATCCATAGTAAAAATGCGGCGAGCGTTGAGTGTTTTACGTAACGTGAGAAGATTAATGTCTATAAAGAATATCCAGGAGGAAAAAAATGGACATGATGGAAAAGTATGGTAACGGGCTCAAAATTAATGAAAATGTATTATTAAATATTAAAAGCGATGACGAGAGACTCAATTTAAATTATGCTTGTCCAGGTAACCAAGCAAAAAAAGACACATCAATATAATAAGAACCGTTTCGCCTTTCTTACTATGAGGCAACGTTTATATTAGCTTGTCTATTCTACCATATTAACAATTGTTATTCCCTTCTTGGGGACTTAAGTGAACTTTTACTTATAATTCATATTTTTGGATTTTAAGAATAACATTTCCTGTTTTGAGATATTCTCGAGCTCTCATACTTGGCCTCTGTCCATAGTAAGAGGAAAGGATATCTTTAGATTACATGGCCACAGTGCTTTTGTTTTTTCTTAAAGTACAATGTGTCAATAATGCTAAAGGCGATAATATTCTTTTCTATCTTCAATAAATGCATTCCCCCTATCCGTAGTTTTGAAAGAAAGTCAGATTGTTGCCTAAAAGCTCATTAATTCCAGTTAATTTCTACTTTTATCTGTTTATCCACGCTGAAAGCATAAAGCCTACAACCGTGGATAGATGTCTCATCTTTGATGAAATTGAAATTGTATTAAAAACTGATGTTATGGTGAGGCTTGTTTGTTTTGCTATTTTAGAACATAAATAAATTAAAGTTGTAACAACAAATTGTTCAAAATCAACTCAGAAACAGTGAATGATACCCAACGTAATATAGCAAGGTTGAAATGAAGCGTTCAACATAAATTTTTGTAGCCAAAATTATAGGTGTGTTTAACTTGCCCCATTTTCTAGCATGTGTTTACTGGCGTTTAGAAAGTAGATTGTCCAACATTTTTACAATTTTATAATCAGCTATATCCTTTTCGATGTTTTACGGCTTCTGATAAAAGAATTTAAACCGACTTTAGCAAAGAAAAAAGAAAGAAAAGAATGTATAATCTCAGTGGGCAAGCCGGCCCTTGTTTTTCTTCTAATGCATATTCTTGATGTTACGTGAAACTAATGAAAATCAAAGATTCATGACACTGCAAGTCAAAGAAAAGGAGCGATATATGAGTTAAAAGAGAAGTGACTAGTGTGTTAGAAGAAAAAAGGCCACAATGAATGAAACGTAAATAAACGGGAAACATAATGAAACTATTATGGAGAAATGAAGAGAAAAGGAAGGACGGTTTGGAAGAAAGGGAGGAGGATTAATAAGCTGAGTGAATCAATTACATAACGGAAAAGGGAATTAAAAAGAAGCTTAGGGTAAGAGAACAGGGTATTTTATACTTATCTGATGAAGTAGGAGAGTAAGAATGGCAAAGAAAAAAAAGAAAAATAAGGAGAAAGAAAGAAAGAGAGAGAAAGAGAAAGAGAAAGAGAGGGAAGGGAAAGAGAGAAAAGACGCTTAAAGAGTGGAAGCAATAGAGAGAAAGATAGAGGGAAATGTAGAGAGAGAGAGAGAGAAAGAAAGAAAGGGAGATCGACGGAGCAAGTAACTCTATGTGTACTCTGCACTCTGCAAGCGTAAGTGTCTCATTATTTAAATACGTAATCTGTAGTTCAGACGATAAAGATCAGTTAAACCTAACTTACGAATAGTAATGATCTCTTTACGCCAAGCTAATGAAGTCCTGCTGAGAGCACTTATTGTCGTTCCACCTGCGTTCGTACACGGGGAATTACGAAGCAAAAAATTCTATTGTACATGAGCAAGTAGATTCAAAGCCTTCGTTGAGATAGTAAATCCACCTGGTGGGGGAAATACACGTATATAGTTTAAAATGAACGGATGGAAGTCATAATGCTAAGCTATTGATTTTCGATTACTCCTTACACCCGATTTAACATAATAGTATATGAATGACTGATCGGTTGATCTATCTTTCTTCTAATCTAAGGTAGATATGGAGTAACTGCCCCAATCGCAATGTGATCATTTAATAAACATGCCCCAACAACAACTACATTCAGCCATTAGATTTCTTTTAAAATCGCAAAGAAAATGTTCCGCTGACTTCAGCATTGGCTTTTCGCAGGTCAAATGTACTAACATTAGGTCGTGGACCAGGCATTTACCCAAGGTAGATGATTGAGGATCTCCGGCCTTTTAATTATTATCATTCCATAATTTTCTATAGACTATAGACTTAACAGCTCCCACCGTGAAAATAGAAAAACAGGCAACTGATAAAAATACATTAAATTTTTTCAAAAAATAAAAAAGACTCTATATTTGAAGCTTTCTGTAGTTCCGAATCAGAACTAATAATTATTATCAATATGTCCATAATATTGGTGTCTGGGTGATATGAATGATAATGGAAACTTGACAAGAAGCTTTACATCTTGAAACTTGTCGTTTCCTTTATTTCGTACAGTGGCCTAAAAGCGCAAATCTTGTTTATCACATTTCATCGTTACCCCTGCTGGGAGAACGATTACCCCCTGGTCCTTACAGGCTTAGAAGCGCATTAAACCTTTATCCTAAATGTCATAATCACGTCTGCTTTAGATGGTGGGACAAACGCGCGTAAGTGAATGAAAGTAGCACCAATGACAGACGAGAAGTGGAGTGACCATGGTAACAAGTTCAAACGGTTTCGTTTTACACACAAAAAAGGGAATCCGTATCTACAAAGGTATAAGTTTTCGGGATCTTGATGTAGGTACCAAAAATACAATGAAAGCATTTTTAAAAATCGAAAACTCTGAGAGCAAAGGAGAGAGATAAAATAGAGAGAGAGAGAGAGAGAGAGAGAGAGAGATAGGGGAGGGGGAGGGGGAGATAGAGGAGAGAGCAATATAGAAATATGGAGAGATAAAGGTGAAATAAAAGACAATTCAATTAAAGGTAATATAATTCAAAAGACAAACAGTGATAGAAATCAAATAAGGCGGTATAGAAAGCCGAGTGAAATAGAGAAAGAGAGAGAGAGAGAAAAATAGAAAAAATGAGGGAAAGTGGGTCAGAGAGAGATGGAGAGGGGGATGAATTATTTCGAGTAAAGTAAGATATATTGTTAAAGATGCCCTATTTGATATCCCAATAGTCATATGGCCATCCATTATTAATTGTGATTTACGTTGCGGAACCCCATGAAGCATTTATTAAACACATTGTGTGACAGCACATTTAAATAATCTGTCAAAATCGTTCGCACGTCATATTTCACACTCCATATTGTTTTTTAAAAAATCGGGACCAGAGACTCCTCGGCAGCCTTAAAGTGAACTTTATTTAGCTTAATATTCATTTCCATTATGAGCGCCAAAACATATAAAGGTACACAACAAATACAGGTCACTTGTCATATTTGTAGGTATGTCGGTAACATCAAACCCATAGCATGACTATTACCTATTACCCATAATTCGATAGCAGGCCTACATTAATAATTTAACGGGAAACAAAAAGGGTTCCTCGATATATATAATTTATATAATCTATTTGATTACGGAAATAATTATAACATAGTTTGACCATATAATCTGAACAAAACATCAAGATATCCATTGAATGAAAAGCCACAAAGTTTGATGTTGCGCCGTTAATGAAGTGTGCAAGCTTAAATTTTGGATGATTTCACCCTTTAACGCTCGCTCTCCTGTGACTATTTCTATTTAATCAAAGACGATATTCTAGACGCTGCTCACACAAAGGAATGTTGACCAATCTTTTCTTTTCGTCTGCAGTAAACCAAACACCTCCGACTCCTACGTTAAGGCTATTTCAATCGATCAAGGCTTGTGTAGCGCCACCCGCCCGCTTCTCGATTTCACACGTTTATTCTCCAACCACCAAACGTGATTAAATCATTTCACAGAAATTGCACTTCCGGTTGATTACTTTGCGATCTTTGTCGGTCTGAAACAAGGTCGTAGGATGTCTTTATCTTCTTAAGTTCCTATTTTCTAAGTATTAATAGAATTATGTCTGTTTTGTTATCATGACAATAAAGAAACAGGTACATTACATTCGTGTGCCTAGTACAAGCTGAGAGGTAAATGATAAATCATGCTCTTACATGTCAAAGCTCTTGAGAGAGCTTTAACCAGCGCTCTTAATTTTAAGTTCTGTTGACGGAAACTCTTAGCTCTATCACTTAAGGTGGCAGAGCTTTCTAGGGTAGATTGAGATAGGATGGACTCCTTAAGGATAAACACTTGACTTGAAGTCGCTACTAGTATGTTCTAAAGAAAAATGAATAATCTAATAGTTGTTTCATAAAATGTACGCCTTAAAAACAAGGATGTATATATAAAATAGCTTGTAAAGTTTGACCCAAATAGGAAACTAAACTTAATCAATATCATCATTTTTAAAATGACAGGCTGAAAGTTTCGAGTTATGAACTTCATTCTTATGCATCAAGTTGATATGATGAAATGAAGCAAGCTTCCGTGCAGATTTAAATGGGAGTGGTTCACCAGATAAAATCAAATAATTTTGTTTGAAAATGTGCCGTAGTACTAGAAAAGTGTGTTTAATCCGCTTCAAGATAGATTTTTAAAAAAAATCAATAAAAAATTAATAATTAAGAACTTTCCTAATAATTCCTCCGTCAACTTCGCCGATTTCTCTATGGAAGAACGAAAACATATATGTATCCTGCAAACCTAACATGGTTTTAATACAGGAGGTTTAGGGGTGCATTTAAAATCAGTAAAACAACAAATGAAGCTATTTTATCTATTGGAAGCACACAAATCTCTGAGGAATTCATCTTGTTGGAAGGGTTCGTCGTGACTGAGTTTACATCTCTCCCAGGACACATGCTAAAAAAGTCTTTCCTCTTCGAATACAAGATCTCTTTTAAATTTCAAATTGTTCTATAAGGTCACACTCTCTCATGGCTGTGAAAATGTCATTAGAAAAACTATCATTACTCGATGTGAATACTGGAAAATGCTTCCAATTTGTGATGATACGAGAGCATTCACGCGTTTATCAAACACAGCTGTATGATCGTTTGGGAAGCCGTCGTATGCAAATTTCTCCCTGCATCAAGCATGACAACGGTTGCACGGTAACTCTAAATTTATGATATTTTTGTTGATATCCTCAGGGAAAATGTTTACTTCATAAAACAGAAACCAATGGCAATTGCGCCCATTATGTCGTTGGAATTGCGGATCGCAGGGGTGATGCATTCTTTTTTTGCCGCTTTGTATAGAGCAAGAGCAACGAGTAATCCCAACACTGGCATGACTGATGGCGTAGGGGGGAGTTGTCCTAGAGGGTAGTTATCTGGGGGTAGTTGTCCCGGGGGTAGTCGTCATAGAGGGTGGTTGCCCTAGGGGGTAGTTATCTGGGGGTAGTTGTCCCGGGGGTAGTCGTCATAGAGGGTGGTTGCCCTAGGGGGTAGTTATCTGGGGGTAGTTGTCCCGGGGGTAGTCGTCATAGAGGGTGGTTGCCCTAGGGGGTAGTTATCTGGGGGTAGTTGTCCCGGGGGTAGTCGTCATAGAGGGTGGTTGCCCTAGGGGTAGTTGTCCTAGGAGTAGTTGACTGGGGTGGTTATCCGAGGATGGATGTCCTGGAGGTAGGTGTCCTAGAACCGACTGATGGATACCGGCGCTATAAAAGAAAAAGCTGTCCTAATCATTAATGATGGTCATACCGAAATCATGTAGCCGACTCATGGACGATGTGAGACAACATTGGCACAACATGAATACATTTTGGATACATGCACAATGTCTGACATTCTATTTTTAAAAATATGTTTACTATAACTCGTTCTACTACAATACGTTTACTGTAAATTGTTTTAAAAATGTGACCCATTAAAATTAATATTTGCCGATAATAACGATGCCCATTTAGAATATAATGCTTCACCAAAGAAAGAGAGCATTTATGTTTAGGATGACCGCTTGGATATTTTTGGGCTGTTTGTCTACAGTTTTCACTCTCTTCAGAACTAGGATAAGCCTGTATCGATTTCTTTCAAACTGCCTCGTTGTTCTAGAAGCACAGTAAAGACAGGATAATAAAGGAGCAACGAGAAAGCCATCGGTGATGGAAATGAGAAAAAACAAATTTCGATCTCATCATCTTTACCATTCTTCCATCACATGCAATTTTTCGAGCTAAGTTTTGTAATACCTTGATAAGATATGTCCTTTTTAATATCATTAAAACAAGGGTTCTGAAATTAAAAACCTTTCGGCCTTTTGAGAAAACAATGTTCAGTCTTCCACTGATGATCCCAATTTGTGATGGATTGAATTAAATAATCCACATTTTTAATCAAAGATGTAAAAAATGAATCTGTGGGTTGAAAAAGGCTTAGGCTCAAGGGGCCCCGGATACACCAACGAGCCTGACACCAGACCAACAACAGGTTCAACACAATTTTACATTACCCTGAATCCCTGAATGGCCATGAATCGGTCGCTTTGAAGACGTTTTGGAGACGCTGTGGCGGAGTAACTGAGACCTAACACTGACGTATAGCAGTTTTGATAAAATGTAAAAATAAAGACCTGTTACAAAAATACGTGCATATATTTTAAGAATGGCATTGTGCAAAAAGGGTCTCCTTGTTGTTGTTTCTATGAAATGTGCGATATACGCGCGCCTTACCCTACATCGGTATGCTCCAAGTGTGTTTGCGTAGGTGTTTGCGTGCGTGCGTGGGGGAAGTGTGTGTAAAAATAGTGGAGTGCAAATGGGAACGTGTTGTGCGCTGCCAATAAATCAAGATATCAGATAATTTCTTAATGATCTAACGGGACAAGATGTAATCATACAGTAGCCTATTTTAACGTCTACACTAGATCAGTCTATACGATCTGGGTAGTAGGAAATGTTCATTGATGGCGGCGCCTAGTCGAAAACACTAAGGAATTCAATGACCTACTTTTGCGAGAGCTCTAACCAATTTGTCCTGCTCCCACTAGAATTTGGCGGGAAATTGTAGTCAAATGACACCGCTCTCTTGCCTGCTTCATAATACAAAGACCTGTGGTAACCAAAGTCTTCCAAGCTTCATGATATCAGCTGGCACGTAACATACTGTCGTCAGCCCATATAGATATGATCGCATCTTGATTTATTTTTTAAAATTACTCTAATGAAATCAATCGTATTCAAAGACAAATACACACTTATTTGCAAATCGTTCCCTCGATTTGCCTATCTAAAAGACATCTCTTTCTGACTAAAATTTAAAGGAAACCTATTTAAATTACATTTACTATCGAAATATAAGTCCGATGAAGCTACTACTAACAGATCTAGACTAATTCGATTGTTTGTGACCTGCATTGCATGATTATATCATTGAAGACGAACAATGTTTACAATACAGAACATTGAATCACTGCTGGAATGTAAAACAGGTAAAAATCTCACTTATTTTCGATATTGCTCGTATGGAAAACATTATGCAAGCATTTCATCCTGCTGTTAGTATATTATATTTTCCTTAAATACTCCATTTTTAGAACTATGCGTTGACGTCTTTATTCTTTACATTGTCCGGGATTTTTCTTCCTCAGTCATACTAATAGAAAGCAATAATATGATTCTACAACAATCAACTTCCACATACCTTTCAATATATATCTAAGCTGAACTTTATACGATTTAACAATAAAATAGTAGATATATCTGTGAGAACAACTCTAGACGAGAAGCAAAGCCCTTACCGAAATGCTGCTGTAATAATATCGACTAATCCTTCCGAAGATAGTCCCTCTTCTGACATCTATAATACAGTGAATTTACTGATGTCATGAACCATCGTTCAGATGAATAAGTGGTTCCTCTAAATGTCCGAACCAATAGTGATCTTTATCATGCACCTTTACCCCGTCAAAACTACTAGGTAAATGTTCCCAGGACCCTTTTAAATGTATCCTTGCTGTCTGAATAACCGAGGTTAGCTATCAAGGGGTCGATCTCCTCTATCGTAATTCTACAGATACTTAAAACAATTATCGATTGTAAAATTTCCCGTAAGTGGCACTGCTGATTTCAATAGTTTAGTTAAAATGTCATGACCAATAAAGCCATTGATTCGCTTTGTTGGTTCCGATATTGTACTCTGACCTCAGGGGCGGATCTAGGGGGGGGGGGGGTTCGGCGGTTTAACCCCCCCCTCTTGGGCGGCCAAGTGAAAACAAAAAAAGGGGGAGAAGAAAAAGAAAAAAGAAAAAGAAGAAGAAAAAAGTAAAACAGTAAAGCGACGCGATTTTTTGGAAAATCCTGGATCCACCACTGGGTCAACCCCCTCCCCCCCCCCCCTGGCAAAAAACTAGATCCGCCCCTGGAACTGACATCAATGGTAACTGGAACGTGAGATGCACTCCCGCTGGTACATTAATTAATCTCTGGATTACATTGATAAATGCATCATATTGATGAGACCTTGTTAACATTTCTCTAGGGAATACAGAGACGTGAATGTTTGATGTGGTTCCCAACCCCTCGTGAGGCAGGGCACTATGGCTTCCTTGCTATAGCATCTCTGTTTACGCATGCAAAACGGCGCCACTTTATTCGAATAATTACCTTAGAAATACGCTCTAGCTACGGCCCTGTGCGCAAATGAATTACGCAATTCATCGCTTGACATGACGTCTTTCGTGTAATTAATTTTTTGCATGCTACCACTTTATGTAGCATAGACCTTGCCATACCACTCTCTGTTTTTATAAAACATTGATCTAGACTTTTCATCATATATAATTTAATAAAAGGTTTTAATCCGACGTCATGTTCAAAGACAGACACTTACTTCATGAGCTAAACGACGGCATACGGAATGAAATCAACACCTATTTTTATTATCCGCCACGGGGTCAACCCCCCCCCCCACCTTAGCAAAAAGCTAGATCCGATGGATCGTCGTCTAGATCATAGTAGGGACTTTTAGATTTGCACGACGAGAACGTGGATTGCCACGCGTGACTTCCTTTTAAGGCACTGTCGGGCACTGCCATTGCCTTAAAAGGACGTCACACGTAGCAGTCCATTGTGTCGACGTGCAGTGCCTTAAAATGACGTCACACGTAGTAGTCTATTGTGTCGACGTGCAGTGCCTTAAAATGACGTCACACGTAGCAGTCCACTATGTCGACGTGCAGTACCTTAAAATGACGTCACACGTAACAGTCCACTAGATGTCGACGTGCAAATCTAAAAGTCCTTAATAGCGAGTTATCGCTCAGCGACGGACAGACCTTCTACTACGCGGGAGCACTCAGGGCTACGGCCGTCGCACACCGACCGTCCTCGTTACAACAAGCGGTTTCGCTTTTTGGTGAACGCGTACGTATAGTATGGAGGGGCTGAAAGCAATGCCAATGCCCTGCCATGTAATACAGTACGGACAAGAATACACGACTAGAAACTTATCTTGACCAAGCCACAAAATAGTTTTTTTTAATCATATTTCAAAAATAATCATCCAGTTAAAAAACAATAAAAAATCTGTTTATATCTTAGCCTATTCACGTTGTTATAGTTTAACAAAAACCTCACGCGTTGAAGTTCGCCATCCCTTTTTTGTTTGCACTTATTGCAAAGAGTAGGGTGTAAACCCGGTTTTTAGTGTGCCTCCATACTAATTGGTAATCTTTCTACATAATATTCGTGATAGGCTGCATAGCCCTTTGAAGATTAACAAAAGAAGAAGAAGTATGCAATGAACTTAGTTAAACGACTAAATACATATACAAACGGTACAGAAACACTGTTTCAAATTACAAGTAAAACATTTTCGGCGTCATGTTCCTAGGCTATCATGTTGTATTCATGTATCTCTAGTTTATAGGGCCATTGTGATCCAACATGTTGAAAGATCTTGTGATTTCATCCCAGTCGCTCTGGGCTAAGAACGAGTGATTGATTGCGAGGAAATAGTTTGCTCTAGAATAAAGTCAAATACAAAAGGTGTGAAATCGTTTAACCCCTTGAGGAAACCGGTTGGTACAAAGCAGCACCTTGGGTGTAGCTATAGGAATCTCTAATCGTGTGATGAATATTTCACGATTTGCGAGAATTGCTAGGCAGATTTATTCCTTTCTTGTAAGCCAGAAGTGCGCGATTATGATATTAGCAAACTTTGATAAATTTTCATTTTACAACGCGGAAAGAAAACACATGAACAATTGAGCTATAAATTATATGGAAAATGGAAATAATGTGAACAGATACACGATGGTGGGCCTAATGTGGAGTTAACATTTAAAGGTAGTATGTTGGAACATGTTTTATGAAGATTAGCTGGTAAAGTACGTTATCTTAAAATGTTATCATCATTCATGACAATTTAATGTGCATCATTTTTGTTACGATTGGGCAAAGGTAATAAAACATGCATCATTTAGATAAGAATGAATATGGTTTATAACGATGAAACTTGCAAAGTATAACATTATGTAAGTGATGATGTGAATGATGTGAACGTGGCCGTAAAGCAAATGCAATTTTGTATTAACATGATGATTTGGTGTTATAGGTATATAATGTGTATCATCGTGATGAGTATGAATAGCAAATGAATGGCATTTAATCCGTAAAGTGAAGGAAATGTGGAATCAGAACCACAAGCTAGTAATGGCGTATCCTGATCATAAATCGGTCAAGTAAACCAGCGTGTATCTAGATGGTGCTTTGGAGAAGTTAAACAACCAAATATCGCGAGGTTTGGCGTGAGGTTTTTTGTAAAAGACACCTTTTTCAAGTGTTTATAGGCTAACAGATTACAAAGGAAAGTAGAACAACAGTTCCAGAGAAAGATAGAAATCGAATGTGTCAATGCGATTGAAGAGGCAAGATAATGCTAAGCGCTGGATAGAAGAATCCAGGTTGGATAATGGATGGCTAAAAAAACAACCATACTAAAGGTGCAAACGTCACCAGTTACTTCTCTACAAATTTTCCACGTTATCCCATACTGTGAACCAAAAAAATAGATGGATAAAACAACAACACCAAGAGCAACAAAGAAGTAAATTCAATAAAATAGATCTATTTTCAAACTAATCAAAAAGTAATAAACCAAACTCTTAGGGTCTATTTTCGTAATACTTAGAAGACAGGTGCTTGACACAGTATGACCAGTTAGTATGACGTTGAAAGGATACTTTTACTTCGGGTGGATGAATTCCATAGATCATAAGTATCAACGTTTGTATTACTACAAACATCCTGAGGGCGTTCGGAGGTATTTCATGTCGTATTAGGTATGTTACAAAGCTCAGACGAAGTCTTAAAAATATGTCACATATTCGGCGTATCGCCGTCTGAGGACTATCGACCGCATGTAATTAATCTTGATGCACTTTGATCATTAATACCACGACAGGTCCTTAGATGATAACTGAGAGTAATACGAATATGACATACAGCATTCACAAACTAACACTACCAACTCTACAATAACAAAGAGAGGAAGAGAGATGGAGACAGACAGTGAGAAAGAGAGAGAGGGAGAGAGAGAGAAAGAGAGAGAGAGAGAGGGGGGGGTTGGAGAGAGGGAGACAAAATTAGAATGAGGGAGGGAGGGAGAGAGAAAGATAAAGTTTGTAGGGGAGAGAGAGGAAGAGAGAGAAAAAAATGTGTGTCTGTGTGTGGGTGTGTGCGCGCGTGTGTTTGTGTATGTGTGGCAGAGAGAGAGAGAGAGAGAGAAAGAGAGAAAGGGATCAAAGAGGACTAGGATGAGAGGACTGAAAAAAACTCAATTTTTAAATAAATGTCGCATTTTGCTAATCAGGTCTCAGGCGGTATTTTGAAAAAAAATGTAATTAAGGCTCGATGGGATGATATTAACATGGTTTTATGTTAGAATGAACTAGGAATAACATGGTTCAAAGTCTTCATAGGATGCGACGAAAATGCACGATTCCATAGTATATATAAATAATATGATGCGCTAGGAAGATTTAAACAAAATGACAAGAGTATGAAAAATAATTGACTTCTTCTGGTAAGGGCTCTTCTTGTTGTGGAGCATATTGTACAATCTCCCTGATGAGGTGTCGTGGTCGAGTGGATACGTCGACGGACTGTCGATCTTATGGTCCGCGGTTCGAGTCCCGCCGCGGCACTAATGTCCTTTGGCAAGACATTGATCTACATTTGCCACACTCAACCCAGGTGATGTAAATGGGTACCTGGCAGGAATTACTTCCTTGAAATGCTAGTGCGCCGCAGTGGCTGCCCTGCTAAAGCCAGGGTAATAATCGGGGCAGCGCCAGGAGCGTCACAACGTGACGGACATGTGCGCTATATAAGAAGCCACCGTTATTATCATTATTATTATTATGAGATGAAACTCTCAGTGCCTTGTATACGTTCTTTATATCTCTTATATGAAATAAGTCCAAAGCTTTCTAGTAAGTATAAACGTAAAAGAAAACAGTTTGGACGGAAATAAAAATAGGATACAAAGAGATAAAACGCTTTTGTTTGCTCACGTAGGGCCTACAAAAAACAGCTCAACAAACTATCAAGCACTAATATGTACAAATTATGAGAGATTGAATATAAAAATTGAAAACATATTAAAGGCTAAAAAAATGGAAGTAAAATGGGAAATGGGATTATGAGACCGCCGGCCATTCAGAATGATTTACGACCACAGGATGTATGATTAGGGGCAGGGGATCGCACAAACACGCGGCATGAATAATTATTGTATCATTAAAACCTTAACGGGCGAAACTATTAACGTAATCAAGTAATGGGAAGTAACGTAGAAGATAATTCAATGTAACGAAAGAAATTCACCTAACAATTTACACTTTAAAACTTAAAACTGTAACATTTAACTGTAACACCAATTGTCAATACCAAATTACCCAAACTAATAAAATGTAAACAAGCACTGACATTTTTATCATATCGCAACGATGCGAAACGGCACAAAAGGCTAAAACATTTTTGAAATGAATAAAAACTACAACAATAAATGCAAGTTAATTTGAAAATTAAAATTCATTTTACGATTTCCCATTCTGCATAATATGCACTTCAAATTGGCAAATAAAGAATAGGGAATCAAACAAGTCATCAAGATAAACTGTGAAAAAAGAATTTATTTTTGAATGCTCCGGAATATAGCTCTTGCATAGCCTGGGAATTGTAAAAAATGATGGATAAGAGTCTTGATAGAAAGAAAAGGGTCGTAATAAGGGGGAGGAAGATTTCTTTTTTTCAACATCACAACAAAATGTAGAGCAGTGACTGAGATTTGATATCTTCTTACGTCAGATAAACGATAACCTATGCGTTTTAAAGAAGCAAATTGTTGTCGTGACACAGTTTTACTGTTTTTTTTCTCTCTCTCTCTCTCTCTCTCTCTCTTTTAATTTCCCTCTTCATCCTTATTAATTCGGACGAGGGAATGATGGGGAAGGAAATAATGACAGATCTCATCGATAATAAGATCTTATAAAAAGCAAGAAATACAAAATCTGAGCTCCTGGACAATCATGAAAGTTATTTCTTCGTTACTGGAGTACAATCAGATGAGAGGGGGTGGGGGGGGGGGGGGGGGGGGGGGTTTAGATCCCTGTTATGTGTCTAAGGGCCCCACCATGCACATGTAATAGTGGCCCTAAGTAGATGGACCTCCTGATTCTTCTTTCTCTTTTCGCCCTCTTCTTCTGCCTTTTTCCCTCCCCTTCCTTTCTCTTCCATCTTATTTTTGTGGCTGTTGTTATTGTTCTTCATGTTGATCTTTTCCCTCCTCTACTTCTACGACTAATTCTACCACCATCACCACCACCACCACCACCACCACCACCACAACTACCACTACCACTAATAATAGTACTACTTCTCCTCTTCCACCACCTCCTCCTCCTCCTCCGTGTCGCCTTCCTCCATTCCCCGACGTCCTTCACGTCGTCGTCCTCCTTCATATTATTAGGGACTTTTAAATTCGCACGAAGACAATGGGGATTGCTACGATCGACGTCCTTTTAATGCACTGCCTTGAATGGACGTCACACGCATCAGTCCACGCAAATCTAAAAGTCCCTATTACTACTATTACTCCACCAACCCCACGACTTCTGCTGCTTCTTACTATAACTATTAAAAAAATCCTAATATGGATGTTTCTGCTCCCATAAGCCACTTTCTAAAACTACTATTATATCACCCCCGACTATTATAACTTCTACGCGTACAACGACTTCTAAAAGGTTCGAGCACTTCTACGTCTAGGAGTTTGAAGAGTGTACTAAAGATCAAACAGAAATTTCGATCCTACCTCAGTCGTGTAAGCTACTACATGAGTTTATTTGACATACAGTAGTATAATTTCAATACTACCGTCAACAAGCATGCTCGAACCTAGATTTCTACACATCATCCTGTATTATAACCATCCCATGTATAAATCTATACTTCTGTCGTTTGTATTGTTGATCCCCGAATGATTTACATGTATTTTACAGTATCTCACCACCTACATCACTATCATCATGACTGTAACGGAACTGGGATTAAATTTGCATCCAATCACTTTAATCGTACCAACACAATACACCTAAACGATTCCAAATATAGACTATTGGTACAAAATATGTTTGTTTGATGTCATGTGATTCCAATTGGAGAATTTTTCGTCATTAAAGAAACGAGATTGGACCCAAAGTAGCCACGTAGGATTGTATCTCAAGGGAGTGGTAGATATTCACTAAGCATCGTGTCCAGAGTAAGTAGGTGCGTGCGTCAATTCAACTCAGAAGGGACTCCAATCTCTGAACAAGAAGTTAGTTGGAAAACGTTGCCAGCAAACGCCACTCTACAATCCATTAAACGATTCGGTGTTATATTATTTGAGAGACACGCAAGCCTGCGCTATAAAGCTGCTCTGTTAATCTCAGGTGACGAAATATTGCCCACTTATCCGATCTCAACAAAAGTGGGGGAACATGAGCAATCGATAGCTCTATAAATATCGTGATCTTTCACTCTGTTTGCCGAACTTAGTTGGGCATGGTTGCCCTTATTTATCATTGATTATAAATTGAACTATTTATTAACGTATGTTTTCATTGATTGATTGATTCATTCATTTATGAATGTAATGAATTCGTTTGATTATTATAATATAGGCTATATATACATATTATATATGAATGATATAATTTATAAAACGTGCGATTTTTTGAAAACACAGATGTTCATATTCAGTCCTCCTTTTATGTGTTTCCTTGGATATTTGATGATCGAACCCTTTGAGATAGATCGCGCGAATCCTAGTCAGTTTTGAATAGTTACTACATGTATTTGTCTCAGCTTTTTTTCTCCAATAGAGTGTTATCAATCAGCCGACGAATACCACGATTTCAGTAGGTAATGTGTACAGTTAGGGTTATATTAACATTTTTTAAATGAATATATATTTGATATACAATTACATTATTATCAATTTTAATCAAAGCTATCAAGATGCATAAACAGAAATTCTTTAATTATTTAATCATCTCCATCATCAATTCCACACTATACTAATGATCAAATATCAATATTTTTATCTTCAAAGAGTTCTCCTAAGTATCATTTTCTACAAAACTGGGAGAAAATATAAGAAAACCTTTAGCAAAAGTTTATCGTGTTTTGCACTAGACGAGAATTTCAACTTCTCCGGTTAGCTTTTAAAAATGAGAGTGTCTGCAGGCGAGTGTATGACAATAATTACTGCCTGCAATAAACATTTTATTCAATCATATCGATAAACGTTTCATTTGATTTTCATTTTGTGAGTCATTGTCCTACCCTTTAATACCTTGCGTCATGCCGTTTGGACGTGAAAGCGGTGCGGTAATCTCGTCGATAAATGACTGGACATGAATTTAATTGCAATAAAGGATACCGAGGGATTTTAATAATGAAGATAATCAAGTCAACGCATGCAGTCCCACGGGTTGGGATCAGCAGGGGGTGAGTGAATTATTGCAATTCGATTCGCTCTTTGACAAGTCGATCTTTGTGGCTTAGTGTACTGTCTGCATTTGCTCGTTAGTTTAGATGCTACTAAATACCAAATTATATACTTTATGGAGTAACTAGATCGAAATTCTGATTTTTGTATAAACAGGAGTTAAAAAATAAATAATGTAAGTGAAAGTAAATCAATCAACCAAAAGAAACGTTCCATTAGCCAACAACTGAAAATGTATTGGCGTAAAGAAAATTAAAAACTTGAATAAATAAATAAATAAATAAAAGTAAAGTAAATAAGTAACAGAAGTAGAAGACATTCAGGGACAAGCCATGAACATGAATAGATTAATTAGTGATAAGACTGCTCCCCTCTCCATCTCCCTCTACCCCTTCCCTCTTTCCATTACGTCGTTGTCTGTCTCATTTGTTGATCTGTCCTTCTCCCTATCTTAAATGTACCCATCTCGCTGTTTCTGTCTCTCTTTAATATACGATCTTTCTTTCTCAATCACCCTCTCTGTCTTTTAGACTCTATCTCTCTGCCTGTCTCCAAATTATATTCTAATTTCTCTCACTTTCTTCTCCAAGGCGTCACAATGCAAACTATTTTCTGGGTTTTAAAGAATTTGTGCTTTTTCATCACAAGGTTTTCACCTCGGTGTTATTGATTCAAGAACCTCATTATTAAATATGCGTCAAATAGAATTACCATGAAGAGAAATTATCTCATTTCTCTCACTTTCTTCTCCAAGGCGTCACAATGCAAACTATTTTCTGGGTTTTAAAGAAAGTGTGCTTTTTCATCACAAGGTTTTCACCTCGGTGTTATTGATTCAAGAACCTCATTATCAAATATGCGTCAAATAGAATTACCATGAAGAGAAATTATCGACAACATTTTGACATTTGCAATTCTAAGAAATGAATACCAAAGTAATCATTTTCTTTATTCAGAAGAAAAAGTCATGTTTTATGGGACCGAGAGAGAATAGATAGAATTTCATCAATGAACCTTTGTTGATACATCTTTATGGAGCTTTCCATTTAGACGTTACCTGATAATTTGACTTTGAATGTCCGCAAATTAGTAGCGTGCCGTGAAAATATCACATCCCGCAATTATTATCTTCACACAGTAATGAACCCGACAAGGCTACATTCGGTCTGTATCAAACAATTCCAAAACGATGTTTAAAAATAGACCTCATAAAACACGGTAAATTAAACATCGTTCAATGAGTGGGAAACAATAATGACGATCAAGCAATGATTAGTCTAATATTGCTGATACAGTTACATGCTGAAACGATGGTAACCAATACAAACAATTTTCTGACGTATTACTTTAGTTTGCTGTACTTTGCCTTTAAATTACAATTATGACAAAGCCTGACCGAATTATAAAGCATTTTATAAGCCTTAACAATTATTTTCAAATATTCTCTCGATATCTAATGAAATGCTTTGTTACTTTCATTTCTTCTAATTGAATACATTTTATTCGAGTTGGTCTATTGCAGCTGACATTTAGGCTTATTTATTTTCACTATTAAAACAATAATGGAATACCACATATTAACGACGATAGCTTTGTAATACACATACACAACAACACCTACCCACACACTTCTCGCTTTGTTTCTCTCTCTATCACTATACACACACACACACACACACATATATATATATATATATATATATATATATATATATATATCTACATGTTTATTTAAAATGATGACAATAATGATAATAATAATAATGATAATAATAGTAATAATAAGGGTACAAAATAATAACAATATGAGCATAACACAAATGTATAAATTAATGTTTAGACATAAGAATTGAAATCACTCTAATTCACTAATAATAAGTTTGTTGATGACGATGGTAATACTGATGATAATTAGATAGTAATGATAATCATGAAATAATAATATCATTATATCATATTATCATAATATATAATAATAATATTCCTTTTATATAGAGCCTTTTCATTAGATACAAAGCACATTAACAACAAAAACTTCGCCAACAAAAAGAGAGAACATTATCATACGAAGCTCATATTAATTACAAACAGAGAAGAATTATATTGATAATAATAAGGATCGAAAGAGCAATTTTGTGTGTGTCAATTTTGCATGTTTTAGCAAAATATGAAATGTATGAAGTCTCAGAAATCCTGTAACGTGATATCAACGAATATAGAACATCGTGAATTGCACAAAGAAATATTGTTCTCTGTATCAAATACCAAGCTAGTAGTATTTATAGTTTTCAATGTGACATAACATTTAAAATGCCTTACGATGAAGCTTACTTGATTATATTGATTAAAGGTAAAGACCAGTATTGGAAACGCCCCAATTTCAAAAAATGAAATGGAAGCTCTCATTACCAATCATGTGAAAGAATATGTTTTGACTAATACATGATGATAAAAAATTTGCCGGGAAACCGCCTACTAATTCATATATTTGGTAAATTTGTTTCTCTCATGGTCTGTGAGAGATATAGGGTAGTCCCATATACATCTTTCTGTGTATAGTGCTTGTAACTTTACGAAGAATGGGCCAAATTTCTTATCATTTTGATGCTTCCAGAACCTTGCAGATGCTAGATGCTAGATGATCAACCTTTTATGATCGATTCCACAACATTTCTTTCACAATGCAATCGCATGACCATAACTGGTCTTTACCTTTAAAATAATTCGTTACTTATCCCTATAGTACTGTTTTTACACAGTCACGTGTATTATCTTTATGAACCAATTGAAAGATAAACAAAAAAGGCAACGCTCTTGAAATGTTCATGGCCTATGCAAAAGGACTCACGACAAATCATAATGAACTTGAAACTAGTTTTTTTTTTTTAATGGGTTATTTGGTAAGAGAACGCCATGGTTCCGCTTTTAAACGCATGCGCTTGAATTCCACTTTGTTATGTACCTTTCCCACTATTATGTTCATCATCATATAGAATGCATCTCACAGCTTACTTGTTTTGAAGGAGTGTCTGAGACGGCCGGTGTCGGCACAGACCCCGCCTAATGCACGCATCATCCTCGCATCATTAAACCCTCAGGTCGTTCTTCAAACAAAAAGTCAATACATTTCAGAGGTGTTTATCTTAGCGCCCCCGATCTTAATGATTATAAAAACGTCCCTTGATATATTTATGGGTCCACTTAAAGTACTTGTGGATATTACTTAATCGTGGATAAAGGGCATTAGCGGAAGAACATGTGGGTGGAATGGATGATTTGTGAACGAGTCGACATCACTGTGAAAGCTTGAGATGTACAAGCTTGGCGGGATCACGTTTACAATTATTGATAATTAGGAGCAAAAAAGAAAACAACATATCTCTTGGTGTATCTCGGCACTAATGCCCTTTGGCAAGCCATTAATCTACACTTGCCACTCTCCACCCAGGTGTTAAATTGGTACCAGTAGGAAGGAATTCCTTAAATGCTGTAAGCGTCGAAATCGGCAGCCTAGCATAGCCGGGTCATGTTGAAGCGCCTTGAGAACCTTGCAAGGTCGATACGTGCGCTACATAAGAATCCATATATTATTATTATTATTATTATTATTATTCAATAAGACCGACAACGACCAATAATCTGATAATTTTATTGCACATCCATATCTCTTCTGATCTACGGCAATAATTGTTATTTGATCGACTGCAATAAGTTAACAGTGATAACGTCTGATCTTCTTAAGTATTACGCGGAAGGGAAACATCGGCCATCAGTCTTTTTCGAAAAGAAAATTGTTGGCCGCTACAATGAACAAGTAAAATAACGTTTAGGTAGCCTATAGCCACCTACGGGTCTGAGACGTGGACGCTAAGGAAAACTGACCGGGATAAACTGGAGACCTTTGAGATGAGATGTCTGCGGACAATAGCAGAAGTCCATCTTCTAGATAAAATCAGAAGCGTAGACATCAGAAAGTCATTGAAAATCTCCAAGACAATAAATGAGGAAATATCCAACCGCCGCCTGAAATGGTTTGGATATGTGGTACGTATGCCACAGGAACGCCTACCAATACAAGTCCACACCAATGACTTTACTGTGCCATGGCCACCAGGACGTCCTCCCCTGAGGTTGAAAGACCAAATCCGCCAAGACTCTGGATTAAGCCTGGAGGCTGCCCAACACCAAGCCCAGGACAGAAATGAATGGAGGCAGACCACCCGTAGGAGCGCGAGGGGACACTCCGTCCTGAGCACTTTAGTCAGTAAGTCAAGGCTATCGAATCTAGCACAGCATTATGAGAAATAAAACGCCAAGAATATGCATGTAGCCCCAAATTATTATATCATTGTACTTTTCATAATCAAAAGGGCGTAAAATGACAAAGACCAAACTTTATTACAAAATCACGGTTTCGGAAAGTGGAGAAGGATCTTCACATGGAGTTTATAGATCGTTGAGGAAAAAAAAAGAACTAGGTAGTCCTCTCGTGAAAGTAGGGATGGGTACAGTCAGTTGATCAAAATAAATGAGGAAAGATGAGGCGGTGAAAATCAATATAGATCATAAGTATGGCACCCGATCCGAAATACAGGATGAAAAGTAAAATCCTATTTTTTTAATTTAAAATGTAAATTAGGCACTGCATTTTAGTGAATGAGCACGTGAATGCGATCGATCAGTACTACAAAATATGGGAAAAGCTCAATTCTACTTAATTTAACATTATATTTTTAATTTATCCCAAAACGTTGAAAACCTACATAAACAATAAAAGAAAACACGGCTAAAATATTTTGTTGGTACAAAAATGGCAAAGAAAAGATATTTCAGCAACAACAACAATAACAACTACAACAAAACAAAGAAAAAATTAAAGCAAGTTGATAGTATATTTTTGAATATGTTGACATAAATCTTCAAAAGAAGAGTGAGAAAAACAAGCAATGGTATAAACAGGAGAAATAGGTCATTGGTATTTATTGAAGAAGTGGCGGATTCAGGATTGTGAAAGGGTGAGGGGTGTACCAAAAAGTTATTTTTTTTTTGTTTTTTTTTGTTCAAGATTATTTTTCCTTTCGGGCATGACGGACTCCTTTATCCCATGTATGCATCTATGCATTAATGTATTATTTGCTAATCTGAATATGAATATTAATGTATTATTTGCTGATCTGAATATGAATATCAATGCATTATTTGCTAATTTGAATATGAATATTAATGTACTTTTTGATAATCTGAATATCACTATTATTCTGAAATAATGAAACTTTTAAGGAGAGGGATGATCGAGAATGAGTGGTAGAGCTATTTTTAAGGCAGACAAGATATTTTGACCAGCTTTGGCTGAAGTTAGTGCCGTGCAAAAATCTCAATGAAAGCGCAGGGCATGCGTTATTTCTCACTCTTGCTTCATGTTCGTCGTTACATTCATCAAAAATTCTCATTGCAAACACAAAATGGGCAATTCCCCAATGAGGAATACGAGCGAATTGCGGGGAGGGATTTTTTGAAATAATGTTCCACTTCTTTATAATGTGCGGAGCTCACTCAAGCCAGCGAACATTTTTTGAGAAGATAATTCGGCGCCATTCTTTATGTACGTGGAGTATTTCATTGTGTCGATACGTGACCAAGCATAACAAAAAATAATTACATACCCACCAACAGTTGATAACTCTACATTATTGCTTTCTCGCCTGGAACAAAATCATTATCTTGAAGAAAACATGTCTCAACCACAATTCTCGGCGGGAAGGTTATGCTATAATGAAAAACTTGACCGAACAATTTTTTTTTTACATATCTATGTATTTAAAGAGTCAATTTATGCAGTTTTATTGTACAAAGTATATATACATATAACTAAATTGTGAACCATTTTTATGCCTGCCTTTTTTACTGTATGAAATCCAACTCATGGTTGCAATAAATGAATGAATAAATTATAAAAAATAAAATTATTACTCTTGAAAAAATAAATAGCTAAAAATAACTAAATGGTTCATGATTATCGAATGCGACTCTCCATCGTCCAACACTCAAATACACTATCGACAAAATAACGTAATAATTTTTTTCTGAAAACATAGTTTAAAACTTTTGGATAAATCAATGAGGCTTTCAACTTACTGTCTAAAATCGTGTCTTTTCAAGATCCTCTGTCCTGCTACCTCTCCAACGCTGAATCCGTTGATACGAATCCGCGACTAAAATGTTTCTATCGATCTATCTCAGTATCTTCCTTTCAATCAGGTTGTTTTATGAGATGGTAGGCTTTCAGTGATTTCTGTCGTCACTTCTCTCACAGATGAAAATGGGATGCGATCTCCAATGACCGGCCAATTTATAGGCAAGCTATAGGAAGTAGAAAGTTGAAGACAGAAACACACTTCTCGCTCACTCAACTCCCTCCCAGCAAAATGTGCGCGCCCCTTACGCACGCACGCAGGCACGCTCATTGGTGGATGAAACCGGATGAACCGCACAATCCTGACAATTATGGAGAGCATACGTTTTCCGGCTTTGAGAAATAAGTTCGTATTTTCATCACTGTTAGCTGCTTTAAAGGTACTATGTCCCATTTGCAGGCCAAAAAAATGAAAAAGATAAATTCCAACTGCATTTGAAAGATAATACTTATTTAGAACTTCCCTAACAAAGGTGGGGCTTGAAAATGTCTTCAAGTGGGAAAATAATGACTATTAGTTGTCAAATCGACTTTAGGGCTATAGAGCCCAAAAGTAATAGTCTTGATTTTCAGACAATTGTACCGAATGTTCATACGTTTTATGCTGCGCAAAGATTCAATCAGTTTAATCTTGGCCATCACAAGAAGTGGGTTATTGATGTAGACAAATACTCATGTACCCTTTACAACTCTTTTCATGTATGTTATTACCAAAGAAGAAAAAAGGCCAGTCAGTCACTCAATAGTGTCTGACAGTGAAGTCTAGCAAGTAAACGGGTTTCCTTGCCTAATTTGAATATGAGGACACTGCTAACGTTTAAATTTCACAGATAGGACATACATGACATATTCATAATTCCTGCAAAGTTCTACAGAATTTGAGGTTGGCTGCAAAAGGGACATAGTACCTTTAAGTATGTGCTTACCTGAGGTTTTATTGTTCATGATTTACCCTTATAAAAGAAACAATCAGTAGCCTGACCGGGGTTTCATTTATTACTGAACCTATAAATAAATAGACATGGATCTGGAGACTTCTTGTCATCTATATTGTTTATATAAGCATGGTTTCTTCGTTTCTCTCACTTACTTGCACGTTATTCATCAGTTATAATAAACTTTATGTCAGTCACATATCTAATAGAATAAAAAAAATTATGCTTAAGCCTCGAAATGTTCATGTAAAAAATCACAACTTCGTGTAAATTGAGAGTGCGCAGACATGGGAAAATTACACCGCTGCCTTTTCTTGTGAAACATTATTGTTCTTACTCGAATTTTGACACAAATTATTTTCGGCACATTTACTCGATAGAATATGATAAATAAGATAAGGTCAAGTATTATGAGATTATGAAATAAAATTGACGTTAATTTCAGGTAAAATGTACGATGCACAGACAAAAGGCTCCCCTGTATACATATACTACATAAAAACAAGTATGTTGCTAGTATTAACCTGATGTGATTGAGGGTGAACATTTTATATGATTTCATTATACGATATGATTCGAAATACTTCAGTCGATAGATGTTATTTGATCGAGTGCAGATCATGAAAGCGCACTTTTGTTTATATTGATCGACATTTTGTGTTTTTAAGAGAGTGCCTCGAATCTAGCTCGGATAACTATTAGGAGAAAGAGGAGGGAGGGATGGGGAGGGCTAGGGTATGCTAAATCGTGTTTCTTTTCCTCCCTCTTTTTTAACATTCAGTGCTGTCCTACATAATCAACAGTCGGCATTAAGATAGAGGTTGAAATAAAAGGAAAACCCCCAAATTAATTTCCATTTTCAATATAGGAAGTGTTTTTATATGTCGAATGTATTCTGGACTTGAACACGAAATTAATTTCATAGAGAATTCAGTATACTGTCTTTATGTGCCAAAACCGATTGCGTGATTCCCTGCATGTGTATATGCAGGATGACGAGGAGGGGGTTGTATAATGATAATATTGCGATCTTCTCCCAGCATGATGCTCTTTCCTGGACTATTATTTTCAAGAAGTTCCGTAAGCGTTCAAGGAAGGGGCAGTTTTCTGTATTATTTCGTAGGACGGGGGTGGGGGGGGGGGGGGGGGCTACAGCCCAATTGATCCACCTATCCAGATTATTATCGTTTCTGGAACTGTTTGTAATTAAAAGAGAGTCAAACTTCATGTTTTGTTTATTTCAACCCATACTCATCGCGGTCTTTCACCCCTACTCTCGTTCAGCAAACTACCCCATGCACATTCTGAGCGCTGTTTGATGCTTTCATTAGTGCATAAAACGTTGTTCTTCTATTTGTATTGGCCTGAATATTGTGTGTTTAAGAGTAGCCCGAATCCTAGCCCAACTCAGATGGCAAGCGATGACAAAATAAGTGGCGTGGATGAGAGAACTTGTATTTTTTTTTCGGGGAAACAATTATTTCACAGATGGGCCGAATTTCGTCGAAATGAAAATAAGAGCGGATTCAAGAAGCTGAGCTAGAAGCGATGACAGACTAACCTATTTGGCTAAGATAGTCTACTCTTTCAAATAGTCCTTCTTATTACCAAGACACCTCGAACCTTAGCAGTGTAAAATATCATCCTATAAAAAGACTAAGATTTTTTTCAGAGAAAGGATTAAGTTTTATTTCTATTTGAAAAATGTTTGCTATTCACACGGGTTTGTATGATACATCTCCTTCATGTTTATATTAATGTATTTAAACTAACCATCCGTTTAGGGTCTCGTTTGTTCTTTGCTCGATCTTACTCTCTTTAGTTTAGGCACCATTTCTGTCTAAACTAAACAACATCTATCTCTTTCACACTCCCCCCTCTCTCTCTCTCTCTCTCTCTCTCTCTCTCTCTCC